>NC_133772.1:93232615-93497943 GCF_003597395.2 Chelonoidis abingdonii
TGTTGGGGGGGGGAGGGGGGAGTCTGCAAGGTGGAAGTTTCGCCTAGGGTGCGAAACATCCTTGCACCGGCCCTGGCTGGATTAGGTGTCTGTGGTGTGGAATTACTTTGTAATCTTTAAGATCAAACCCTGTGAAACTGTGTAGCTGTAATATAAGCCTAGGGACCAGATCCACAAATCAATACTCACATGAGCAGCCTCATTACATTAAATAGCCATATGTAGATTGAGCCCTAGAAGAAAATTTAACAGTAACAGTTCTTTTTAAAGAGAGATGTATAATGTTTTTTTTCTTTAATACCTGTGACTTGTGGGAAGACTTGTAACAGTAGGTGGTGTATTTGTTAGTTTTTCCTTTTAATATGTGAAGAGGTTGTTTAGTGTGAATGGTTTTGGTATTTGACTTTAGTTTTCTACACAAACAGCTCCAGTAATTTTTTTCTTTATGGCTAATGTTAAAAATACATTAACAGTACATTCTCACATGAGATCTTTTATAATTTAATTGACAATATTAGATTAGCAGATTTTACTTCGCTAGCCTGCCAACGCCTGAATATGGACAGTGACCTTTAAATATGTGACAGAGGGTTTAACTGGTAGAGACAAACCAAAAATATCAGAAGGGCATGCAATGATGCGGGGTTCATTATTTTTTTTTAATGTGTAAATATTTTGAATAACCTTCATTTTCTACTTTAGCATTTCTGACATCAGTAATAAAGAATCAGAGAATGCCAGGTTTTGACTGGACAAACACGAACTTTGGTCTAAAAATCCTTTTTATAATTTAGTGCAGTTAGATATTAGAATTGCTGCTATAAACAATAATTATGTAGTGGACAAACTTGTGCTACAGTTTTACATGCACAAAAAAATTATGAAGTTTTGGGTCTTACTCTACAGACCTTTCTCTGGAGCAAAGCAAACCCATCACTCTTCATTCTCCACTGCCAGCATGGAAGCCTGTGACTTAAGTGTACCAGGTAGATGGATCAGTGTGGCCAGGTCCTTGACTGGAAGGATGAGGTGAAGTTTCCTAGCAAGCTGGATGTAAAAGGAGGCATTTTTAGATACTTCTACTGCCTAGTTACCCAACCTTAGTCAAACAGAACCCCGAGACTTTACACCCACTTTGATAAAGGGAGGCAGTGGAAGGGGGAGACAACATCTTGGGTAGCTCTTCAGAGTTTCTCCTTTTCAGCCAGCATTACTTCAGTCTTGCCTGGGTACAGCTTCAGCTCATCATGCAAGAGCTGATTTCTTGTAGGAATTCCAACATTTTAGTAGTGATGGTACTTGCATCATTTCAGAATATGTAGAGTTGTGTGCCATCAGCATACTATTGACAGCTGAGCCTGTAGTATCTTGCTGCCTTTGCCAGTGGTCTCATGTGGATACTATAGAGAAGAAGGGGTAGCATGTGGGACCCTGCAGGTGAAAGCCTTTGGAGAGAAGGAGCAGTTATTCATCACTGCTCTCAGCTCTACTGCAGAGGAACAATTGTAGCTATTGTAGTGCTGGGACATCTTCTCATGTGAAATCAATACCTTTTGGTCCACTGTGTCAATAACTGCATAAAATTCCAGCAGTATGATCATGGAGATCTTATGGCCCTGGACACAGGCAAGAAGGTTGTCTTTTAGTGCTATTAGAACTGTCTCAGTAGCTGTACCCCTGTGGGGCAATCTGGGTGCAGATGGCTCAGTGTGGGATCTGGGTGTGTGTTGGGGATCTGGATGCACAGGGACTTGTTTGATGGGGGTGGGGGACGGTCAGGGTGCAACAGTAATGGGACTCTGCAGGGGGTCCAAGTGAAGGGAAGTGATGGTTCCTCTCTATTGAGCACTGGTGAGGCCACATCTGAAGTATTGCATCCAGTTTTCCCCCCCCCCCCAGTACAGAAAGGATATGGACAAACTGGAGAGAGTGCAGTGGAGCGTAACAAAAATGATCGGGGGCTGGGGCACATGACTTATGAGAAGAGGCTGAGGGAACTAGAGTTATTTAGTCTGCGGAAGAGAGAGAGAGAGAGTATGTGTGTGTGTGGATTTGATAGCAGCTTTCAACTACTTGAACAGGGGTTCCAAAGGGAATGGAGCTCGGCTGTTCTCAGTGGTGGCAGAGGACAGAACAAGGAGCTATGGTCTCAAGTTGCAGTGGAGAAGGTCTCTTATGAGTTTCGGAGCATTGAAGAGCTCCTGGTTAAGCCAGTGAGGTCTTTTCCCATACTTCCTATCTTTCCTACACAGTGGGATAGTTTGCTCTTGTCATAAACAGATAGTTAAGGGTTAATGTCTCTTTTACCTGTAAAGGGTTAACAAGCTCAGTGAACCTGGCTGACAATCAGGAGACAAGATAGTTTCAAATCTGGGTGGAGGGAAGTCTTTGTTTTGGGCTGTTTTCTTTGTTCTCTGTTCTCTCTTGGGATTAAGAGAAGCCAGTCGTGTAACCAGATTTCTCCAATCTTACTGAAACAGACTCTCAGGTTCCAAACAGTAAGTAATAGATAGAAAGCGGATTAGATTTGTTTGTTTTCTTTATTTGCAAATGTGTATTTTGCTGGAAGGATTTTACCTCTATTTACTGTAACTTGTATTTTATGCTAGGGGAGGGAGTCCCTCTAGTCTATATAGCGGAAGACCCTGTAAACATTTTTCCATCTTGATTTTACAGAGATAATTTTTACTTTTTTCTTTCTTTAATTAAAAGCTTTTCTTTTAAGAACCTGATTGATTTTTTTTTTTTAATTCTTGTATGAGACCCCAGGGGACGGGGTCTAGACTCACCAGGGATTGGTGGGAGGAAAGGAGAGAAAGGGGGAGGGAAAGGTTAATTTCTCTCTGTGTTAGGATCACTGTCTCTCTCTCAGACTCTCCCTGAGAGGGGCAGAGAAGGTGGGGGGGAAGGTGAATTTCCTCTCTGTTTTAAGATTCAAGGAGGTTGAATCACAGTGATCTCCCAGGGAGGAAGAAAGGAGGGGGGAATGGTTTATTTCCCTTTGTTTTAAGAGCCAGGGGGTTTAGGTCTTGGGTTGCCCAGGGAAGGTTTTGGGGGACAGGGAGTGTACCCAAACACTATATTTTGGGTTGGTGGCAGCATGATAAGATCTAAGCTAGGAATTAAGCTTAGAAGGAAACAGGCAGGTCCCCACTTTCTGACACTAAAGTTCAAAGTGGGAAACAGACCCTGACAGCTCTTGTGCCCTTAATAATGTCTCTTATGTTTTGCCAATCTTTGGTTTCCTGTTTGTCCCCACCTTCACACACACAGCCTCCTTTGATTTAACTCAATGCAGCCATGAGGGGTATTACACAGGTAAACTGAGGTGCACATGATATTTATAAAAAAAGAATATACAGAACTCCCTCATTCTCCATACGATATAAATAAAGTTTCTGGAATCCCCTGCCCTTCCAAAAAGAAAAAAAAATCATTGATGTATATTCTAAAACTGCAGCTTCATGAACAAGAGGGAAAAAATCATCAATGAAGTGCTTTAACTAGCAAGTTGCTAAAATTTTAAAGATGCTGGCCTAGGGAACAGGGCCAGCTCCAGGCACCAGTGAACGAAGCAGGTGCTTGGGGCGGCCAATGGGATGGGGAGGCACGTCCGAGTCTTCTGCGGCAATTCAGTGGCAGGTCCCTCTCGGAGCGACGGACCTGCTGCTAATGGCTGCCAAGGAATGAAGCGGCCTGATTGAGCTTCCACCGAAGTGCCGCTGATCATGGCTTTTTTTTTTTTTTTTCCTTCGCCGCTTGGGGTGGCAAAAAAGCCAGAGCTGGCCCTGCTAGGGAAGAAGCAGAGGTCAAATGGGCTGTCAGCAGCTCCCTAAGGAGAGATGTAGATAGACACACTAAGAAGGAGGTGCAGAAAGTAGGCTCTCTCTCCTAACCCAGAGATGGAAGTAACTGGGCTGAATGGAACTCGCTAAGCTTGCAAAGAAAGAGTAAGGTTTAGCTGGTGGGGGGTGGGTGGAATATGTTACAGGATTCTTTGTTTTATCCCTTTGGTAAATAAGAGAGACAAGATGGACCAACTTCTGTTAGTGTGAGAGACAAGCTTTTGAGCCACACAGAGCTCTTCACGTCTGGGAAAGGTACTCCCAGCATCACAGCAACATGCAAAACAGAACAGATTGTTTAGCATAAGTAGTTAGCATATATTGTAAGGGACCATTCAAAGTAGAGTGACCCATTAACATCTCTGCAGTGCTAGGACAAAAAGAGGGGGGTAAAGGGTTACAAGTTGTTGTAATAAACCATAAATCCAGTGTTTCTCTTCAGGCCATGATTTTTAGTGTCTAGCAGAATAATGAATTTAAGCTCCCAGGTTCATCTTTTGAAGGTGTTGTGCAGGTTTCCTTTGAGGATGAGGACTGATAGGTATATAGAGTGACTGCTTTGTGAAAAGTGTTCACCTACCGATGATAGGGTGTTCATTTGAGAGCACAGTGATTGTCTGGGTTAACCCACATAGTTTTTAATGAGGCATTTAGTGCACAGAATGAGGTATACCACATGTTGTGATAGGTGTGTGTAGGATCTATGGATCTTGAAAGGTAATTTGTGGGGGATGTTGTTGATCATTGTAGCAGTGGAGATATGTCTGCAGCTTTTGCATCTGTTGTCCTGGCAGTCTGGTGCCACTTTGAGTTGGTGTATCCTGATATGTGAGGAGTTTGCTTCTGAGTTTGCTTGGAGAGGCAGTGGGGAGGGGTTGTCTGAAAGCCAGAAGTGGGGGTTCAGGAAATATTTCTTTCAAGATGGGGGTCCCCATCAAATATGGATTGTAATTGTTTGTTGATACCCCGTATGGGTTCCATTGTGGGATGGTTAGTAACAACTAGGGGTCTGCAGTCAGACGTGGTTTTATTTCTGTATTGAAGCAGGTTCTTTTGGGGTCTTTGGATGGCCCATTCCATTACTTCTCTAATGGAGTGTCTTTGTTTGGTGAAGGTGGTTTTAAGTGTGTTAAGGTGTATATCCTGAACTTTTTCCTCAGAGCATATTATGTGGCACCTAACCTGAGTGCCTGTGTATTGATGATAGATTTCGTGGTATATTTGGGGTAGTTACTCGATCTGTGAAGGGAGAGGTGGCGATATTCTGGGTTTCTTGCATATGGTTGTTTGTAGGATTCTGTTGTTGAAGCTGACTGTGATGTCCAGGAAGTTGATGCTAGTGTGGGAGTGTTCCAGAAAGAGTTTAATGAACAGGTGGTGGTGTTGACGCTGTGGTAGAAATCTATGAGGGAGTTTAAACCATCTGTCAGAACCAGCTTTAATTAGCTTGCTGCACACAGGTCCTGTGAGAAAAAGGGCCTGTAGGTGCCAAACAGTGTTGGGCCTGTCACGTTAATACAGTTGGTAAACGGGGACTGCAATCCAGAGATCTAGTCTGAGTGGTAGGACCACATAGTTCCACCCAGAGGCGTGGAAGTAATGAAATCTGTCCCCAAAGGGGTGCCCTCAAGAAGGACTAAAAGGGGTCTAAGGCATGGCTTGCCTGTAATCATGACAAATGGCTAGCTCCTGAAGAGGGAGATTGATGTCTACTAAGGGTAATGCAGAGATTATGACAATTAAATATTAACTAAACTTTCAGGCACTAGACTAACTATGTGGAAAGTACCTAAAAAGGGCAAGTGTACCAAAATAATCTAAATAATGCAATTTGTTTCCTTTCATTATACCCTATATTTTATTTCATATATCTTCCTTAAAATCCTTAGTTTTGCACACAGAACATAAGAACCTGAGAATTGTCATACTGGGTCAGACCAATGGTCCATCTAGCCTAGAATTCTGTCTTCCAGTACTGGCCCGTGCCTGATGCTTCAGAGGGAATGAACAGAACAAGGCAACTGTCGAGTGATTCATCCCCGATGATCCAGTCCCAGCTTCTGGTAGTCAGAACTTTAGGGACACCCAGAGCATGTGGTTGCATTCCTGACCATGCTGGCTAATAGCCATTGATGGATCTATTCTCCGTGAACTTACCTAATTCTTTTTTTGAACCCAGTTATACTTTTGACCTTTACAACATTCCCTGGCAATGAGTTCCACAGGTTGACTGTGTAGCATGTGAAGAAGCATGTTTGTTATATTTTTAACCTGCTGCCTATTAATTTCATTTGGTGACCCCCGGTTCTTGTTATGTGAAGGGGTAAACAACACTTCCTTATTCACTTTCTCCACACCTGTCATGATTTTATAGACCTCTTTCATATCCCCCCCTTAGTCGTCTCTTTTCTAAGTTGAACAGTCCCAGTCTTCAGAGGCGCCGACTCCGTGGGTGCTCCAGGGGTGGAGCACCCGGGGCTGGAGCACCCACGGAAAAAAATTAGTAGGTGCTTAGCACCCACCATCAGCCAAGCTCTCTGCCCACTGGTGGTCCCTGCCAATCAACTCCTCCCCCTCCCTCCCAGTGCTTCCTGCACACCGCAGAACAGCTGTTCTGCGGTGTGCAGGAGGAGCTGGGAGGAGTGGGAATGGGGTATGCAGAGGGTGGAAAGAGGTGGGGAAGAGGTAGGGTGGGGAAGGAGTGGGGAAAGGAAAAGGGGGGCAGTGGTGGGGCCTTGGGGGAAGAGGTGGAGTAGAAATGGGACTAGGCGGGACAGGGTGTGGGCTTGGGGGAAGAAGTGGAATGGGAATGGGCCAGAGGTGGAGCAGAGGTGGGAAGATGGGGGACAGGATGGGGACTTGGGGGAAGAGGTAGAGTGCGGGCAGGGCCTGGGGTTGAGCACCACTGAGGAAAATTAGAAGCCAGCGTGTATGCCAGTCTTTTAAATCTCCTCGTATGGAAGCTGTTCCAAATCCCTAATAATTTTTGTTGCCCTTTCTCTACCTTTTCCAATTCTAATATATCTTTTTTTTTGAGATGGGATGACCAGAACTGCATGCAGTAATCAAAATGTGGGTGTACCATGGATTGATATAGTGGCATAATGGCAAATTCTGTCTTATTATCTATCCCTTTCCTAAAGGCTCCTAACAGGATATACAAGTAAACAATGGAAGGAAATTATATATCTCAACATTTTTTATTGCCACCAATCTCTGGTATCTCAATGCCTTTGCCATAAAATCAATAACAAAGTCCCTGGTGTACTTCCTGGAATCTCTGGCTCTCTTCTCATTTTGCAGTAAAAAGTCTGCTATGTCTATCTTTTGGTTTGGGTTGGTTGGTTGATTTGTTTGCCACAGGTTTTTATTTTTATTTTTGCTTGGGTGGGGGGGAAGTGTGGGGTAGATGGTGGTTTCAGTGTTGTGAGTGTCATTCTTGCTGTGGTGGAAAGGCTTTCTCAAAGAGGAAAAACAACGAGGAGTCCTTGTGGCACCTTAGAGACTAACATTTATTTGGGCATAAGCTTTCGTGGGCTAAAACCCACTTCATCAGATGCATGGAGTGAAAAATACAGAAAGCAGTATAAATATTACAGCACATGAAAAGATGGGAGTTGCCTTACCAAGTAGGGGGTCAGGGCTAACAAGGCTAATTCAATTAAGGTGGAAGTGGCCTATTCTCAACAGTTGACAAGGGGTGAATATCAGAGGAGGAAAATTACTTTTGTAGTGCTTACGATAATGCAATCAAGGTGGACATTACCCATTTCCAACATTTGACAAGAAGTTCTGACCTCTCTGAATTAAGAGAGGTGAGCAGGGAGCCTAGGGGATCTCTGGGTCAGGGGTTCTCAATCCTTTTTTTTTTTTTTTTTTTTCCTGAGCCCCCCTAACATGCTATAAAAACTCCAGGGCCCAATGGGCATGGAGGGACTTGGGGTTCTGGGTCGGGGGGCAACAGATACAGGTGTAGTTTGATTTCTGTTGGGGGTGGGGCAGGAGCCAGCAGAGCTCAGGGGGGAGTGCTACTTCTACCCCCTGACTCACCTCAACAGGCCACCCAGGGTTGGGGGGTGTGTGTGTGTATGTGGAACCAAAAATGTATTACTCAAAGTGAGGGGCTTAGCTCAAAAAAACTGAAAACAGCCCAAGGTGCAGGCAGGGGGGTAGCTCAGGGTGCAGGGAGGGCAGAGTTAGGGGCTGTGGTCACTGCTTCCCCGAGGGTTCTGCCTGCCCTAGAACCAGCTTTCCCCGTCCTGGTGGCTCTTAATGGCTATGTGAGCAGTCATAGGGGGCTGGGAGCTGAGGAGTAGCCCAACCCTGGGCACCAGCAGCAGCAGGAGACTGGGAACCCTGCAGTTGCCTTCCCTGCACTGACAGGATCCTGCCTCTGACCTGGCCAGAGGTTGGGAACTCGGGAGTGGGGAGGGGAGGAGCTGAGGATGTGTAGAGTTGCCTTGGGACTGTCCCACTCTGGCACTGCAGTTTTTGGGGGGCAATGCGCCTGTGCCACCCAACTCTGCCCATGGTCTCAGGGCCTCTGCCACATGGGGAACCCCAGGGCTTGGGGCTCCGGGATTCAACCCCACAGCTTGGGGCTTCAGCCCTGTGGAAGGGCACTGGGGCTCAGGGCTTCAGCTCTGTGGCTCCTGGTTTCTGCCCTGCAGAGCCCTGTGGTCCCCATAAAAGGGCTCGTGGACCCCAAGTGGGCTGCAGACCCCTGGTTGAGAACTGCTACTCTAGGGAATTCATCAGGATGGGAAGCCTGTGAGAGGAACTTCTGAGAAGATAGCCTCCTAGACAGAAGGCTGCAGTCAGCAGGCATGCCAGGGGTCTCCCAAAGCCTGGCCTGGCAAGGATAACCTGCTAGCCTTGGGGAAGAGTCACAATGGATGGCCTCCCCTTGACTCCAGAGAAGGACATTACTTCAGTAAAGAGGCGTAACCCCAGGGGTGCAGACTAGAACCAAGGGGACCTTTGGGGAAGAGCCTTAGTAGAGGCAAGCACTGAGGCCAGGTACGGGACATGGTCTAAGATTGACTTAGTCGACCTGCTGGGATATTGGAGTGAAAGTTTTGTTTATGTTCTGCATTGGCTTTTCTGTTAATAAATGAGACCCTCCACAAGAAGATGCTCTTTAACATTTAACTGGCTATTTGGACTTGTTGATAGTTGACTTTTTCCCTCACCCAGAATAAAGGCTCTCCTGCAACATCACACTTTCCTGCAAGGGGGTGCACTGGTTCAAACCAGAATGGAACCTGACGGGTAAAAGCTGCTTTTGCACACACTTCTAAAGAGAATTTATACAGGATTAATGTTAACAAATGATATTACAGAGGTGTTAATTTATATTTACAATAAGTTGACTTTGTGTGTGAGTGGAAGTGGGTGAAGAAGATCAATACACTTGCCTCTCTGAACAGTTTGCTAGTTGGTGAGGAGCATTTTGCTCTCTGGCTTGTTGATCAAATGCACATCTATTTACTGCTCTTGTTAAAGAGCCAGAAAGATTGACACACATGGCTCAGTGAAAAGCACAGTAAGCAGTGTTAGTAGGCAGGTCATTAAAGAACTTTGGGGCCCTGTTCACTATAGAAACTGGGAGGTCCCCTTCCTTAAAGTGCCCCTGTCTGATACATACCATACTCCACACATATATCCCAACAACCCTCCACCAGCCCTCTTCCATCCTGACACACAGTCCCCGCACCTCCCAGCAGCCCTGACATACATGTCTCACTACACCCCCCCACCAGTGGTCCGAGACTCCTCTTAGGAGTTCTGTGCAAGTGCACCAATGTATGTTGCTTAATACCAGATCTGCAATAACTTCAGCTTTCCTGTCCCTGGGCCGTTTGGGCATAGCAAGGTGACAGTACTCTGTACCTTTGTGGTGGATGGTGATGTCAGCAACACCTCCTCACACCCTCTGGTAGGTGGTTACAGAGCAATGCTGGAATCCTGGAAGTAGCCATTGCTATAAGTGTCATCTTACAGAATGAGGAAAGTGACTAAAATGAAGAATGGCTAAGAAGGAATGTGATACTTTGGGATCCCCACTTGGACCATCTAACTGAGCCACTGGCTGTGGGAAGCAAGGGCCTCCTTGGTACATTTTTAAATGGCCATGCTTTTTGCCTTCATAGTCCCTTACTTACTAATTATTACTGTAAATGTAGAAAAATATTTTGGTGGTTTATGTCTACTTAGCAAGAAACTAAGTGAAAGTTTGTCTGAGGTAACAGCAGAAGCAGAAAAAGCAGTCTTATAAAGAGACACACATTAATAGGCTCTTGGCTTACTAGAGAAATTGTGTCTTCCCACATGAGTATATAGGAGGAACGTATATGGGAAATGCATGATATACTAGTAACATTATGACAGGAGAGAGGAAGAATCTTACACTTTACTTTGACTGGTTGCAAGAGAGAGGTTTAAACTGATTCTTGGTGATAGATGATATTAAACAATGTTTATATAAACAAAGGTGTTAGCCAGTGTATGGTTCATTTTATTTGATTCACAATCAGTCCACATTGCTGCTTTGAAGTTTTATGCTGGTTTGTCTGCTGTGACAGTTGTTGCCCTAGTTCTTCCTGGCAAGAGCTGTGATTATTTGTCATGAAAATCTCGTAGGAAAAGTTAGGAGGTGGTCAAGATGAAAAGAGCAAAAAGAGTCATTAAAATAGAGTTTTAAAAGTCACAAGCTTTGTTTCATAACCAAACAATATTAAAAAATATTTTTACCCCTCTCTGAATTTACAGAGAGGGGTAATGAACCTAATAAAATATGTTGTAATTTGGGAAATAAAATTTTGATGGCGCATCACTGATGAGTTAAGGTGCCACATTTTAATAGCAAGTTTTCAAACCTGGTACAAAGCCCTGAAGAGGACAGAAATGGCCTCTTATATTACAGAGAAGGTACCCATGGAAAGCCCTTTAACTGGGTTGTGACAAAGGTTTGGAGGCTTGAAGATGCTCATTTACCCCGGATGCAACTTAAAGGAGTCATGGGGCACAGACTAAGAGGGACTGACAGTTTGCTGCTGTCAGAGACGGAAGCAAATCAAGACCCTAATTCTTCAATGAGCTCTGGGTGGGCAGACCTCTGTTCCTGTAAAACCTACCGGTCAATATGTGCCATTTGTCCCACTCTGCTTGATCCATGGAGGATATGAGTCTGTTACAGAACTTTGCTCTCAAGTTATAGACTTAGGTGTAAATGTTCAAAAGTAAGAGTTTCCAGCTTGAGGCAGCTGCTGTTTGGCTAAGGGTTTTTTGGGCAAAAACAAAAATCCAGAGTGTCAGCACAAAAGTTGGGACATTTGTGCTTCTGGACAATCCACAGAAGTAGTGGATGACTTCATCAATCTAGGCAGCAAACTGTCATCAACTGGGCTGAGCCATGAAGGGCCTGCATAGGGTCTGGAGCCAAAAGAAGGTGAAGCTATATAAAAAAGTACAGATTTATCAAACTTGCGTACTTGCAATCCTCTTATATGAATATGAAACATGGACACTACTTAAATAAGACATCAGGACATTGGAGGTATTTCATATGCATTACCAAAGTGACTGTTGGGTATAAAGTCAAACCATCTTATCAGTTATAGGACTGTATCGAGAACTGGGCTTGACAGAATGAAGTTGTCATTGGCCACTGCTGGCTGGCCTTTTCTGGTCATGTTGTTGTTCATCTTGGAGACAAAGCCCTCACTCATTGAGCTCTGAAGATCAGACTTAAGGTCAGGAAGGGACACTGCCTGGTCATGGACTGGTGGCGACCATGCGGTCACCTGCAATTAAGCTGGCTGTACCAGACTAGTAGTAACCTGGTAGAGCTCTTAGACGCCTGGAATAAAGCCGTACAGTGTGACCATGGCCATTCGGCGCTAGGCACCTTTGCTGTCTAAGTGTGTTGTTGCCATTGTTCAAAAATGACTGGTGATCTTGGGTACTTCAATTTTTAGGTGCCAAAGTTGGGACACCTTAAACAGGCCTGACTTCAGAAAGTACTGAGCACCCACCCTCTGAAAGTTAGGCTTCTTCAAAATATCTCAAATTGATCACCCACAAAATTGAGAACCAAAATCACTGGTCACTGTTAAACATTTAGGCATTATGCCTGGAGGTCCCTGGTTCAGTTGTTGGTGTCAGCCAAGATGGTGACTATCCCATCTTCACTGAGCCCAACTGTAGCTAATGAAGGAGTGGGGTCTGATATTCTGAAATGTATAGTTTTAGAAAACTAGTTACTGACTAGTTTGTAACTAAAATAACTAGCCTAGTTGGCTATACTTTTGCATAGTAGTTAGTTCTGATTTTTTATTCTGTTTGTTTTTATTTACCAATTCTTTATTTTCCTCTAGTAAACTTGTTATTAAAGCAACCTGAATTGAAACTAGTGATGGTGACTGTTATATTAGAGGTGTGACACTGACAAACTGGTCCACCAGTGCATGACCCGTAACAACTTAACAGAAGGCACTGAAAGGTAAACAGGGGCATTCCTTGTAGATAGTTATCAAAGCCATGTTAAATAGACTAGAATGTTTAATATGTAGGCCTGTATTGTTCGAGAATTAAGAGTAGATACTAATTGTACGCATCTGTGTTTACCTATATCTTGTTAGAAATTTAACAAGATTAAATTAGCTTATAGATGCTAAAATCTTGTTCCTGTCTTTAATGATTCATTTACTGTATTCTACTGATTCAGAGATCAGAAGGAGATATTATCATTTAAATGGGATTTGTGGTGTAATAATGTTGTTGTCCTCATTTCTCTTTGGAACTATTAACTCCACATAGTAATCTACCTGTGAACTGTTTGAATGGCTGTTGCTTAATATATTATCTGAGAAAGGACCCACTGAATAGAGACCAAACTGTCAGCTCACTTTCATCAAAACTCATGTGGTGGAGTTATCTGTCAGCACCCAATTTGCTTCAGCTGTAAAGGAAGCTTCAGGTCTGATCCTTTCTATCTCAGATCTGCTTAAACTTAGACAGGGAAAGTCTAAGTCAGAAAACTGAGGCCTCCAGATATACTCTGGATTCACCCTGGAATTCTCATGGAAGAATTTGAACAGACTCTGTACATGATCTGCCTATTGGCCTTTAGCACTTTAAATTGATTCTAGAACTTTTACAAATCAGCAGCCTCACCATCTCTGCTATGAAACTGACCTAAGAACTTAACTCATATCTGTATATTAATCTCTCTGTGTATTGTATCTGTATATTGATCTCTTAACCATACATCACACTCTCTTTTTTTCTTTTTATTAATAGATTTAGTTAATAAAGATTGTCTGTAAGCGTGTATTTGAGTGAGATTTGAAATATTCATTGACCTAGTGGCAGTCTTTTGAGATTGGTAGAACTTTATATATGGTGAATAAGGGTTTTAGTAACCCCTCACTATATTAGACTTAGCTGTGTGGATAGGAGCCAAAAGCTGGATTGCTTAAAGGGGGACTGTATTTTAGCTTCTTGGTAACCAGTATGGTATTATAGAAGCTGTTTGGTTGCTGGCTTGGTGAATCTAATTATAGAATAAACCACCAGTTTGGGGGACTTTCTATCCTATTCTTTGAAGTTTGCCCTGATTAAGCATTCTTAGTGAGCCCCTCTCCAGGCCGCACGGTCACGAGGGGACTATCAATTATAATTGTCTTCTGTCCTCAAGGGAGGTGGAGAGGTATCAGTTTAAGCCCTCAAAGGGCTCACTCACAGGAGGTGGCTATCAAGAAGTGCTAGCTGGTGTCACATTTTTTTGAATTTGTTCTAAATTTGGTAAAAAGAGTTCTGCCCTTCTTAGATCGCCTACAACTACACCTGCAATAATCAGAAAAATAGCTGAAATAGAAAAGCACTGTGAGTCTACAGTTTAATACACTTCATTCTACACGTGCCAACTATTTATAACGAGATGTGATCACCTACCAGTCAAAAATCCAGTGTGGTGTACTTAATATTTTGTAAAGTTGATATTGATTTGTAGGCTCACATAGACTTTTTTAAAATTAAGTTTAAATTACTTGAACCAGAAAGATTTTGGACAAATGTACTGAGAACTGTTGATCTGACTAGTCTGATGCTAACACACCATTAGAATGTATGGGGGAAGATCATCTATGCTGTTGCTGTATTGATTCAGTGTACCTGGCAGCTGAGCATAAAAGGCAGCAGTGCATTGATTTAGAACAGTTCTAGGGGGCTAGAATATTGTTGAGTTTTTTAAATTTGAAACAAGGAGACTCTCCTTAAAACAACAAATTCTAAATAACCTGAAACCTTGAATTTCTGGAGCACCTCGCTACTATTGTCTCTCTACTGACAATCATTAAGCTGTCTAGGAGCAAAATCTGGTTTGATTTGCACCCATATGATCCCCCTAATGCTGGAGTGTGTGTGTGGTTAAAAAAAAGAAAAAGCAGAGCAGAATTTGGTTCTAGACTTGAATCTAGGAGTAGTAATTCTGTAATGTATTTAAGTCACATCCTACCCTGGTGAAGCTCTTTTGAAGAAAATAAAATTACACCATGAATGAATATGACCCATTACATCTTGTCTCATTCTGACTCCTGATTCTCTTCTTGGTCAGTAATCTTCTGTAATTTTCTCTCTGCTTGGTTACATGTCCTCTCTCCTTCTCTCCTTGGGTAATAACTGCTACAGCTGTATCAAATTTTGTTATTAAACTGCCATGGTTTTTGAAGTTTGTAACAAACATGACCATGTTTTGCAATTTTTGTTTGCTTGGTTTTGCACTAAACTTGAACAAAAATGTAATGAATGGTTTTGATTTGAAACCAGTTGAAAATGGACAATTGAGGCGGAGTTTCATTTAGATTTTTCTGGTTAACTTCATATCCAAAATTCAAAGCAAAGTTTGGTTATAAAACCATATGAGCTAAAAGCAAAAAGAGCTCTCACAGATGCACACAGTCCAAATCAATGAGTCTTATTCAATTGTCTTACTACATATACACTAACACACAAATGCCCATTCCAAATAATGTTCTTTGGTTTTAAGGGAAGACCTCTCCTTATAAAAATGGATCAAATTCATCCCTGAAGCAAGCTTGCTGAAGTTAATGGCATTGACACAATAAACATATCTTCTGCTGCAAATGTTTGTACAGCTTATGGCAGGGTTGTACATCCGACCTGTCTATATGAACAGTCAGTTTGCAGTAAGATGGGGTATAAATGTACCTCACTAGCCTGCCGCATGCTGCTTTTCCATTTGGACCTTGCTATTGCACACTAAAAGTTCAATAGTCTGCTTTGATCTCTTTGCTTTTAAATAGAAATAGATGAAAGCAGAAGATGGAACTTTTTGCACACAATAGTAGGATCCACACTGACAGTTTAGTGCAGGGCAGGCTAGTTCAAGTAGATTTACACTCCAGCTTGCCACACACTAACTGTTCGTACAGATTGGAAGTTGTGGTTACACAAGAAATGTAGGATTGGACCCTTGCAACCTGTTTGTGCACTGCATCATTCCACCACTAAATCTACTATGTTCCAAGACCACCTGGCTTCTCAAGCTCAACTTCAGAGTGTGTGCTCATTTTCTGAGTGGAGGAAGGAATGCTGTCCACTTCTTGCATCACACACTTGCTTCCGGTCACCCCAGTTCAATTTAACCTGCATTCAGCTTCAGCCTTTGCAAATGGAACATGGCAGCAACATCTAAGAAGTAACCTGGAAATGTGAAGCCCTCTGGAACCCTGGATTTTGCAGACACAAACCTAGCCCAGTGGCAGACATAATGGAAGGAGGAGTTCAAGCTGTTCACAGACCTGGCCATGCAGGATGACAATACCAGTAACAAAGCAAAACTGTTATTTTACCTTACTGGGGAACATGGCAGAAAAATTTGCAATACACTGAAGCTCACGCCTGCCTCAAGCTTCACAGCAGTGCTAACTGTCCTGGGGGTGTATCACTCCCTGAACAGAATGAAACTATGGAGCAACAGAGGTGTTTCACTAGAGATCAATCCGAAGGGCAGGGGATAGACCTCTATGTTATAGCCTTACACACACTGGCTGCTACATGCAATTTCTCTAACTAAGGACAGCATAGTCTGTGGCACTTGGGGCACTACCTGCAAGGGCAGCTGCTCCAGGAAGACAATCTCACATTAGACAGATGCTTAGACATGGGGCATGTAGCAGAAAAAGGATGAAAGCCATAGGAGGCACAAACACCCCCCAGCAGTACAGTCAGTGAGACAGCAAAGGAGAGCAAGTGGCCAGAGTTCCATACTCATTGTGAGATGCTGGGTCAGATGAATGCATATTAAGTTTTTACCAAAGGGTGGCATGTGAGGTCTCTGCCAAGAGCCAGTAACCCACTGGTCATCATAGTTATTATGAATTCTGTCTATGGATATGATTTAAGGAGTTATGTATCTATATTAGAAATTATGTTGTCGAAGCTGTGGAATTAAGGCAGGTAACCAAGCGGTAATATGTATGAAAGTAAGAACATAAGAATCACAGTACTGAATCAGACCAATGGTCCCTCTAGCCCAGTATCTGTCTTCTGATAATGGCCAGTGCCAGATGCTTCAGAGGGAATGAACAGAACAGGGCAATTATTGAGTGATCCATCCCGTTTGCCAGTCCCAGCTTCCGGCAATTGGAGGTTTAGGGACATCCAGAGTACGGGGTTGTGTCCCTGACCATCTTGCCTAATAGCCAGTAGTGATCTTATTCTCCAAGATACTAATATCACAGCTTTTAAGTCTTAGTCTAGACAAGACCACAGTTACTTTGTTTGGATGTGATGGGAGAAAATATGAAGTCCACATCTAGAGTAAAATCTTCAAAAGTGATTTAGGCGCCCAGATCTAATTAAAATTCAATGGAATTTAGGCTCTACATCATGCTGGTGCTTTTGAAAATGTTCTTCCTAGTCTAAAAATCTTAAAATAGCCTACTTTTCCTAAGAATGATGTCTTAGTTAAGGCCTCTGTGATTCTGAAACATTAAGATTTGAAATTCCCTAATCCTATTTATCTGTTATCTCTCCTGGAAGGATTTAAAAGCCCTAGAGGTTTCTTCAGAACCCTTTCTTGGTTCTGAGATGTTCTTACCCATTTACAAAAAATAACCGATACCATGTAACTTGCGTTGGATAGTTATGACTGGTCACACATGTTGAATTTTAAATAATGAGTATTGAATACTCACAGCAAACTGTGATTAATTCATTTGGGGGAAAATCTGAAATATTTCATTTAAAAATATATGTAAATTGAATTAATGATCTGTTAGTGAACATTCTCAGAGCAGAAAGAAGCTAAATTCACTGTGCTGTATTAGCTCAACTCTATTAGCTATCAGATTTGTTGTTGCTACAGCCAAACAAAAACCAGTAAGTTAGAAACAGAGTCTCTGTCAAACTCTACGCTTATATTATTATATTAAATTATTAGTGGTAATGGTAATTCTGGGAGGGTATGTGTATGGGTGAAAGGAAGAGAAAGATCTCATTCTGTTGCTGACATTTGTTCTTCAACATATTCTGTTTCCTAGCAACATGAACTGGATGAAAGATATCTCTTCGTCTTTAAGTTAATAAAGGTTGAAAGGGGTGAAAAGAATAAATTATACAGTTGGCACTAAAATGGATTTCAGCTTTATGTATTGTCAGAGCAGTGTGAGACCAATAATTGCATTATTGTTTTATTTTTAATTCCTATATTTGAAGGACAATAACAGTATAAGTATAACCAAATAATGCTTTCTAATTCCTCTGGTTGACTGCAGCTGGGGGTGTCAGGTTGTATTAATATTAATCACTGGGGCAAAGCTGGCGGATTTGAAGGGTAAATGAGTAGAACATGAGAAGTCCCCTAGTGGCATTGAGGTATTTTACTGCAGAGCAGAACAGGAAAAATGGCAGGCAAGGATAAAGTAATAGATTACAAATGATAGGGCCACATCTGCAGTGATCTGATGTTTTGAGTCCATGACTCTGGGAGTGGAGTGCTCCTTTTATACACCGAACATAGAAGTTGCATCTAGCATGTGAAGACCACAGAGTGCAGCAATGATCTGCATATTATTCAGAATAACAGTTTGACACCAGCTCCTTTTCTTCTCTGGGGTGAAGGGGACTAAGTGACTTCATCTCTTCTTGGGGAGCATTTTATTTCCATTTGTGAGCTTGGGCAGAGAGTAGAAAGGGCAGAGCGGAAGCTCTTCCATCTCTTTGCCTCTCTCCACTCATTTGCTCACAGCAGGGAGTATTGGAGTAATAGTCCTTTCTCCTCACAGTCTTGAGCAGGGTTGAACTGGGGAGCCTAGTTGTCTTACTCTCCTGTGCAGCCAAGTTAGGGCTGTGACAATCTAGGTCTATGGCAGTGGGCTGCTTGAAGGATGGAGGAATAGCCTTAACTCTGAACTCCTGTATTTTTCCTGGTTTACTTTTATAGTTTGGCTTATGGTGTGAGCTTTCTTCAAGCCTCATGTATCATAGTGACCTTCCTTCCAGCAAAAGGGGTTTGGATATGAAATGTTCTGGAAACAGTCAGCACTGTTCTTGAATCAGGCAGGATGGTCTCAATTTTAAGCATCTTTTTATTTTTATTGATTTAAATTTTCACAGTTGCAGGAAATTTTTTGGGGGGGTATCAGACATTTAATGACAATAGATGTTGAGATTAAAAAATTAAAGTTTTATAACTTTTAAAACAAATTTTCAAAATCGCTTGTCAAAATATACAAGGTAAATATCCTTAAATCAAATGTTGTTCAGTTTTTGTGCAGCTTTTCTGTTACTTTGTGTATCTGTAAATGTTGCTTATTATTGATGGAAATATTTTTTTTCCTCAGTTTGTGTGTGTACGGTGAAATTGAAGTTTACAGACATTTAATGATAAATCTACTTCTTCAAGCCTAATCATAATAAGTCATGAGGCTGAAAGCCGGAATGAGTATTTTTGTTGGGGGCAAGGATTAGTTTAAAAACTTGTAGGGAATTAGATGCAAAATAATTATATTAATGCAATTTTAAGGTTAAGCATCTAGACACAAGAAAGATTAAGGAAATGCAAGCAATGTTTGTTCTGCTACACTGCCAGATCTGACATTTTTAGTGCTAAGTAGGCTGTTCAATGTATAACTTACAGTTTGTTCAGTGTTGGTGAGTTAATTGTGTAATAAGAACACTAACGTTTACATTTTTGGAATTGTTTTTTGTATATCTAAATATTCAACCTTTAACATTGCATTTGCACTTTTTTGCATGTATGTATTCAATAAATATTATTTTTATCAAACATTACCTTAGATGGTTAAATAATTGTAATTAATTATGGTTTTTGAGAACAGGGTTAGCAAACACCTGTCAGGGATGGTCTACATTTATTTGGTCCTGCCTCAGTGCACAGGCTGGACCTGATGATCTCTCTAGGTCCCTTCCTGCCCTACATTTCTATAATGTTATGCTTCCCTTTAACATGCTCGATAAGTAAAGCTTGAAATGTTAAGCAGATTTCTCCCTTCTTGAAATGCTGAATATTTTATTTCTCTACTCCTGAGGCACTTTCAAATATGAAGCAAAGATTGATGATTTTAGGGTTATTTAAATGACTCTTTAACATGCCATTTTTAAACTAGTCTGAAAGGTTGTAACACCTCAATAATTTTTATTGTGTAGGCTTCAAAGCAGACTGGAAACTTCAAATAATGTTTTTTCTCCTAGTGCTGAATCTACAAATTGCCACTTCTAAAACATGAGAAGAGAAAAGAAAAACAGTGAAGGATCATAATACCCTCCTCCCCTCCCCAGAAGTTGCTCACACCTCTGGCCCTGGTACTAGAAGTCTAAGCACAAAGGGGAAGGGCTGAATGAATCATGAACACAGCTACAATATTGTCTGATAAGAAGAGGTCCCTCCATGTCAAGGTTGACTACAACAACATAGGATAGTGTGGGGCAGCTGTGCTGTATATTTTTTGTTGCTAGTATAGGATCCTGATGTCCCAGGCTGTCAATATTAAACACTCCATTAATTTTAAATGACTTATAACTCAAAAAGAATGTAGAAAAACTTTAAAGGAACCCAAACATCACATTACATTAGTCCTGTCTGAAGATTTCTTTGTTAACGATTACTATATTTTGCCTAATGTGTTCATACAATTTTCAAAACATAGAGGAAAAGTCACTCTGGTTTTAAAGTCTGTGTTTCACTCTTAATTAATAATAGCTCACAACCTTGCTGTTCATTTATATCTGTGTTTTCATGAAAGCTGATATGTAAGTTTCCAGTAAGGTGTATGTGCAAGAATGTCTTCCTGATTCAGTTGCTACTTTTAGACGGAGCCATTACCAAAGTCTAATTACTCTATATTCCACTTTGGATGAATGAGTCATTGTAACTGGGGACTGGACCCTGAGTCTCCCAGTTCAATGTCCTAACCACCAGGCTATAGAGTATCTCTCTTGTTCTTCTCCTCTCCCTGTACCTACCCCTACCCTTTAAGTACGGTATATCTCCAAAGTGAAACAGCTTCAACAGGAGAGATTGACGGAGCCCTATATCAGAGTTTACCATAGTCCAGTGTTTAGGGCACCCTCCTGATACTTGGGAGATCCCCCTCACAAATCCTTTCTCTCCATCAGGCAGAGAGGGGTAAACTGAACCTTGGACTCCCATATCCTGGGTAAGAGCTCCGATCACTGGGTTGAAAGTTATAAGGAGCGAACCTGCATCTCCTCTTTATCCCACATTTTGAATAGGGTTGTCAACTTTCTAATTGCACAAAACTGAACACCCGGGCCCTGCCTCTTCCCTGAGGCCCCACCCCCGCACACTACATTTCTCTTCCCCCAGTGGCTCGCTCTCCACCACACTCACTCACTGTCACTGGGTTGGGGCAGGGGCAGGGGGCTGGGTGGTCGGAAGGGGTGAGGGCTGTAATTGGGGGTGCTGGCTCAGGGATGGGGCCAGAAATGAGGGGTTAAGGGTGCAGGAGGGGGCTTTGGGCTGGGGCAGGGAGTTGGGGTGCAGGAGGGGCTGAGGACTCTGGCTGGGGGTGAAGGCTCTGGGGATGAGGGGTTTGGGATGCAGGAGGGGGATCCAGGCTGGGGGGTGGGGCTGAAGGATTTGGAATGTGGGAGGGGGCTGTGGTTTGAGGTTGAAGGCAGGGGGTTGGGGTGCAGGAGGGGATGAGGGCTCTAGGGTGGGGTGGGGCGGGGCCAGGGATGGGATTGTGGGAGGGGGCTCCGGGCTGGTGAGGGCTCTGGGCTCAGGGTGTGGGCTCTGGGATGCCGCCCCGCAAGCTCCCATTGGCCGAGAAGGGTGCTTGGGGTGGAGATTGTGCGTGGAGCCCTATGCCCCCCCCCCCCCTCCGCCTAGGAGCCGGACCTGCTGGCCGCTTCCGGGGTACTGCGCAGCACGATTGCAAGACAGGTAGCGACTGGCTTGCCTTAGCACCACAGACTGGACTTTTAATGGCCCCATCAGTGGTGCTGACCAGAGCCGCCTGCGTTCATTTTTGACTGGGTGTTCCTGTTGAAAACTGGACATCTGGTCACCCAAATTTTGAATGGGTCTAGCTCTGCTATGTGTGCTCTGACCACACCTATTGGATCAGGCCCTGCACGCAAAATAGGCAAAGAAATACTACTTATCTTCCCCTGCACTGAGGCTCACGCTAGGGCTTAGGCAGGAGAGAGGTGACTGAGCACTTGCAGTAGGCAGCGGTGTGCATACCCAGAGGCTGAAACTTAGGCACCTATGGAACGTTTACAGTGAAAATTTAGGTGCTGACTGAGTTTAGGCACCTACAGGGTTAGGCAGCACCTGAGCGTCGGTTTTGTGGGTCACATTGGGGCCTAAAACTAGGTCTTAGGCACTGAAATCTGGTGTTTAGATGCCCTAAGTCCATTTGTGGATCTGGCCCTCATTTCAAACACTTTGAAAAAGTGGGTTTTACCATATTTTTGTGCCATACACAAACTATGTAAAACTGTTCCAGTGCAGATGAGCCTTCTGTTTCTTTGCCACGAGACGTTGCCTTTTTATTCAAGCGAACACGGTAACAAATCAAGAGGAGTGAGGGTAACATCACACAATATATTGCTTCACTCCATGAGTGCCTCTTCGTTAGACACGATTTGTACTTCCCAGGGCACTTCAGCGCTTGAGCTGCTATTTTCCATTGTCTTTAAAAAAAATCAGAGAGAATTTCTGTAATTACTGTTCAATAATTCATTTTTCTATACGATATCTTTTCCAGAATGTGTTATTGTAGGCGACGGCTCCAATGATCCATATTCATTAGTTTGTCTATGTAAGAATAAAATATAAAAACATTCTTGTGAAAGTGTACTCTGATAGTTTGTTTTTGTGTTTGAAATGGCACTCTTGTACAGAGTAGTGGTGCTACATAAGAAAATAGCTAGATAATGTGATATATCCAGCTGTTTTTAACTTCAGTTTAACCGTTTTTCATCAGTCACTTTGTGTATACATGATGAGAGTTGCTGTAGCCAAGGACTGTATTTAGTTTTAGTGTGTGTCTACTTTCTTTTTAATACTATTGCTATGAAATTACACAAAGAGGTTTCTACAAATCCAGCTATCCAGCACAAAAGACTGGAGTTTTTATAGATATAGGGAGGGGCATATGTGGGTGTGTAAAATCATGTTGTATTCAGTATTCATACAAGCAAGTGTACCACTGGTACATATAATAAAGGATATATAAAGATCCAAACGATCTTCAGCATAAATTGAGACAAAAAGCCATTTATAAGGAACTAAAATTATGATTGTCTCACAAAGTAATAAAAATAACAGTATCATAGATTTTAAATCTCCCGTTGGCTTCTTGAAAGG
Source organism: Chelonoidis abingdonii (assembly GCF_003597395.2). Classification (NCBI taxonomy): domain Eukaryota; kingdom Metazoa; phylum Chordata; order Testudines; family Testudinidae; genus Chelonoidis; species Chelonoidis abingdonii. The sequence continues at coordinate 93,255,347 of NC_133772.1, forward strand.
CTTTCTTCCTGGAATTAACACATAATGAACATTCAAATAAGGGGAAACTATTGTACTTTCAAATTTAGTGTCTGACAATGCCAATTGACCAGACACTGAATTATGAAACCCCCCCACAACTGGACTTGTCCAGTATAATGCAGAATCTTTTGTAGACTTTGGAGCAACATGTTTTTTTAAAAAAATCCAATATAATATTTGTGGTATTTTTATAGCAAGATTTTTTTCATAGAATTCTATCACTATGGGTCTAGTTCTGCCACTGATTAATTGCTTCTTATTTCAATGGGAATGGAATGGGTATTTATAAATGAGTGCAGAATTTGACCATACTGTATAAATGAAAGTTCAGTATGGGCCCAAGCCTGCATTCTATATGATCAAATGGGAGTTTTTACTTAAAGTTTTCAAATTGCAATGCACTGACATTTAGATATTAACTATAAGTAGAATTTCAATAAATATTTGAGTTAATTAGAAGAGGGTTCTAGATCCAAATGAAAAGAAGCCAGCAGCATCAACTTTATGCCCAAGGACCGGATTTGCACATTTTTTTAAAATTCATTTTAGGTCAATACTTGAAGGCTATACAGCTATGCAGTAAGTCATTATTAACATGAAACTTTTTTTTTGGGCTGTGCTATCTGTGAAGAGATCAGGACCTCTGTACCTGCTACAACAGCCTTCTAGGATCAGTGGAAAAACAAGGGCCTAATTTTGCCCACCTTATTTCATATTCAAGAGCAATTACTTGCACAAGTAGTCCCTTTATTATTGGGACTAATCAGATGATTAAGTGCTACTTGATGTGAATTGGGCCTTGAATATTTCAGTATCTGGAGAATAGTCACACACTTGCACGAGTTTCTTTCATGAATGGAAGATTAAGTTCCTGTATGGAGTCCATTTGGTACTAAAAACACAGATCCAAGTTTTGGTAGTTAAACTCAGTGAGGTATCGATATCTTAAACTCCAGTGAGAATGTATAGTGTTCATTTAAATTAGAGGGGCTCCTTTTGAATTCCATTGTTTTCTTCCACGCTCTATGCTCAGAACACACAGAATTGCTTTCATATTAATAGTCATGTTGTATTTCAAATAATGCTATTGCAAAGGTAAAAAAAGGTAAAAGCTAGAGAAATTATAACAGTAGGAGCAGGAAAGTGTTCAATTTTAATAATTACTGCAGTCTTTGATTGCTAGTCATGCCTGTTAATCAGCTGTCAGTTTACTTCACCAAGGATATTGTATTTTTGTTAACGCTTCACTAATGCAGAACATCATACACTTTGGTGTGAGAGCCTGGAAGATGCTACACATTAAATTTTCTGACAGCTAAACATCATGTATTCCTGGAAACAAATACGGAGGCCTAGTTTCTAAATGTGGGTGTTGTAATAGAACCATCAAGTCCTGTATCAGGACGCCATATGAGCGGGTAAGTGCACCAAACTGGTATGTCAATTTAAATATACAAGAAATGTCAATTTAAAAATACAAATGATTTTGGATGTCCTACTGACGTGACCATGTCCTACTGGGTTCTTTATTGCATTCACATTATTCACAATTAACCTGCCTCATTAGGAACTGTATTACCTGTTTCTTCCTTTGTGCAAGGGAGCAAAAATTGGTACTTTTGTGCTTAATTACTAAAATGATGGCTGCCATGGAAATATCTAAGATGCATAGATAGTGTGTGTCAGTGGCTTTTAACATCTTCTATAAATCTGTCTTCTCTATAAATCATATATAAAGTCATAGTATAGTAATGTGCAAACCAATAGGTGGTCGCAAAAAGGTTTTCTTTTGAATGTGACAAATCACAGCCCTCCCAGCAGGAAACAAGCTTGAGTCAACTGACAATATTACAGCACTTGCAAGGCATAGCTGTTGAAAAGATCCAGTGTTGCTTTTTAATTAAAATATAATTTAGTCCTAAAAACAAACAGAAGTAGCACTATTGTTATGCTCTCAGCTGGAGCTATTTATATACTGTGACACTGAGCACTTTTTCTTATATTATTGTTCTTCCACCTACTCAGAGAAATAGTTTGCCTAAAAAAAAAATAAATTATATTTTCTTGTCCTTAGTCACATCAAAAGTGGTTCCTTCTTTCTCTTCCCTTTCTTCCTCTATTTTCAGGTTACCTGGGTTCAGCTGTAAATAAAGATTAGCTGCTAAGTGCTGTGTAGTTCCTTGAGAGAAACTTCTTTCTGATATGATCAAATAAAGAGGCTTGACTTTCAGTATGGCTCTCCCTATCTATTATTAGTTTTAGTGTTTTTCACCCTTCCCCTCCTGCTTTCTCTTTTCTGTGTCCTGTTCTGTCTCCCCTTTACTTTTTGTCTTTCATTGTTTTCCTCTTCCTTCCCTGGTTCTCTTTCCCCACATTCCTCTTTGACATTTCCCCTTCGCCACCTCTATTTATCGAACCTTGTCTCTTCACCCTCCCCGCTCACATTCTCCTCCTGGCCCTTTCCTTAGGGAATGGAGGATGTGCTGCTGCTGTTCAGGATCAGGAGGTGAGTGGCTTATTGTAAGATTCCTGGGGGAATTCTGGCCACTGTACAATGCATAATTTGTCCAGAATTACATATTTCCCCCGCAGAATTGGGGCTGCAGAGCTACTGGCCACCATTATGGGCCGCTAGATTCTGCTCACAGTGAGCAGAGCATGTAGCCTGGCAGGGATGGAGGCTTTGTATGCTCTGGCTGCCCAGCTTGATCCTCAGTCTCCTGGGAATGGGAGAGGACCCAAGAGACCTAGCTTTGGCAAAAATCATCATCATCATCATCTGTCCCTTGATATAAGGATGATGTCTACCAAGGCAAAGAGTCATGCTAAGACTTAAGATGGCTGAGTAGTCCAATTTGTGCTCTATAGGTTTTTCCACATTGACAGGTGGTTGCTTGGAATGAGCACAACTGCTGGCTGGGATGCTGTACCGTTTCCTTTCTTCTCTGCCATTTCTCAGCCTCTTGAGCAAGGTGATTCTCTTCAAAATGGGCTGAGGCTTGATGTATGATGCAACGCCATTGCAGTCTATTGCCAGCCAGCTCTTCCCAGTTCATGGGGTCAATGCTTCCCTTCTTAAGATATACTTTCAGGGTATCCTTGTAGTGTTTCCTCTGTCCCCTATGGATCGTCTTACCATGACTAAATTGAGAAAAGAGGACTTGCTTCAAAAGACGAGTATCAGCCATCTGCACCCAGTGACCAGCCCAGAAAAGTTGATGTTTCATAATTTTTGCCTCACTGATAATGTTAGTTGCAGAGGCCATGCTGGCATTAGTGAAAAGGTCTTCCCAATTGATACAGAGAATCTTCCTAAGATAGCGCTGTTGGTGCCACTCCAGACACTGAAGATGGCTTTAGTATGTCACCATGTCTCGCACCCAAAAAGAAGAATGGGGATGACTACTGCATCGTAGACCAGGATCTTAGTTTCCATTTGCAGATCTCTGTCAATATAGACACAGAGGCACTTTCCGAAAGATGTGCTGACACAACAGATCCTATGTTCAATCTCCACATCAAGATTGACTGTCTGGGAAAGATGGCTACTAAGGGTAAGGGAAATGCCATGACTGTTTGTGGGAGAAGAGAGGCAACTTGTGCTGGGGCAGTCTGGTGATGCACCTTAGTCTTCCTAACATTGAGGGAATGTCCCAGGCTATGATAGGCACCTAAGAAGAGCTCTAGGGTGGATTGCAAGTTAGCCTCAGTGTGCATGAGGCTAGCACAGTAGTCAGCATACTGAAGGTCAGTAATAACATTCCTGGTGACTTTAGTTTTAGAATGAAGATGTCGCAGATTGAAGAGCTGGCCATCTATGCGACCCTCATTCCCAATTCCAGAAGAAAGGTGGTCACATAAGAATAAAGATTACGGATTAGATGGAAAAAGGATTGGAACAAGAACAGAACCCTGCTTAACACTAGTATGGATGTTGAATGGGTCCATCTCCAACCTATTACAGAGAATGTTGGCAGTCATCCCATCATGAAGTAGCCTGAGAACATGAATGAACGTCAGTGGACAACTGAAGTTAGACAGCACCTTCCATAATGCTTCATGATTGATGGAAACAAAGGCCTTAGGTCAATACATGCCATAAACAATGGCTGGTATTGTTCTCTACACTTCTCTTGGATCTGCTGTGCAACAAAAATCATGTTGGTGGTGCCGTGAGATGGTCTGAAACCACATTGGGATTCCAGAAGAACATTTTCAGCAAGCGGGAGGAGACAGTTCAAAAGGATGCACGCAAGGATCTTACTGGCAATGGAGAAGAGGACAATACCTCTCTAATTCCCACACATTGACTTGTCCCCTTTCTTAAAAATGGTCAAAATATTGGCACTCTTTAGATTGGGTGGAATTTTTGTTGCTACTTAATATACAATAGTCAAGAGAACATGGGCTGCAGATGGTGCAGAGGTATCTGAAGTGCCCTGTTCTATCACTGTTGCTATCTGGGGAGCTGAGAATCTGGTATACAGGATAGAGAGAGTGGTTATCATGTAAGATGATACATGAGCAAAACTGATATTCTGACTACCATGAAGTTGTGCTTTATTTTCTTGTTTCTTTTATATCTTAGTGGAAGGATTTTAAAACGTGGGGCCATCCCAAATACATGAAAATGTACGCTGAACGGCAGGATAGTAACCTTTAAAACAAAGGTGACATATGGAAATAGAGGAATTTGTTGAAATATAAATAATGTAGTATTTCTGCAGTGACAGGGAGGTTAAATATTTAAGCCAAAGTCAGTTATGCAGTGATGGAGCCCTTGATTGCTGCTAGATTTATTACCTGCTTTGCTGGCAGTTGTACCAGGTACTAATTTAGATTGAATAATGTTTTTGGTGTCTTTTAGTAAGCATAGATCTAATGTGAGACAAAAAGGAGGAAGGGGGCAGGGGAAAGGATCACAGTGTTTTTCCCCCAATCTCATTAGTGCAATCATCTCTCTAGAACTTTGGTACAGTAAAAAGGAGAATTTGTTCTGCACCAAGAGCTAATGGAGGAACAGCTGTAGGGAAATGCAGACTCAGTTATAAGAGGATCCAACACACACACTCAAGTACAGGTTTGGCAGAACCTTGCTTCAGTGTCTGTATTTCTGGATGATGAATGCTGTGCAAATTATACAGCTCTCTAGGTACAGAGAAAATTCAAATAAAATTGAACTAACGTGAATACAAGATGGCAAGAACAAAAATCAAGATTTTCCAGGCAGTCTTTTACTATTACTTTGGATCTTGTTTGGTCCCAAGCATTGAATAAGCCAGAGGATTTCTGAGTCCCTTACTTTTAGTCATTCCACTATTCCTAAAACCAAGTAAATTTGATGATAAAATCTGTTTTTGATTTACAGCCCTTCTTCAGTCAGTATGATTGGTTCTGAGTCCCTTCACTTCAGCAAGCTCCGTGCATCTTCTGCATGGCCTATGCTGTGCCTGATTGACTCTGGTATATGCCAAGGGGACTTGCACCTCCCTGAAGGAGGAAATCCAGAATTTGGGCCAGCCTGAACTACATACCTGCCAATATTTTGACTCTTGCAATAGGAATATATGAGGGTGGCAAAAGTTAACAGGGTTTCCATGGAGGCATTCAAAGGAGACACAATGGTAGCTAGCACAAAGGAATCTGGGACACTTATTAGACCTAAAAGTGTCAGGCCACCACAGGATTAAGCTGAAAACAGCAAAATTCTTTTGTAAGAGGATCCAGGAGAAATGGAATCCAGTTAGTGGCTAGAAAAGATACCAAGATTTCAAAAAAGTTTGTGAGGAAATGGGTATTGTAGAGGCATTACAGTGATGACCCTTTGTTAACGGGGCTTTGCAGGAAAACAAAAGAGAGAGGTGGACTTCTTTTTATACCCAAAATTAAAACAGTCCTGCTGAAATCAGAACACTTGACTGGTATGGCATCCTGGGATGAAATCTGGGTCTCATCAGGCAATGGTAAAACTCCCATTGACTTCAGTGAGGCCAGGATTTCACTCTGGTCTTTGATATTGATAGTTTACTGCTTGGGTATTTAATTTATATGTTGTTCTTTCCCTTGAAAATCTGAATAAAAAAAGCTGAAATTCTATAGACATATGTCTCAGTGAAATGCCTTAACATGGCAGCTAGACAAAATATTTGTCCATGTAATTTTGTCTTACTGATTTGTTGTTTTAATTTTATATAATCAAATACTTGAATCTCTGAAACTTCAAGAATTAATAGTGGCTTGATGTTGTTTTTCTCTTCCCGTTGTGTATTGTTTAACTCTGTTAACTATGTTTGTGGGATCAGCAAGAACTTCTTTTGTTACAAAGGCAGCATGAAACTAGAGACTTGAGAGAGTCTTAAAATATTTCCATTGAGAGAGAAAAGAAAATAAACCTAATATGCCAAAGGTGTTTCAGCTCTAAGTGATTTCTGTGTAAAGAAATAAAAGTAAAAGCACCTTAAAAATTGTAAGTGACCTGGTGAGTAATTACATTGCAAAAATTCATATAGAATAAAGTTAGGACTCTTTGTTTTGTTTTGTTCAGTTACTTTGGCGTTTTAGGAATGGGGAGGGAAGTCCATTCAGATTGCTTCAGAAATGCCACCGGATCTTCATGTGCCATCTTGGGTGTAAAACAAAAAATGACTCACAACTCTATGTTCCTACTGAGAAAATTGTTTCAGTTCTATGAAATAACTGTTGCTATGGTAACTTTGGGCTGCAGCCTTTATAGTCTGAGCTCCTAAGGAGAATAGAAGTTGAATCTAATGGGTGAGAATCAAGTCTTTCTTGAGAGAGAATGAAAGTATCCAAGAGGACCTCAATTACCAATAATAGAAGACTACTCTTTCATGATTACATCTAATGAACACAATTTATTGTCAGCTGTGCATTCACCTGTTACTCAGGAATTTTTAACAAATGTTAACTAGAAGTATCTTCTTTTTAGTCAAAAACTAAGAGGAAAAACAACTAAACAGTAATGCAATAAAAGTAAAACAAATTGTTCAATGGTTCCTGTATTTTGATGTCTGAAATATAGCACTATGTAATACAATATGGCAGCGACCAGCTTCCTTTAGGAGTATTGTCTCACTAGCCAGGGCCAACAATCAGAACAATATTAAATACAAAAGAAATACACTGCCTTTATTCTGGTTTGGTAGCATTTTACACTTTTGCACAGCCATAAGTGTGCAAGGCAGAGGAGAATCAGGTTTATATTGGGTTCATAATGTCTGCAGTGTGGGAGGTTCACTGCTCAGGATTTTAAATAAGAATTGAAATAGATAGTAATGCCCTGTTTTGTGCCAGCAGCCAGGGGTAGCTGATGGTAGTTTGGGTGACTCGGTATGGGATTCACAAAGGTATTTAGGCAGCTAACCTTCAGACTTGGGGACCTAAATTCTATTTTTAAGTGCCACTGCAATTCACAAAACTCCCACTTGGCTGCCGCCTAACTCTGTAGGTGCCTAAATTCACTTGGTGCCTAAGTTTCTGCAGTAAAAGTTCCCTAGGCGCTTATGTTCCTGCCTCTGAGCATGTGTGCTGCTGCCTCACTTGAGGCAGCTGGGCAACTATCTTCTGCCTAAGCCTCAAAGCGACTCATGAACCAGGGCAAGACAGCCGTGCCCCTGCCTAAATTGCATGAGGCCCAATCCAGTAGGCATCTTCAGAAACTAACTCCACACAGAATAAGTAAGGGGAGGTGGACCTCCCTCATAACTTTTAGCCCTGTGGTTAGGGAACTCACTTACGATGTGGGAGGCCACCAATTTTAGTCCCCTCTCTGCCTAACGAGAAGAAGGAATCTGAAGAGGCATCTCCCACCCCTACCAGATTGGCATCCGTACACAAGTTAGACAAGGAAGTGCCTGTCTTCCCACTGTTCATGGATCTCCTTGCTGCAGCCTGGATTTAGGTGTCTATTTCTGAAAGATGGGAGGGACTTAAGACACACCTCTCTTATCAGCATTGTAACTGGGCTGGGACTCACCACCCGCGGCGCCTCCTGCTGGTGACTTCAGGAATTAGCTCAATTCCAGTGGAGCATCCCCTCCTGGTGGTGTCCCATCTGTTGTTCTGCCCTCTGCTCCTGTCGCTGGACCCACATTGCTCCCTGCTCAGTGGCATCTTCCAGCAGTGTCCCTTTGTCCTTCTGGACTCCCTTCTGGGGATCAATGATCAGCAGTCCAACATTCCAGCCACCATGTGCAACCACACACCCCAAAGTCCAATCCCTCTTGTCAGGGATCGGGCATAGTCTATAATGGCCACTCCCTACGGCTAATGGCTGGGTGTATAGCAAGGAGGAAGGGGGGGGAACCCAGGCCCGCCCTCTACTCTGGCATCAGCCTCGCTGTCCACTTTCTTTCCCCTGCTCTGTCTGTTCCCCTGGGCCACTTCCCCTATGGCCCCTTGCACCTGCTAGGCCCTTCCCTTCGGGACCTGCAGCCTGGCGGCTATGAGCTAGAGCCTTCTAGCCTTCCTGAGGCTGCCCAGCACTGCACTGTCCGCAGTGCTAGTCTCCCCCTTGGAGACTGACCTTCCCCTGTCAAAGGCCTGGTACAGACTGACTACTCCTGCTCTGGGCAGCCTTTATATATGGGTGAGCCTGGCCCTGATTGGTTCCCTCCAATCTGGGCCCTGATTAGCTCCCCATAAGCCCTTTTCTGATTGGCTCCCGGGCTGCGCACGCTCCCTGGCCTGCCACAGCCTATCTTCCAGGGAGTGGGGCAGTCCGCCCCACTACAGCATCTATCATTGGCTAGCTTAGGCGACTCCCCACCTAGCATGCTGGCTTTGTGAGTTGCACTCTAAGGTGCCTGAGTCTTTCCATTCATTGTACAGGGAGTCCAGGTACCTAATTCAGGGTTTCTGAATTACATATTGTTCCTGTGATTTCCTAGGCACCTAAAAGTTAGGTTTTGAAACACTCAGCCAGAATGCCTGAATCCCTTTGCGAATCAGGCCCTAAATGCTTAGTGGCGTTCCACCGACCCCTATTGCTAGATCTTCCTGTTTGATCTTTCTGATGGTTGTTGTTAAAATTAGTTCAAGACAATACAAACCTATTTTCCAAAAGTCAAGGGTAAGATTCTAATGACTCCTCTTTGACTCAGAGGAGAGAGGGAAAAATAAGCCTGTAACTTGCAGCCGAAGGACTAGAACACCTTTTAACAACTGGACTAACCCAAATAGTTTGAGATGCACATTGACCCAGATTCTCTGCTGCACTTCTCAGGAGGCACAGCACAAAAGACGCAGGAGAGGGAGGATGGAAAGGTGACTTTTAACCATGTTTAAATCTCACAGATTCTAGTCTACTCTGGTAGTCACAGTGGCTCCTAGCATAAGTTAGGGCAGCCCCTGGTTCCACCAAGAGACTGGTCTAACTTACGGCAGCTTCCCCGTGGTCCCATGTGAACTACTCTGCTTTCCAGAGCACTTTAGCCATTCTCCTTCCTAGCCTCACCCTTGGCATGCTCCTACGCTGGGGATGTATCTATCCTGGCCCCTATGACACCCCCGCACTAAGAGGATTCCCTGAGGGAACATAGCAGGGGCTGGAATCCATTCAAAGATCATAACTGAATCTGCACTAATTAGTACCTGGTACAGGAGAGAAACAATTTCAGTGGTATTATCCCCAATGCACATAAACTTGAATATACATGCATGCCCATGAATTAGTGGAGTTAGCCAAAAGAGGGTGACTAGACAGCAATCCAGACCATATTTAGCCAAATCCAGCTTGGTAGTGCGTAAATAAGAGGATTGAAAGGAGAACACAAGGTAGCAGAGTCACTCACTTGCATTTCCGACAGTTGTGGATGCCTGCCAGCTACAGCCAAAGAGACAGACTTTGTGGAAATGATAATAGTATTCTTTCTAAAAATGAAAATCACTTGCTCTGTAATAACTCCCCTATTTGCAATTAAATTCAATGTATTAACAAAGAGATTTTAGGTAATAGTTGTCTGCTGCTTGACTTTGAATTCTGCATCTTTGAGAGTATAATAGATATCACTGCCTCTCTTGTAAGAGTCTGGTTCTTATTAAAAGACCCTGCAAAGATAGATTTTCAGAATATAATTGGGCTTTTAACTCCCCTCTTTATAAAGAAAAATGCAAAAAGACATCCATGTTATAGCAAGGGAGATGTGGTTTGGACAAGATCTGTGGTCAAGTGGACCAACTGAATTTTCAGAAGTGTCTGCTGTTTTAGTACAGTCCCTTGGGAGCAAGAGCAAGGTTCCAGTTACCACCTTGGATTTGCTATGTGAGAATGGCTGCCATGAAGTTTGGTAGCTCTAGACATTCTGTAACTGAGAGGGAGCATGATTCAGTGGATGCAGCAGTATGCTGAGACTTAGGAGACCTGGGATCCCTTCCTATTCTATTGTTGACCTGGTGCATGGCCTTGGGCAAGTTATTTCACCTCTTCATGCATCTGTTTTCCTTTACCTTTTATCTTGTCAGCTGGTAAAGTCTTTGGGACAAGGACTGGTATGTGTTGGTACAGTGCCGAGCACAACGGGGCCCTGATTTTGTAAAGTTCTAGGTGCTTTCCATGGCTAGAAGGTCAAATCTGGACTTTCAAAGAACCGTTTATTTTGTCAGGATTTTAATGTATTTGTTTATATTTTGACAGTAACCCCACATGTTCATGTTGGTGCCTGGTGTGGGAACAGTTGTAGATCCTGATCCAGTAGTAATCTTAAATCTCCACCTTGCAGAAGAATTGGAAATAGTTTCAAGTTCTCTGAGGGGGTCAGTGTCACTATCACAAGATGACTGCCTCCAGCATGTCCCCTTGTGGGCTCACGGGTGGCCCTGCAAGCAAGCCCCCACCTCCATTTCCCTCTTGCACAGTGTGCAGTAACTCCAGACAAGCTTTCGAAATATAAATAGCTCTCTGCAGGGTTGATTTGGTGCAAAAAGTCTCCCAACCACAATCCAGATGTCCCCAGCATAGTCCAAACGGTACATTCACTCTTTCAAGTCCCAGTAGTCCAGCTAAACACCAAGTAGAGCTCCAACAGCCGTCACCATGCCCCAGCTCCCAGCTACGGCTCCAACCCCTGCCCAGAGACATCAGCAGGCTCAGCCCTCCATCATTCCCCAGCCTTCAGCCCTCTTAGGTCCACTGGTTTAGATCTCTGTCTCGGCATCTCCCTCTGCTGCTCTCATACACCAGCCCTCTCTACCCATGGATCTCCAGACTGGGGAAGTTTCTGCTTTCGCCACCCTGATCTGGCTTCTTTGCTCATTACCACCCCCTCCTTTGGGGTATCTCTTCCCTGAAGCTCTCAACTCAGCGCTGTTCTTATTCTGAGCTTTGGGGCCCAGATTTTTAAAGCGATTTGGGCATCGCTGTGCTGAATGTCACAACCCCTGATTTAGGAGCCTAAATTTCAGTTTAAAAGGGATTTAGGCACTTAGGACTCTAAATCCTATTGACGGCTGATGCAACTTAGACTCGCAAGTGCCTAAATCTCTTTAAAATATGACATATAGGCTCCTAAATCAGTCAGTGTTGCGACACTGAGCGCACCAGTGCCTAAACGGCTTTTAAAATCTGGGCTTGGGTTCTTAACTCTCCCATTCTGGACTCTCCTTCAGGGCATCCTCCTTGCCTTTGGGCTGTCTCATTTATAACTCCCACTGGCAGCCCCACCCTCCTCATTACATCCCACTAGGCACACCTGGACTAGAATAGGAGAGCTGGGCCTGACTTAATTTAAGAGTCACAGAGACAAGACATTCTATCAAGTCAAGTGTACTTTAACGAAACAAGGGCTTGGTTTTTCTTGACAGACTCAAATGCTCTTGAGAGTTCTCAGGTCACCACAGTATATTCAGAGGGAGGCAGGCAAGGGGAATGGGTGGAATCAGAGCGTGAATATTTTGTTGTCATTGACAAACAGACCAAAGACAAGTAATGAATGTGGACAGTCCTGAGTCCTTTATCAAGCCAAGAATAATTAAAACAGTCATACCACTAACTGTCCACTTTCAATCTATGGGAAGAGAATAGAATGAATTCCTGAAAAGGTACTTGAGATCACAGCCTGAGAAACTGTGAAAGGAGAATAAAGCATCTTTTGAGGATTTCTGATCACCATTGACTCAAATCCAAACACTTTTTAGTTTGTTCATTTCCTTGCAGTTGGCATCTCCGATATTTTGGAGATAGTTTTGTGTTACTTTGCTTTCCAGAACTTCCAGAGTGCAGAGCCATTCCTCTTCCGACCCCCATGCTTGGCATATCCCTATGCTGAGGCTGTATCTATACTGGCCCCTACAATACCCCTGCACTAAAGGGATTCCCTGGGGGAACATACCAGGGGCTGGAATTATCTCAAAGACCATAAGCGAATCTGCACTAATTCGCATCTGGGACATGAGCAGAAGAATCTCAATGATATCATCCCCTAAACACACAAACTTGAATATACCTACATAGTCATGAAGCAGAGTGGAGTTAGCCAAAGAGGGCGGCTGGACAGGAATTCAGATGATATTTAGCCAAATCCACTAAGTGGGAGGGTAAATAAGAGGAATGAGAAGAGGACCCAAGGTAGAGGGGTCACTCGCTCACTCACACTTAGGGTAGTAGAGTTGCAATCAAAAAATAGCTGTGTCAACTGCTTTGAAGTTGCGGGTTGGGCTGGAACTCCTATATATGCTAAGGACAAGTTATGGTTGCTATAGGAACCAAAACTTTGAATTTCTTGATGTTTGTGTGTTTACTAACTTATTTACCTCAAAAGACTGTTGTGAGGATTAAGCTGGTATAAATGGCTTTGAGAAAGCTAAATATTATTTAAATTGCAAACCATAAAGCTGCAATAATGTAGGTGTTTTACATTGAAAGGTTGTACTTTAACCTTAGCAGACAATACTAGAAGAGATAAATTGCTACTTGAGAAAGTAAAAAAACACAAAGTGAAATTACTGAAAATAAAATAATGTTGCTTGAAAGGGCAGAAGGAGGATGTGGTATGTGGGTGAAGAAGGATTTGCCTTGTTTGCTGAACATATTGTTTAGTTCTAAAATGTGTTTAAATATGACACTAATAATATGACAGTTGAATTTAAGGTTCTTAAAAGGCTCAGTGTTCAAAAAGAAATATTTTAGGTAAATAGTAAACACAAACCTTTTCTGACCATTACACCAGTATAACTGCAGATTGAAAACTAGTTTGAAATCTCTCTAAGCTTCCAGACTGTCAGTGGGACAAATCATATCTGGTATAGCCAAATGGCTGCCACAAGTAAGAGACTCAGAAAAGCCAGTTGTAATTAAACACTGTATTTTTCAAGCATAGTGTGTTTTTCAGTTTGTTGAGATTTGCCTTTTTATGAACTTTCAGCCTGCTGGACTAAAGAAAAACAAGATGTTCTGTTATGGCGGTTCATTTGCTGATATTTCATGCATTATTTTTCACGTGACACCACTATGGTTTGGCATGTGATCAAATAAACCCCAAAATCTCAAAATAAAAGTCTATAAATACCAAGTTTTCCCCAGATTAAGGAATAACCATATAAAAAACACTCATCTTTGTATGTTTTCACCAAAACCATTAATCCAGCGCTCAGAGTTTAGCACAGCCAGGTTCTTAAATCTGACCCATACTTTCTGGTTTCATTTTTCACCTGTTTCCTGAATTTGTTAAAGTTTTGCATAGTGCTATGTGTTCTTGTTTCCCAAAGACAGTCATTCTAAATTTTCCGGAAGGTAGACAATTGCTGTTCCTATGTCAGCCTTTGTGCATTATTGGTTGCTTGCTGCAATATAAAAATATCAATTCCTGAATAGTTTTTCTTTTGTTTAAAATTAGTGAGCAACATCTACTTCTTTGTCAATTTCTTTCATCACTAGCTAAACTTGTAGGGCCAGATTCTTAACCTGATGTAAGTCTGTGAAGCTCCATTGACTTCAGAGAATCTATGCTGATTTTCATCAGTCAAGAATCTTAATATCCTTTAAGGAACATTACTGGCTTCTGTGGGCAAATAATTCCACCTAGAATGTATTCAGGGCAACATAAGCACTGCATAATCAAGATATTTCTGACCTGGACCTAAGCCAGGAACTATTAGACATCTCACAAAGGCACAAAATCTTGTGAGATTTACAGTCAGGTTTCTGGACCAAAGAGGATGAAATAAGCATCCTGGCTTGGATATTGATCCCAACCAAACTGTCCTACCATCACTGAGACAAAGTGGGTGAGATAATAACTTTTATTGGAACGTCTGTTGGTGAAAGAGACAAGCTTTCCAGCTTACACAGAGCTTTTCTTCTGGGAAATGTACTCAGAGTGCCACAGCTAAATGCAAGGTGGAACACAGCAAAATGATAAAAGCACTGTGTTGCCTGTGAGTGAACACTTTTCACAAAGCAATCACTCCAATCTGACCTCTCAGCTGTCATCCTCAAAGGAACACTAATCAACAGCTTCAAATGATGAGCCTGGGAACTAAATTCATAACTTTTCTAGATACTAAAAAATCATGGCCTTAATAAAGATTTATGACTTATTTCAAAAATCTATAACCCACTAACCCCTCTTTTTGTACGATGACAGCAGAGGGCCATTTCACCTTGAATGGTCTCTTAAAATATGTGTTAACTACTTGTGCTAAAGTATCTGTTCCACCTTGAATTTAGCTGTGACACTCTGAGTACCTTGCCCAAACCAGAAGAAAAGCTTTGTGTAAGCTTGAAAGCTTGTCTATTTCACCAACAGAAGTTCATCCAATAAAAGATACGACCTCACCCACTTTGTCTCTGTAATATCTTGGGACCAACATATCTACAACAACACTGTAATCATCACTGGTTTACATATATAAGAGAACAGGAGTACTTGTGGCACCTTAGAGACTAACAAATTTATTTGAGCATAAGCTTTCGTGGGCTACAACCCACTTCATCGGATGGATGCAGTGGAAAATACAGTAGGAAGATATATATATATACACAGAGAACATGAAACAGTGGGTGTTACCATACACACTCTAACGAGAATGATCAGTTAAGGTGAGCTATTACCAGCAAGAGAGAGAAAAACTTTTTGTAGTGGTAATCAAAATGGTCCATTTGCAGCAGTTGACAAGAAGTTGGGAGGAACGGGGGGAGGGGGGAGAAAATAAAAATGAGGAAATAGTTTTACTTTGTGTAATGACCCATCCACTCCCAGTCTTTATTCAAGCCTAATTTAATGGCGTCCATTTTGCAAATTATTTCCAATTCAGCAGTCTCTTGTTGGAGTCTGTTTCTGAAGTTTTTTTGTTGTAATATTGTGATTTATAGGTCTGTAATTGAGTGACCAAGGAGATTGAAGTGTTCTCCAACTAGTTTTTGAATGTATTAATTCTTGACATCTGATTTGTGTCCATTTATTCTTTTATGTAGAGACTGTCTGGTTTGTCCAATGTACATGGCAGAGGGACATTGCTAGCACATGATGACATATATCACATTGGTAGATGTGCAGGTGAACGAGCCTCTGATAGTGTGGCTGATGTGATTAGGTCCTGTGATGGTGTCCCCTGAATAGATGTGTGGACAGAGTTGGCAATTGGCTTTGTTGCAAGGATTGGTTCCTGGGTTAGTGTTTTTGTTGTGTGATCTGTAGTTGCTGGTGAGTGTTTGCTACAGATTGGAGGGCTGTCTGTAAGCGAGGACTGGCCTGTCTCCCAAGATCTGTGAGAGTGATGGATCATCCTTCAGGATAGGTTGTAGATCCTTGATGATGCGCTGGAGAGGTTTTAGTTGGGGGCTGAAGGTGACGGCTAGTGGCATTCTGTTTCTTTGTTTGGGTCTGCCTGTAGTAGGTGACTCCTGTGGTAATAGCTTCACCTTAACTGATCAATCTTTGTTAGAATGTGTATGGTAACACCCATTGTTATGTTCTCTGTGTATATATATGTCTTCCTACTGTATTTTCCACTGCATGCATCTGATGAAGTGGGCTGTAGCCCATGAAAGCTTATGCTCAAATAAATTTGTTAGTCTCTAAAGTGCCACAAGCACTCCTGTTCTTTTTGCAGATAAAGACTAACATGGCTGCTACTCTGAAACATATATAAGAGAGATGCTATTAAGTGCTGATTCCAAAGGGCTATGCAATTTACTGAGTTGATTTACAAAAACATTTTCTAGGTTTGAAACTGATGAAATTACCATTTATTGGAAGTTAGGAAGGATTTCAATCATCATTTATTTGGTTCCCACATACTGTGCGAATGATACAGATTCAGCTTGGAAACCCACTAATTTACCAAGTGAAACATCAGCCAACCACAGAAGTAAATGCTCTCCACCTCCTCCTGTGTCCTCCTCCTGTTTGTAATGGATAAATAAAAGAGGTCACAGCTCTAATGATTCCATCTCTCTTACACTCTAGCAGCATTTCTTACTGGTGTCAGAACCAGCGGGAGAGTTAAATAGGGGTGACCAGACAGCAAATGTGAAAAATCGAGACGGGAGTGGGAGGTAATAGAAGACTACATAAGAAAAAGACCCAAAAATTGTGACTGTCGCTATAAAATCAGGACATCTGGTCACCCTCATGGCACAGAATGCAAGATGAGAAATCAAGTGAGAATTGTGAAATTAGAAGAGAAATGCGTGATGAAATAACAGGGTTTTGCTGTTTTTTAGAATTTAGCTTTCAGTTGTTTTTGAGCTGGTATTAGCACAATGGTTCTCAACCGGGGTAAATGTACCCCTGGGGGTACGCAGAGGTCTTCCAGGGAGTACATCACCTCATCTAGATATTTGCCTGGTGTTACAACAGGCTACATAAAAAGCCTAGTGAAGTCAGTACAAACTAAAATTTCATACAGACAGAATGAGAACATAAGCACTTTTTCAGTAATAGTGTGCTGTGACACTTTCAAATTTTTATGTCTGATTTTATAAACAAGTAGTTTTTAAGTGAGGTGAAACTTGGGGTACGCAAGACAAATCAGACTCCTGAAAGGGGTACACTAGTCTGGAAAGGTTGAGAATCACTGAAATAGAATACATTTTTCTTGGCTTTTCTTGCAAGTAAATCATATCTAGCACTAGGTCATCTGCACTCATTACTGTCACTCATTGTCAGCAAAAAACACTTCCCACAGGGTAATATTGGCTTCAGACCATGTCCACATTAGGGAATTTTAGCAAGTCATTCAGTGACAGGAACATCCTGAGAAGGTTTAATTGAGATGGTGATACAAGCGCCAGTAGCCAGCAATCCTAGCTCACATGGAGGATCTGTCCGATGCAGCTGCACCAGCAGTAGGGATTCTTCTGCTACAGTTCCCTAGAGCAGATCTGGCTTGATAGCGAAGATGTGGCCTTGTAGAGCTGCGTGTGGTGTTCGAGGCCCTACCACTGCTCCTCAGATGGAGTGGAGGGGAGCATTTGTCACATAGGTCTTTGCCTGCTATAGCGAAACCACACTTCTAGTCTGTGAGGAAGTCTACACTTAAAGTGTGCCACCAGTGGTAGCCATAGTGGGAGTCCTAATGTAGGCAAGCGTTGGAATTTTAACCCCATGTCATCTAACTCCTCAGAGTAACTTTAGACAACGGGTAAAAGTGCCAATGCCTTATCTGTACTAACACTCACAGTGCTGGGACCACAGCAGGAGATGCACATATAGATTTCTTGAAAAGGAAACCCTTTCAATGAAGATACAAAAAAATTAATCACTTTGCAAATAGTGACAAGGTGTTGCTTCTATTTTCTTCTAGTGATGCCTGTATTTATTTTAATAAGTTGTCTAGTTTTAGAGTCTTACTTTTGTGTTTTTTCTTTCCACAGTGTGATTAGTAAGGAAATGAAAGGCAAATAAAGAATGGCACAACATGCTGTGTACGTACAATTGGGAACTAGTGATATAATGCGGTGTAATTGTTGGATACAATATCGCTCCAGATTACACTGACAGTACATTTTATGATGAAGAGAAAGTAAATATGTGAAACTTTTATACCTGTACAAGCAGATAGGCATTCACGGAGGCAGGAACATGATAGACAGACTTTCTGAACACCTACTCCTCTGGCAAACAAGGATTTTATAGAACATCAAGCTCTACTGCGCAGTGTTTACTCCAACTATTTTTAGTATTCTAAGGGACATTTTTGTATCCACTCAGGCATTCATAGAAAATGAGCGCTGATCTCTCGTATCTGAGTAAGACTTACTTCATTCCTCTGTATACATGCCAAAAACAGATTCAAGTTACCAAGCATATGGTACTCACGTGTAAGCCAAAAAAGTGTAGGTTTGAGGTTGTGATGAGAGTGTTTCAAGATTAGTTTTATGTGCTAGTCAGTTTGGCTCAGGGATATGGTGGAATGCAGTCAGTAGTACACTAGATTACAGCCCACTGCCTTCCTCATTTTTGAGTAAGAGGTAGATCCCTGTGAAAAGCTGTTGGGATCAAGAGGAAGCTTTGACTGCTGGGACTTGGGTTGTTATTTCTAATTGGAAGGCACTGAGATACTATGGTGATAGAGGATATGCAAACGCCACATCTTTACGATCGAGTTGTGGTAGGCTTTTATCTGTTCCATTTTATGGAATTAAGTGCAGCATTTGAGCTCCTGGAAAGCTGTCAGTGCCTCAGTAGGAAAGGGTTTTTTATACTTCTGGTTTACCAAGTTAGTTATACAGAGTAAACCAATGGCAATAAATCTCACATTCACCTTTGTGTAATAGCTCCAGGGCACAAGCAGGGCTGGCTCCAGGGTTTTTGCTGCCCCAAAGGGCAGTGGAAAAGAAAAAAAGCAATCGGTGGCAGCTCCACTGCACCACTTTCTTCTTCAGCGGCAATTCAGCGGCAGGTCCTTCCCTCTGAGAGGGACTGAGCGACCCGTCGCCAAATTGCCGCTGAAGAGCCGGACATGCCGCTTCTTCCCCTTGGCCGCCCCAAGCATCTGCTTGCTGGTTACCATGTATCAGTCAAATTAATCTCTGGGGTAACTCCATTGGTTTCAGTATGTTTGCACCAGAATGAATGTCGAACCATTATGGGCCCAATCCTACCAACTCTCTACATTCTTAAATCCCATTGATGAAAATGGTAGTGGTGCGTGTAGGGTGTTTGTAGCATAAGGAGCTATGTGTAAATGGAAGAAGCTAGGTCTGGAGTATGGCTTGTTACTAAAGGCTATTGCATTATGGTTATTAAATTCCTTAAAGCCAGATAGAAGGAAGTGGGGAGAGGGAAGGAACGTGCTTAGTGAAGTCTCAGCAAGATGGAGGAAATGTTACACTTTTCTATTTAAAGACAGCTGTATACATGAAATAATTTATAAATGCATTCCAGTAGTTTGGTGTATTTGAGAGAGAGAGAACACAACCGGTATTTTAAATGCAGGAGCAAGCAACTATCATCAATTTGCATACAAGTTTCAAATCTCTCACAGTCATGTGTGAACGATAACTGCAAGCATGTGAAAAAGAAACATTATCTTTAAAGTATCAGAGGGGTCACCATGTTAATCTGGATCTGTAAAAGCAGCAAAGAATCCTGTGGTACCTTATAGACTAACAGACGTTTTGGAGCATGAGCTTTCGTGGGTGAATACCCACTTCGTCAGATGCATCTGCTATTATCTTTAAAATAATGCATATGTGAATAGAATGGTCTGATTCTTGGATTGAAAAAATAATCAAGTTTACAATGAATTTTGCTCAAAAATACAAAAATGCACATTGTTGTGTATTTGGTAGTTGTAGTAATAGAATCTTGTTGTTGCTATGGCAACTGAGTTAGATTATTAGGGGATAGTTCAGCTGATTTTGGCTGATTGTTAACTTTGGAATAACGTCTGCTCCCACCTTGTTCCAGAGGGCTATGGACCAGATCTTGTGTGGCTTTCCAGGAGTCCAGTGCTATCTGGATGACATCCTGGTCACTGTAAGGAATGAGGAGGATCACCTAAAGAATTTAGAGGCTATCCTACGAAGATTGGAAGAGTATGGCCTACGAGTCTGCAAAGACAAGTGTGAATTCTTCCAGTCCTCTGTTGAATATTTGGAACACATCATTGATGCTACAAGTCTTCATAAGGCCCCTGCAAAAGTTAAGGTTATTGTGGAGGTTCCACCTCCTCAAAATGTTAGCCTGCGTCGCTCATTTTTAGGACTATTAAACTATTATGGGAAGTTCATCTCTCAGTTAGCCACACTGTTAAAATCACTTCACGAACTCCTGGGGCAGAACGAGGTCTGGAAGTGAACTTAAGGCTGTGATGTTGCATTTAACAAAGCTAAGGGTGCATTGCTGAATTTGGGAGTTCTGACGCACTTTCCATCCTTACCTCTGCAGCTGGCCGCAATGCCTTCCCTTATGGAGTGGGAGTGGTCGTGTCATACATTATGCCTTCAGGAGAAGAAAGACCTATTGCTTTTGCTTCACGCACCCTAAGCAAAGCAGAAACTAACTATGCCCAAATCGAACCTGAGGCATTGGAAATCATTTCTGGACTTCAGAAGTTTCATCAGTACCTGTTCGGATGGAAGTTTACACTTTTCACAGACCATCGACCTCTGAGTTCAATTTTTGGACCACACATAGGCATTCCCCGATTAGCTGCTAGTTGTATGCAATGAGGGGCATTGTTGCTTTCCACGCACACATATGGAATCCGCTATCAGAAATCCACTCTGCATGGCAATGCAGATGGTCTCTCAAGGCTGCCTTTGCCAGTCAAATATCGAGGTATTGCCAAGAAGGAAATCTTTTACTTTGAACAGGTAGAGAACACACCCATCACTGCTACTCAGGTAAAGAAGGCAACTTGCATTGACCCAGTATTGTACAAAGTTATGGACCTTGTGATGCATGGAACATCTCAGCGAACCTCTCTGGTCTCACCCGACCTCATTACCTACATGTCCAGGAGAATGAAGTTACCAGTCCATTCTGGTTGTTTGTTGTGGGGAAGATGTGTCAGTATCCCACCCCCACTGAGATCACAGATGTTAGAACAGCTACATTCCAGTCACTGTGGAATAGTGCGCATAAAGGAAATTGCACAAAGCTATTTTTGGTGGCTGGGATTGGACAGTGCTATTGAAGAAAAGGTAAGAGCTTGTATGTCATATCAGGGTGTGAGAAATGCACCCCAGTGGGCACTCCTACACCCATGGGACTGGCCTGAAAACCCGTGGCAGCGTATTCACGTTGACTTTGCTGGCTTACCAAAAGGAAGCCTATTCTTAGTGGTGGTAGATGCCCATTCTAAATGGCCAGAAGTCTCTATAATGCAGTCCATTACTGCAGAGAGTACTATCCAAAAACTACGGGACTCTTTCGTCGTTTTGGTCTGCCAGAACAACTTCTGAGTGACAACGGACCGCAGTTTGTCTCTTAGGAATTTGAAAATTTTATGAAGGCAAATGGCAAGACACCAAATCAAGAGTCACCTGTTCCTGACTTTCCCCCTCCCTTACTGCCTGCGTCGGAGATACATCCCCCTGAACGAGCTGATACCACATCCTCACCAGGCCTGCACCCAAGATGCTTTTGGGTGCACCAACACCAAAAGTTTGCTGTAATCCACCTAGAGACAGAAGGCCTCCTCAATGGCTGGATCTTTAGCTTGGGCAAGCCCATGGTTACAGGGCAAAATCGTCCCTGAGTTTTAGCCAGGAACGGAGGCAGTCTATCCTCCTTCTCTAGTATAGTGTTTATTTTATTTAGGGGATGTTCTCATTAAGGGGGTAGGAATATGTTGTGTATTTGGTTGTCGTAGTAATAGAATCTTGTTGTTGCTGTGGCAGCTGAGTTAGATTATTAGGGGATAGCGCAGCCAGTTTTGGCTGGTTGTTGGTTAGTTCAGTGTGTGGCAATAAATGTCTGCTTTTCAAGGTCTACAGCTCTCTGTGTCTCAAGTGATTTCTTCCTAAAACTGCTGCCCCCAAAGGTACAACACACATCTTGAAATGTATTGGAAACAATTAAATTCACCCACACTGGTGCACACTGTTCTAGGGCAGATGTATTTTTTTCTGTACGGGAGCATTTGCTGATCCCCATGGTATAGCACTATGCGGTATCCCAAAAGGATTACCTAATAGTTTTAGCAGAAGAAATTAAAAAATAAAACAGGGAAACAACTCAGATTTTAATCTAGACTGTTTGGGAAAGCAATCTTGTAACAGCCCATGTGGCATGTAGATAGGGAGTTGTGTATCACCTCAGGTGCGCAGTGAAATATCACAGAGGTGAAATTCTGGCTACACTGAAATTAATCGGAGGTTTTCTGTTGACTTAAATGGTCCAAAAGTTTACCCTGGATGTGTAAACATAAGTCTCCATCCTGTCTTATTTGCCACAAGGTTTTAAAATGCCCCTGTACATCCCCTATTGGTGCGTAAGAAAGAAAGAAGTGTGGCATAGGTCGGGTAGAGTGGATGGTTCTCTTAACTGCTGGTCCTGAAGTAATAATTCCAGTGTGCAGTAGCCACTCTGTTTAACATTAGTTACTCCTGCAGCAGACGTTTTATCTCAGATGTAAAAGATCTGCCTGCGCACACATCCGAATTAAGAAGTGAAAAAACAAGAGTTGAAAAAAAGAGTGAAATCAAAATTAATTGGCCATAGATTTAACAGAAGTGTGGTAATGACATTAATGTAAGCACACAAGAATTACTATTATTTATTTGTATTACGATAGTACCTAGAAGTACTACTCATTATAAAATTCATTGGTTAGGGAATTTAGAAACTTTGCTTTATATTTCCCATATGCAAAGAGGATGCATACTGTCAGTCTATATGACTTTTATTTTGATTAAGGAAAAAAATCAGAAAATTGAAAAACTAACATTTTGTTTTGGTTGTTACTGAAAATTGAAAATTGTTGGTTTTTAAGAGGAGGTATCAATGTTTAAAACATTGTTTTCAATGAAATTGTCCACGAAGGTGGGGGAACCCATTTCCCAATCAGTTCTATTACCAATTTTGATGTTTTTGTTCCTGTTGTAAAGATACTTACATCCAGTGAATTCCACTCTAGGTGGGACATGAGAGTTCATGAAAGTAAGAAGTAAGTAAAAGAAGACAGATTTGAAGTGTGTGGGCTTTGTATTGGAAGTTTTGCTTCAATCCTGATCTAGCTAATGTTCACAAAGTGTAATTTGATATCCAGGTGAAGACTAGATAAATCAGGGTATGTTAGCTAAGGTTTCATGAGTAAATCCACAGCAAATAAAAACTTTATTCTGACTTGGTGGCAAAGATATTTCTTTTAGATGACTATCTCTGGTTTCTATTATGATCATCTTGCTGGTTGTTAAAGATATTATTTGAGGTTTTACATATTATTAGAGTTATTATTAAGAGATGTTGTTACAAAATTATCTCAATTTAATTTTAATTCCTGGATCAACACTTCGAGTCTAGCAAAGACATTTAAGAATGGTGGAGCTTGGTGTACAAAAAGGTGTGCTGACAACTGAGTTAAATATGTTTCTACCTGTTTCACCACTTTTAATCAGAATGCAACTTTATTGATAATAATAAAAGTTTTGATAATGTTGCTACCGATAGATTCCATGAACACTATACAAACGTTTGCCGGAGTTTGTCGAATTAGCAGGCTATTTTTCAGCGTGATGTATTAACCCATTCTTGTAGTAACTTTTTTTTCTGATTAAACGTCTCTGTGTATTTTCATTATTGTAACTCTGCTTACATTGGTCTCCCTAAAATTTCAGAACAAAAAAAAGTTGGGGTCACCTAAGGCAACCATTTATTACATACAAATGCATCATAATGAATATATAGTGCATAAAGATATTTATTGTGTATTAAAATTTATAGTAGTACAAGTGGATAAACTAACTGTATTTAAATTAGTTTGGCAGACTATATACTTACTTTTTTTTCTAAATTTAAACGATCTATTTCTCAGTGGAACCTGCAGAGGCCAGTGATGACCATTACCTTTCTTCATTGTTGCTGGGAAACAGTTCCAAAGGCCCGAACGGGAGTTAGGCATCTACCTGTCATTGAAAGTCACACAGAATGCCAGCAAGGTTACCAACTAATTCCAGTTGTAGTGGTTGTTTTATTGTAGATATTTGCCCATTAAGAACTACTATCAAACAAGAATTTATATTTCTCCTTTTTAATTAACATGCAGCTTTGTCGTTTCCTCTAACATGTTTGAAATCTTAAACAACAGTAAGTTACTTGCTGTACCAAGGTTGCCATAAGAGAAACATTAGTTTAGTACTGAGGGGTCAGTGCCATCTATTGAATCACCAGCACTGCTTCCTATGGAAGTCTCCCATCCAAGAACTGACTAACACAATTTGGTGTAGTTTATGAAATGTGAGCCCAAGGTGACCTGGCTCTAGAGGAGTTATCATCCAAAGCACCTAGGAAAATAACCTTTGATAGAAAATGTCTACAGTATTTTCAGCTGTGATGACCTGAAACATGGAGCTGTAAACCAGACAGAATACGATAATAGTCTGGGATCTTTCACAAATTCCAACAGCTAATGACAGAGGAACGTGGACAGAAAAAGGACAACTCCGGCTATACGAGTATGGAAAAGACTCAGAGCACACACTGCTGTAATGCTAGTCAGTCACCTAGAACACTGTCATCCTCTCCCATGAAAATAAATGGATGATGGGTGAGCAAAACTGACGTGGAAAACTCTGCAGTTCACTGTGTAGGCTTTGGTCATCTCCATACTATCACTCCTGTGTGGAGTTTTCAGTGCCTTGTTTTCTCTGAGGCGAAGGCTTTGTGACATATGGTGGAAAATCTGCTGATTTCAAGGAATCGGCATGGAGAGCTTGCTACTCCATGCATAATGCCCAATGTCCTATTCTCCTCTGGTAGCCTGGCTTGCCTAGGAGCTAGGTAGCCATGGCTGCAAGTACAAATAAAGTTAATGCTTCTCTGAGTAGCATTAGTGCCTAATTAATTTTCCATTGAAAAACCATTGGTTTTGGAGGTATAATATCCTTTTGAGTGCTTGCACTCAGCTCTGTCCCCAAGCTATGTTTGCCATGACCCAACAAACATGTGGGGGTCCAGTTGCATCATGTATAGGTAAAGGATTCCTTCATCTTAGAGAGAGAGAGGAACGATGCCTTGTGGACTTTACTCCTCCCACTCATCAGCCAGGTTTGGTCAGGACTTGTACTATTTTCATTTCCTCTATATCTCTCAATGGAAGAAATCATAGGACAGCTCATGGTTTATAAAACTGACTCCAGGGCTGTCTCGTTAGAATCAGACTGTCCTACTTCATTAGACTTTATGCCACAGGAGTATGAAGCATGGCTCAACACTTCTCTAGCAGTGTCTGAACCATAAAAACTCCCGCTAGTTGCTTTTCTTTCTCAACTTCATTTGTATTCATTCTAACAGAGGTGAACCTTGCAGTGATTTAGTGATTTACTAAAGAAATTCAAAATAGGTAAATGGGTTCAATTTACAAACAAAGCTATCAGCTTCTCCCTGGTCCAGGGCATCTTAATAGTATGTTGTTACAGTCTGAAGTGTCGTCCTCTAATAACTGGAGGATAGGAATAACTAGAATACTTTGCTGAGCAAGTGATATGATTGACTGACTACTGTACCTCCTAGTGCTTTAAGAAGCTTTAAACACAGCTGATTGAATGCTGCTTGGTGAATATTTTATCATGCCCAAGGCACCTGCCAAAACTAGATGATGATTCCATTTTTAAAGACATCAAATAGTAAATACTTAACTAAATATTTTGTCAGCTGCCAAATAGGAATTTGGGTAATAAGAGATAATTCAATTTTATGTCAATTGTATGGTATAAGAGTTATATTTATTTACTGTAATCCTATACAGCACATTAATGGGGAATATTTCAGAAGTTATACTGCACACTTTTCTGAAATGATACAGTAAAGATACTGGCTAGTTTCTAATAGATACTGGCAGGATGAAGCAAGGACCTACACTCAACTCAATGGCATTTCTATCTGTCTGTTAACACTAGTTGTGATCTCTGGTTGTGTTTTTCCTGTTAGGGAATGTTCTCTTTTCTGTACAAATCTCTCTTTTGTAATCTGTTTGTGCTCAATCTCGTATCTGAATTTTTGATATCTTGGTGTGCAGCAGGAGGGAGCCAGCACTACGTGGCACAAAGGCAGATTGCGTCCTTTCCCATTGTGATGCTGCTGTGAGATTTTAATGTCATGAGTAAGGAGTCCTTCTCTGTACAATGACAGCTGTGGGCCTTTAACAACTTCTTGTGAAACCAACTACCCGTCTGGATCGGTTGTGCCTTCAGCAGGGGCAAAGATATTTCTCTGGCCTTCTGTTTGTAGCATAGAAGTCTTTCTGTGTGTTAGGTGATAAGCTTTGTGGGTGATATTTCTGAGCCACTTTTGAAAGGTTGGCAAATGCAGCTCTCTAGTTGTAGTGGGTATACGTCTTGTCACTGGATATATGTGTTCTGTTACTGGTTCTGTTTAAAAGTAGGGGAAACATGCTGGGATTTTAGGGTCTACAATTATCCTGAAAAATGGCATGCTGGTGTTGTTCCTTCTTCTGACATCAGTGTCCTTTTCTAACACCAATGTCATGCTTCTGCTGAGAAGTAACAAATATCTGGAGCCTTGCAGGTCAGCTTCCCAGTGGAGAAGATATCAGTGACATAGAATTTTGAATATATGCTAAGTGCAACTTGTTTTATTTATACCCATACACCAGTTCTAGAACAAAGGTGGTCAGACAGCATGCAGGGCAGTCAGTCTCTTTTTCCAGGAATCTCAGCCCAGCAGGAACAGGAGTTATTGCCTCAAGAATTTATCTTATCAAAGCCAAAGGCAGATAGCAAACTTTTCTGCTGCTCACAAAACTCCCTCTCTTCAGAAGCTACCTCCTACAGAGAACTTGCCTAAGAAATACTAACAATAGCACAGCATGTCTTCCCAAGGCTGAACATTATGTTGCACACTAAAGAAAAAGAACTTGAAAGACTATGTATAAAAGCACCACTTGGTGACACCTGCCATAACATTATGTATTATTAGTTACTGTCGAGGTTATTCAGGAAGAACTGAGTCTTTGATTTCAGGCTTTTTGTGTCAGGAGTAGAGTGTGATCAGTGATAAATAGTATCTGAACTAATGTTGATTTCTGCCTTTCCTTTTTCTTTTCCTCCCTGCTTCCTCATCCCACATTTCTCTTCAAACTGTAAACTATATATATCTTGAATATTGGAAAAACTTGGTTGATTCCATCTTGTGTGTTTCTCTTCTCTTTTTTTCCCTTGGTATAATTAGACATTATTGTCTATATGGAATCCCATAAATTGAAAAGTAAATGAAGATAAATTTCATTCATTTGTCGCCTAGTACAGGCTTCAATGCATGAATATAAGCTTGTACCAAGGTCTCCAGAGGTAGTAAATAAAGCAGGCTGCTGACCCATTTTCACACCCAGACTAGTAGTGTAAAATCAGCTTTACCTGGAATCTTTGTTTTCTTACTCTGTATATCCATCTTTAAAAATACTGTGTGCCAATTTTTTGAAATGGTGGTACCTTAATAGATTTCCATATTTGGATACTCAGAACAAACTGCCCATTTGAAACACCTATGTGTCAGTTTAAGCATCTAAGTGCATGGTTTGAGCATCCTATTTATGTTTGGAAACTGAACTCTTTGTATCCAATTTCGCATGCACATACATACGTGCTCTTGATCTGCTTACATAATACAAATATTAAACAGAGCCAAAGATATATAGCTGATTCTAAACAAGTGCTTTTATTGAAGTACTTTGAAACATTCAAATCAGTCAAAAGTATAGATTTGTATTTTGTCTTTTTCTTCCCCCTTTTCCCAGGAAACTTCATGGTGCTGTGGTCGACCTGCAGAACATCAGTATTTAAATCAGTAACAAACTGCTTCATTAAGAACTTGGCCTGCTCTGGGATCTGTGCCAGTCTAGTCTGTGTGCCTTTTGATATTGTCCTTAGTGCCAGTCCACACTGCTGTTGGTGGATCTATACCATGCTCTTCTGTAAAATTGTCAAGTTCTTGCATAAAGTCTTCTGCTCAGTGACCATCCTTAGTTTTCCTGCCATTGCTTTGGACAGGTAAGAAATCAAATTTACTAGCATCCTGTCCTTGATTTTCTTTGTTTCCTTCCCCGCTTAATTACACACATCTGAATGTTAAATATTGTGTAATGGTGCCTTGTGCCAATATATCAACTGCCTCCACTACAGCTTTGTGTCCCCAAAGTTCAATTTCCTTGCTCGCAAATATGGATATAAAGATTAATCTCTGTTGTGTGGAACAGTTTCATTTCAGTTTATCCTGATATCTATGGACTTCACAAAGGGATTTTGATATGCAGATGTATCTTCAAAGATACTTCTAGTCTCTTAGTCCTCCTGTCATTAATCCTTCTTGGTAATAAATCTTTGGGCTGAACAAACTTCTTGGATACTTGTCCATTAACTCGCTCATTATGTGATTAATACTTTCTGATCCCACCCATCTTGAGGCAGATCTCTATTAACAGGGAAAAGTATAGTTTCACATGAGTGGTTCTGTGAGCAAATACACATTTTTGGTTCTAAACTAATACAAAATCACTGTTTGTATCACCATTGTACATAGGAGCCCCAGTCATGGACCAGGACCCATTGTACTAGGCGTTTTATAAACATAAACCAAAAAGATAGTCCCTGCCTCAAAGAGCCTACAGTATAAATAGACCAGACAGACCTAGGGTGGGGAACGGGGTATAACGCACAAGCAGAATGAACGGTGTGATGGCAGCAAACACCATGTTATTTCCACAGTTTTCTCACTCTCTTTAGGTAGCTATAGATGGAGAGGATAAAAATGGAAAGAAAATGGAAGAGAGAGGGGCCCTGAATGCGAGAGAGTAAGGGGGACAGGGCAGGTAAGAGGGGCAGGTCTGGAGTGAAGCTGAGGTGAAGAGACTGTGAGGGAGTGGGAGGGTTGGAGCAAACAGCCAATCAGCACAGGGCAGAGAAAATACAGTCAACACTAGAGAAAATTCTCCAAAGCACTAACAGTCCTTGCTTTGGCTGCTTCTTCCCCTACTGACTGGAGACTCTGGTTGGTTCCTCTTGGCAGCTTTCTGCCAGGCCACACCGTGGGCAGAGAGGGGCAGCCTGGGGGTCTTAGTGTTCCCTGAGTGGGTGGCTGTCTCCCTGCACATACCTGAGTCCAACAGGGTGCTGGACCAAAACAGAAATATGCAGTGTGTAAGATTAATATTGGGCAGGTTGGTCACAAGACATAAGATAAATGGATGTTACAGCTGCCAAAGGAAAGCAAACTGTTTTGTAAAAATCAGTGTGATACAAGTAAATTGCATAATTAATGCCAACTAAATTGTTACCTCACATCAAAATTGAATGTTACTTGCAAGTAATGATCCCTGCATTGTACATCATACCAGTGCTGTTTGTGCTAATCTGATAGCTATGTGGTTAACGTGAGTCACTTCTGTAAGGAACCAAATCATCTATTGACTTCAGCAGGGTTAAACCAGGTATGAATTTCATTCAATACCTTTCCATTAATATTGGGCAAAATATTAGAAACTACAGCAATGCCTGGAAGTGCCTCTTTGACTTTCATTCTAATTTCTGTATTTACTGGTCTTTATGATTTGACTCTTCCTTCCCTATATGGTGCCTGACTGGGGAGAAAAAAGAATTATCCCTTAGGGTGTTGAGGATCTACTAATCCTGACATTTCAGGCATGATCAAGAGGGAGAATTGTATTTCACGCAATGCAAACTAAATGCACAAACAGAATTTTCAAATGGGGAAAAGTGATTGGCCCATAACTGCTACAGCACTAGTGAGCATCAGGATAATATATACAAGTAAACATAGGGATCAATCCTGCAGGGCTTCTGCAAACACAGCTCTCATTGATTTTTTTAGTAGGAGATAGAGACAGTCACTCACACGGGGTTTGCAGGCTTGGGTGCATAATTTATATGCGTATTGTTCCATTATATACACCCCTGTTTTGAAGGATTTAGCTTTGTAATTATAATTTGCTACTTTGGGTTTCATTACAAAGTTTGCACCTTGTTGAGCAAAACTGGCCAAGTTTCAAGAGCACTTGGACTAATTAATGGGGGAGTGGAAATCACTAGTATCAGAGGAGTAGCCGTGTTAGTCTGGATCTGTAAAAAGCAACAGAGTCCTGTGGCACCTTTAAGACTAACAGATGTATTGGAGCATAAGCTTTCATGGGTGAATACCCACTTCGTCAGATGCATGTGACGAAGTGGATATTCACCCGTGAAAGCTTATGCTGCAATACATCTGTTAGCCTTAAATGTGCCACAGGACTCTCTCTGTTGTCTTTTGGAAATCACTAGAAACTCAATTGAGTTTTCCTTTGAGTTTTTGATGTTGTTTAAACTCTGAGCTCAAAAGGAAACTCAGGATGGGAACTCACCCAAACTCATAAAAGAAGTTTACAGGAAACCCTATAAACCAAACTGGCAGTGTTTTGAACAGCTGTATCTGACTAGACACATTTCCTCTTTACTGTTCACAGCTTAAGGACGGTGTTAGCTAAACCCAGTTCCTGGACTCTTGGTTTGTTCTGGTTTGAAGAGAGACTGAAAAAGAATTATACTTTTCTATTTAAACAAAAGGGGCTGAGTGGGGCTGATTATTAAAACCTCATGTTTTGTAGTTTCCTAGGCTTCATTAGTTACTTGTGCCCTGGTGAGATACTGTATGGACACTTTACAATGACTACTCTGTATTCAAAACTGTTGTATCCAGTTAAACTAATCTCCATGGAGGGGGGCTTCTATTCAGGGTTGATCTGCTATCAGCAATTTCAGCTTCTAATAGCATCTCTAGCAGTAAAAGCCAAAGGCATATCTATGGTATCATGAGATGCCTTTGAAGTCTGATATGTATTTTTATATTTATTAATTGGCTGGGGCTTAAACTGAAGCTATTGTTCATCTCTGACATTTTCAAGGAAGAGTATATGGGGGCTTTGCATAACATTTATTGGGATGAGAAATACTCAAGATTCATATTGAAGCATAAGTATCTCAAACAATAAACACTATACAGCTGTCTGCGACCATATAAGCAACAGACACCATGGTCACCAGTGAAACTGCATACTCTGTGGGCCTCAGTGATAATATTCATGACCTTCAGCATCAAAAAGCACAAGCTCCTACCACTTGATAAGGAGAATCCCTATGATTAGAAATAAGCCACCTAAAGGACAATAACATCACAAATACATGAACGGATCCTGATTTTTAAAAGCTCAAACATCCACATCTGCAAGCAAACAAGAATATGAATTTGAGCATGTAATTTGTTCAGTTACCACAGATGCATATGCAAATTCAGGCCCGATTCCAGGCACCAGCTTATCAAGCAGGTGCTTGGGGCAGCAACTCCGGAGAGGGGCAGCACTTTCATGTATTCGGTGGAGGGTCCCTCACTCCCGCTCGGAGCAAAGGACCTCCCGCTGAATTGCCGCAGATCGCGATCGTGGCTTTTTTTTTTTTTTTTTTTTTTGGCTGCTTGGGGCGACCAAACCCCTGGAGCCGGCCCTGTGGAAATTGCTAGGTATGTGTATAATTATCCATTTACTGATGGCCTTGGGCACCACAACTTTTGAAAATCAAATCCACACTATTTTCTACAGTAGAGGGACACATGCAGTGCTACATACATTGCACCTAGATGCAGAAATCATACTGTACTGACAGAGGCCTTGTAGTTAAGCATCAACCATACTACAAAGCAAAAGGTTTTTAAAAATTCTTGTACCTGTTTTCATGCACATGCCAAGTAAAATTATATCCAATTTATTTTAGTGCTCTCTCGAAGAGTAAAGCTAAGACGTCTGAATTTTACAGCACTTAATGACATCATGCTTGCTTACACAGGGTAGGTGACTTACCACAGCCAAAAGCATGTATGTGACAGGCCTTTCACTTCACTGACTTGCATGCCACATGACACCAAATACTGCAACCATTCTCCAATCATATCAGCCAGGTATATCTTACAATTACATTTTGTTTAGAAACAACACCAGAAGATATTTAAGATGAAGACATTGACGGTGCATTAGCCTACTGTTCTGGCAAAATCTATCCATATTTCTTATTGCCCTACATACAAATGATGGGATTATTTTGTCCCTGTTTGTGACTTCTGACACTTTGTTTTTTGGGGTTTTTTTTGGTGCTAAGTACTGTAAGAGGTAATCCATCATAGGATATCGTTCAGATTAACACTGAGACTGTGGCCTTTTGAGTGAACATAAATGTACCTCAGTCATTATTATTCTATTTTTCTGAATATGACCAGTGCAATGTGCACAGAGGTAAGAAAATTATGAGAAAGCCACTTGGAAGTTTTAAGACCAGCATAAGTTATTTTTAATGAACATAAATCCAAACAAAAATGTAATATAATCCCAGGTATGGTAGGGATAGCTATTGCTTTATCACTGATCATGTGCTTCCCAGGTGTGGATCTTCAGTCCTGTTCTAGAGCCAGATCTGTAAAGCCAGACTCTTGTTTAAGAGAAAGCAGAACTGGTAGTCATTTAGCAACCCACATCACACTCAGGCAGCTACCAAACACTATCCTCATCTCCCTCCTTCAAGGCAGGAGACTGGCTTATAAACTGGAGTACACTTATAAAGTTTGCAGATGATACCAAGCTGGGAGGGATTGCAAGTGCTTTGGAAGATAGGATTAAAATTCAAAATGATCTGGACAAACTGGAGAAACGGTCTGAAGTAAATAGGATGAAATTCAATAAGGACAAATGCAAAGTACTCCACTTAGGACGAAACAATCAGTTGCACACATGCAATATGGGAAATGACTGCCTAGGAAGGGGTACTGTGGAAAAGGATCTGGGGTCATAGTGGATCACAGGCTAAATATGAGTCAACAGTGTAACGCTGTTGCGAAAAAAGCGAACATCATTCTGGGATGTATTAGCAGGAGTGTTGTAAGCAAGACATGAGAAGGAATTCTTCCACTGTACTCTGCACTGATTAGGCCTCAAGTGGAGTATTGTGTCCAGTTCTGGGTGGCACATTTCAGGAAGGATGTGGACAAATTGGAGAGAGTCCAGAGAAAAGCGACAAACTAGAAAACATGAACTATGAGGGAAGATTGAAAAAACTGGGTTTGTTTAGTCTGGAAAAAAGAAGACTGATGGGGGACATGATAACAGTTTTCAGGGAAATAAAAGGTTGTTACAAGGGGGAGGGAGATTTTTTTTTCTTAACCTCTGAGGATAGGAGAAGCAGCAATGGGATTAAATTGCAGCAAGGGAGGTTGAGGTTGGACATTAGAAAAAACTTCCTAACTGTCAGGGTGGTTAAGCACTGGAATAAATTGCCTAGGGAGGTTGTGGAATCTCCAGCATTGGAGATTTTTAAGAGCAGGTTAGACAAACACCTGTCAGGAATGGTCAGGGGACTGGACTAGATGATCTCTCAAGGTCCCTTCCAGTCCTATGATTCTCTAACTGTATGATCCCAAACAATCAATACATATATTCACATCTCTTTAAACTGTCCTTGTTTTTTGGCAGGTACTACTCAGTTTTATACCCATTGGAAAGAAAGATATCTGATGCGAAGTCTCGAGACCTGGTTATCTACATCTGGGCCCATGCTGTGGTGGCCAGCATTCCTGTGTTTGCTGTGACCAATGTTTCTGATATTTACGCCATGTCCACCTGCACAGGATCCTGGAGCTACTCCCTAGGTCACTTGGTGTATGTCATTATTTATAACATCACCACTGTTATTGTACCAGTGGCTGTGGTGTTTTTTTTTATGATTCTTATCCGCAGAGCACTGAGTGCCAGCCAAAAGAAAAAAGTCATCATAGCTGCCTTAAGAACCCCTCAGAACACTATTTCTATTCCCTATGCCTCCCAGAGAGAAGCTGAGCTTCATGCTATGCTGCTCTCCATGGTTATAATCTTTATTTTCTGCAGCATTCCCTATGCAACTCTGGTGATTTACCGCACCATACTCAACATACCAGATATTTCAGTCTTCTTGTTCCTCACTGCCATCTGGTTGCCTAAAGTCTCCCTGCTAGCCAATCCTTTGCTCTTTTTGACTGTAAACAAATCTGTACGGAAGTGCTTAGTGGGGACAATAGTGCAGCTACACCGGAGGTATAGTAGGAGGAACATTATCAGCTCTGGGAGTGTTGCAGATACCAACTTGGAGCCCAGTGTCCGCTCTGGTAGCCAGCTTCTGGAGATGTTTCACATAGGGCAGCAGCAAATCTTCAAGCCAACAGAGGATGACGAGGAGAATGAAACAAAATCCATTGGTTCTGGTGACTTTCAGCAGAAGGAAATCCCTACCACCAGTTTAGAGGTGGAACACACGTTAGTTCAGAAATGTCTACAACACACCATTGCTGACTCAGCTGCTCAGGTGGCCCCTGCCATACCAACAGAAGCAGAACTGGTTAATGACAAATATTCAATGCAGTTTGGCTTTGGGCCTTTTGAGTTGCCTCCACAGTGGCTTTCAGAAAATTGGAATAGTAAGAAGCGACTGCTGCCTCCCTTGGGGAATACCCCTGAAGAGCTCATCCAGACAAAGCAGCCCAAGTGTAGAGCAGAAAGAAAAATCAGCAGGAACAATAAAGTCAGTATCTTTCCCAAGGTGGATTCCTAGTAGGAGCAGGAGCTCTGAATATCAAAGGAAGTCCACTTTCTACTGTACGTGTGATCCCATGGATCATAGTTATGCTGAAATTTGTTACAGGCTGATTTTTGTGCCAAATACATAAAAACAAAAGGGAAACATATAACAGAAGTGTTCCTTATGAATGTATTTTCATTAAATAGCTACTAATGTCATTCCTGCTTTATTAGTACAATAGTACAGGTCTGATTCACTTCCAAAGGGTGTGTATGGCTTTGTGTACATTTCCTGTGAAACTTTCATGGTGTTGTCTGGCAGCTGGTTTACTGGGCACTCCAGTGTTTAGTGCAATGAAAACATAACTATTCTGTGTTGCAGCATCAAGCGAATAGGCAGGACTTCAGGGAGCACAAAGTAGCTAGGCCATGCCCATTCTACACTAAAATGGACACAGCAAGTTTCTGAGAGTTTCATTAATGAAATGTGAAAAGATGCTCTTTCTCTTTAGCTGACCTCTTACAGCAAAGTAAAAAAAAATTGCCATGTCAGGAACAGCCCATAGGTTTCATATACATGTTGCTCTTCTCTTCCTTTTGTAGCCCAGTTATTTTCTCAGTTAAAGTATGCTCACTTTTGGCCTAAAAAAGATCAACTAGCATGAGGAAGCCCAATTGCTGGTGTAGGAGGCCCCCCGAATTGTTTAAAAATTAACAGAAAATAACTTCTAAAATAGCCATTTCCTCCCTTTAAAAACAAATGCATTCCTGTAGTTTAATGAAAAGTAGACTGTAGACCATATGATACAGTTTCTTCCCAAAGGGGCATGCATAGATGTGCTGAGGGCATGAGCCAATGGCAGTTAGATCCCATGGTGATGTGCATGGTGCATATGCCGACTAGGTTCATGATTTCAGCATGCTGTAAATAGCAAAAGAGTCCTGGGTAAATATGTGCCTGCAGAGTGGTCTGCTTGTGCCCTCATCTTTTGACTGTTTTGTGAAAACACAAGGCATTGCCTTTATTTGCCTGCATTTTCCAAGGTGCAGAAATGGTAATACCTTACAAAAAAGTGATGTTGCAGCAAGCTGATTGTTAGCCTCCGAATGGAATAAATGTAAGTGCCATTCTTTACCTTTGGCTGGAGTAGGGAGACAGCACAACCTCTAAATTTCCTTTTAATGGTGGGCATAAACCCCAAATGTGCTAATTGTAATTTACACGACTCATCTCATACTAGATCATCCAATGTATGACTTTCACAGCAGATTTCCATACCTGGTGCCTAAATCCTTTGTGAATCAGAACCAAACTGTCCATTCTATCAACAAGCTAGTTTATTTTGGAGTGCTCAGGCATTGTACTGTAGTTCACCTTCCTCCTTGATTACAGATGTATTGTTTTGCGTATCCTGAATGTGAATTTTAAACTGTGACAGTCTGTAAGACAACCTTAAAACTACTGTACCCCTGGAACTTTAATCCTTGTTCCATTGCAAGCAGCCCTTCCTTTCTTCCATCTCTGCATTTGCTATTGTCTCACACTGTAGATTATCAAAAGCACAGAGTGATGATACCCTAGTACTCTTTTGCACACTTGTTCTCCATCTGTAGTTTAGATCTTTGGTGCATGCCAAGCCCTCACCTATAGCCTACTGTCTGTTTAGTAAGTAGTTTTCTTTAAAATGTATTGTCTAGTTTAAAATAACTTGCCAAATCTGACAGTCCAGTGTTAAAAGAAAGAAAAAATTCTGCCAAGGTAGAGTTTGATGAATAACTGTTCTTCCTTAGACACATCTGAAGCAGGACAGTGATTTCAGAGGGAGCTAAGGGTGATTCATGTCTACAAGTCACTCAAAGCAAACATTTTAACAAAAATGCGTGTCAAGGTTTTTTCCCCCACTTTGAACTTTAGCGTCCAAAAAAGTGGGAACCTCATGGACCCTTCTAAGCGTATTCCTGTAGTTAGATCTGATAACCTGCCAAACCAGCCCAAATATAGTGTTTGGCACACTCCTGTTTCCCCCAAACCTTCCTGGGGAACCCAAGACCCAAACCCTTGGGTCTTAAAAACAAGGACGAAATAAACCATCCCCCCCTTCCTTCCTTCCAGACTTTCCCTCCCTGCGGCTCCTGAGAGGCTACCTGATCCAACTCCCTGAGATCTAAAAGCAAAGAGAATTAACCTCCCCCGTCTCATTTCCCCCACCAATCCCTGTGAGTTTAGACTCAATCCCTATGGATTCCAAAAACAAGGAAAAATCAATCAGCGTTCTTAAAAAGAAAGCTTTAACTTAAGAAAGAAAAGATAAAATTACTCTCTGTAAAAATCTCATGAGGTAAGAGCTTACAGGTATCAGATTCATATAGTTTAGAGGATTTCCCCCCGCCCCAAGCACCTGAGATTCAAAGTTACAGCAAACAATATGTAAAAATCCTTCCAGCAAAATACACATTACAAGTAAGAAAACAAACATTAAGACTAACTTGCTTTCTCTGCTTAGTAACTTACTATTTGAACTATGAGAACTGATTCAGAAAGATTGGAGAAACCTGGGTGGTACGTCTGGTCCCTCTTTAGCCCACAGAGTGAACAACGAACAAAACAAACAGGGCTACGAACAAAAGCTTCCCGGCCACAAGAGGAAAGTATCTTGTCCCCCGATTGGTCCTCTGGTCAGGTGTCAGCCAGGTTCACTGAGCTTCTTAACCCTTTACAGGTAAAAGAGACATTAACCCTTAACCATCTGTTTATGACATTGTGAAAAGTGGTTTTTAAACTCCATTGTAAACAATGTTTCTCATCTTCTCCTTTTATGTTTGTTGCTATGCTAGTTTAGGAGTTCTCAATCTGGGGGCCACAACCCCAGACGGGTCACAAACAGGTCACAACCACCCTCCTCTTCCCATTTAGCTATATGGGAATGGGGTCTGGTGAGTGGAAGGTCCCAGGATGGAAAATGTTGAGAATCACCGTTGGTAGTTATATTTTGTAACTGTTGATAAAATATTACAATGGAATGTGTGTTTGTTTTTTCAGAGTTACTAGATCAGCAGCTTTTATTAACAACACATCTAAAAAAGAAAGCTGTCAGCTGCTGCATCTTCCTTACATGCTTGTGGTTAAATTAAACATTTGTGGTCTACTTCCTCGCAGGCATGAGCCAAAGCCAGCAGTCTTCATCTGACCCTTTCCCCTTTCTCCAGACTTGGGACTTCAGATAAAATGGAACCCAGCTCTGAACCTCCCTTGAAAAAACAAAGCCACCCTTTGTTTTGCCCATTCCTACTTTCACGTTCAATATAACAGTGATAAACATGGAGTCAAATTCAGTAGACTTACACCAGACATGAATTTGGTCT
This sequence comes from Chelonoidis abingdonii, assembly GCF_003597395.2. Classification (NCBI taxonomy): domain Eukaryota; kingdom Metazoa; phylum Chordata; order Testudines; family Testudinidae; genus Chelonoidis; species Chelonoidis abingdonii. Next base: position 93,293,453 of record NC_133772.1, read on the forward strand.
GTTTAATCTTGGATTGTTTGGAGGGTGACGGGGTTTGGTTGTTTTTCATTATGAAGACAAACATATATGTTTCCATTCACACTGAATGTATTTAGAAGCTGGCTTGCACTTTTTTCAGACTGCCAATGGGGACACTGCATTGTTTCAGGAAACAAATTTGATTAGGATGCATTTTTTACACTTTAAGAATTGCTTTGGAATATAAATGATAGCTGGAAACATTTTATTTTAGTCATTTTTGCAGCAGAGTTTATCCATTTGAACTTCTGTGAGAACCAGAGAAATGTGTGAAAGCAGATCTTTTGTGTTCAGAGAAGGAATGAGCCCCTGGATAGCACATAATACAGATGCTTTAGTCAGACTATAAGCAACCAACACTCTGATAGAACTATAGTCAAAGAACAATAAATAATTCAGGTGAGTGATAATGAGCTAGGGAGTATTTCACTTTTAGGGTGCTGGATAGCAGGATAGATCACCAGGAACAGTCATTATCATAATAGGACTTGTCACTACGTTCTTTCATCACGGTGCCTCCTAAATGTTGGAGCAGGGCCCATGCATTTACCTAAGCCTCTGCTCTGCACTGTCTAGGTTTTACACCACACTATTCCAGTCACGAGAGTCTCAGATCTCCAGCAGAGCCGCAGATAGTCCACCTCTTCTAGGGTTGTGAACAAACACAAACACATACCTGTGATAGCTCTTGGGGTACCCAGGACTGTGAGTCACCTTGTTATGCCCTTGCCTCCAGCATGAGAGAGACTTGCTTATACTTACCCAGGTGTCAGCTCCCTGACACTACCAGCCTGTTAGCCACCCAAGTACTCTCCTCTGGGCTGTAGTGTCCAGCCCCTTATCCACTAAACACTCACAGAATACCAGGTCTGCTGTCCCCAAAGGGTCAGTATACACACCAATTTGTATGATTCAGCTCAGGACGAGAATCTTGCTTAATACTCCAGCACTCAGATTACTCCTGGGGAATTCTGTGCCACTGTGCGCATGCAGAATTCATGTCCCCTGCAGATTTCTTTGCTTCCCCGTTGAAAATTGACTTCCTATTCCTTTTAAGCTCTTCCCTCCAAGTCTGACATCTGAGTATAGCAGGGTAGGGCCATCTGAGTCTACAATAGCTCATTAACCTTGTGTCACCCTGTGTAGGGTTTGTATACCTATTACAAGCTGTTTGTTGGCTTCTGACTTCCAGCTGTGCAATATGCTCTCTGGTAACCAGCTATGAGGAAAGAGCTAACTATCAGGAGTTCTACCTTCTCCTGATCATCAAATCAAATGGGAGGGGGGACCCAAACACCTATCCCCATACTGACCATTGGGGAAAGTAAAGGAAATTGAATGATGGACAAAGAAGGAAGAAAAGACTGAGGTAACTTGGGGAAGCAATGAGACTGAAAGATAATCTGATCCCTTTAAGAATAGCATTATAACCCCACAAAAGAAAGAATACAGAAAAATACTCATAACTCATAATGTACAGAAGAATAAATCTTTTACAAGGAAAAGTACAGATTAGAAAACAATGTCAATTTCATGTACCCAAGTACCCCCTGAAAATAATGTAATATTTAAATAACATATGGGTTTAAAACAAAGCAATTATTCAGCATTGTAGTGCTGCACTGGTTGGCTCCTCTGGCAACAATGGATTTTGGTTGCCTAGCAGGATACACTTGCATAGAAAGCCAGGAGTCTTTTAGTAGATTAGAACATTTGGTTGTTCTGAAGTTGTAATAATTTAATGTATGCACTTGATTTTTAATATATATTTATACACATGTATTCCTGTATGTATAATTTGCAGATAAAAAGCTGTCAGGTTTGCTCTACTCTGATATTTGTCCCCTTTTATAATCCTTTTCTCTTATCTATACTAGAGGTCTGCTTGCAAGTACTTTAATAATCAGTTTCCAAGGGGTTGTTGTATCCTTGTTTTGTATCTGGAATACACCACTAGATTTGAACTACCAGTTTCATTAATCTTGTGATGTTTGGGGCTATCACACCGAACCCTAAAACATCAGACAAAAAATGTTGTTACTTTTTAAGTTGCTAACTTAACATTTAAAGTTGAAGCGTATGTATATCAAGCAACTCTGCAGTTTAAAGACAAAACAACTAAGCAACAGAAAGTAATGGAAATGAAAGGTTGAGGGAAAGCTGACAATGTATTCAAATATTCACAGTTTACACAGCATCTAGAATAAATGCATCTGCACTCTTGTTTCCTGTCTTCCTCTTGCTTCACCTGCCCTGCAGAGCTTTAGAATTCTGTAGGATGCCCAGCTCCCTGTCTTGCTCTGTCCTGAAGAACTGGTTGTGTCCTGAAGAAACTTCTCACAGCTCCTGTCTCCTCTCCTTCCAGGGCATGGTTCTTACAAAGCTTGCAAAAGAGCATATAGACTTTGCAAAATGGATTATAAAAGGGGTTTTAAAATAGCCTCTTTCTCTCTACTAGGCTTTAATGGCATATCTTTAGGTATGTATGGTTTAAAGTGTTACAATCAAGCTTTTATTTTTTTAAAGCTAAAGAGCACTCATGAAAAGATAAGACACTGTATGATTTCAATAAAACTCATTTGTAAGGAGCCATAACTTAATGGTTCAGCTGACTGCTTTCAGACTTTCAAAACAAAAAGAGTATACCTGGAAAGTATTCACATTTTATTTCATTTGAAAAAAACTTTTTTCTATGTAAAATTAGGAGTTATTAAAATAGGTGTTATAAAGAAGTTATAGTAGTATCTGTACCTATTGAACTGCTGCTTTGGGACTAGTCATAGTAATCTTTAATAACATAATTCAAGGACACATCAATTTTCTTCATACAGAAAAAAACCTAAAAACCAAAAACCAGGGTGCTAATCTGCAATAAAACGTTGACACCTGAACAAAATTAAATACCCTTCCCCCCGTAACTTGAACCCTGTTCTATACAACTCTGAGCACACAAGCTCTACTACTTGAAGTAAGAAAAGGTGCAGCCTCCCTCCTGTTCCCTGGAGGCCAGAGAGAGAGAGGAACAATAGGGGTGCTGCCAAGAAAGATCTTCATTTCATGTCAATTTTAAAGCTGCTACACCAGTCAAGGTCAGTGGAGTTCTGCAAGATTGATTTTTCTCGTTACTTTACTCAGCAACACCAAAATGTGGAATGTAATAACGTTTCTTTGCTCCTTGAACTCCTCTTGTGCATACTCAGTGCTTAGCACTTAGAGGCTTTCCAAACACTGATTTGCTCTTCTCCCAGGCACTGCTCTGAGGCAGGTGCAAGCAGGTATTGTATCTGTCTTACAGATAGGAGAACAAAAGCAGAGAAGTAGAATGCTAAGGTGTCCCCCCATGCCTCTCCTCTTACGCCAAGACCCTGCCCCCCAGCTAAGCGGGAAGCCAGAGCCAGGCTGCGAAGCCTGAGTCCCTCCACTTGCCTGGAGTGTGGGTGCCTGAAAGCAGTCCCCACCTCCTGAGCCCCGTGCCTAGGGCAGGTGGAGGGTCTGTGGCTACTCAGAACTGCCCATGCAGCGCTTACCCCTACCTGGCTCCAGCTTCTGGCCTGGCCTGAGTAGGGTTGCCAACTTTCTACTTGCACAAAACCAAACACTCTTGTTCTGCTCTGCCTCTGAGGCCCCTCCCCTGTCCCACCCCATCTCTGTGGCTTTGTCCCCTCTCACTCCATACCCCCTCCCTCTATTGCTTGCTCTCCCCACCCTCACTTACTGGCTCATTTTCATCAAGCTGTCTCAGAGGGTTGGAGTATGGCAGGGGGTGAGGGCTCTGAGATGGGCCAGAAATGAGTAGTTCAGGGTGTAGAAAGGAGCTCCAGGCTAAGGCAGTGGGTTGGGATGCAAGAAGGGATGCAAGGAGGGCTCTGGTATGGGGCTTGGGATGAGGGATTTGGGGTGCAGGAGGGTGCTCCAGGCTGGGATTGAGGGGTTTGGAGGGTGGGAGGGAGATCAGGCTGGGGCAGGGGCTTGGGATGTGGGAGGGGTTCAGGGTTTGGGCAGCACTTACCTCAAGCAGCTCCCAGAAGCAGTAGCTTGTCCCGCTCTTGCTGCTATGCAAAGGCATGTCTAGATGGCTCTGCACACTGCCCCATCCACAGGCACTGCCCCTGCAGCTCCCATTGGCCACAGTTCCCAGTCAATGGGAGCTGCAGAGCTGGCACTTGGGGTGGCGGTATCATGTGGAGTAGGGTGACCAGGTGCCCAGTTTTTGACTGGAACACTCAGTCGAAAAGGGGCCCTGGCAGCTCTGGTCAGCAATGCTGACTGGGCCATTAAAGGTCTGGTCGGCGGTGCTGCATCACTAAAGCAGGTTATTCCCTCCACCCTGTGTCCCAGAAATGGTCAGCAGGTCCGGGTCCTAAGCGAGGGGGGTTCCATGCACTGTCCTCACCCGGAGCACTGCACTGCCATTGGCTGGGAACCCACTGGGGGAGGCAATGCCTGTGGGCAAGAGTGGTGTGTGGAGCCTCCTGCCCTCCCCACCTAGGACCATGACCTGCTGGCTACTTCTGGTGAGAGTGCAGTGCGGTGCCAGGATAGGCAAGCAGTCTTCTTTGACCCCCACCTGCTGCATCACTGCCTGGGAGCCGCCCAAGGCAAGCCCACACCCCAACCTCTTGCCCCAGCCCTGAGCCCCCCCAAGCCAAGAGCCCCCTCCTGCACCCAAACCCCTCATCCTCAGCCCCACCCCAGACCCTGCATCCTGAGACAGAGCCCTCACCCCCTCCCGAGCCCCAACCTTCTGCCCCAGCTCTGAGCCCTCGCAAACCCAGAGCACCTTTCTGCACCACAAACCCCTCATACCTGGCCCCACCCCAGAGCCCTCACCCCCTCCTGCACCCCAAACCCCTAACTCGACCTGCAGTCCCCTTCTGCACTCCAAGTCCCTCAGCCCCACCCCCAGCCTGGAGCGCCCTCCTGCACTCCTAACCCTCAGCCCCAGCCCCACCCCAGAGCCAGCACCCTCAGCCCAGAGCCCTCACCCCCTCCTGCACCCCAACCCCCTGCAGGGGCAGGAGGCCGGGCCTGTGGTGAAAAGTGGATGGGCCAGGCCTGTCCTCTTTCAAAAGTGAGAGGGCCATGGCTCCTTGACCCCCCTGTTCCCGTGCCACTGTTGACTGAACAGTTGCAGAGCCTCCTGCTCCCTGATCACTTTTACCCACCCACCCACCAGCCAGCCTTTGGACACAAAGCAGATGAAATTATTGTTTCAGTTTTGCTGACACAAAATCTGACATGAACTAAAACTGGGTTCAGTGGAGAGGTGCAAATTAAAGTGATATTAATGGGAGCAAGTTTTCCATGGCATTTTCCCTAGTTTGTGCTGCTTCTTGATTGGTTTAGGAAAAGAAAGGTAAATGAATTCTGTTGTCATGGAAACTGTATTATGAATGTATCAAGGGGGCTTGTATGAATGTGCCCTAATCATGATCTAACCTATCATTTCACACAAAGAGCACATCTTGGAGTGTTCTTGCCTTCTGTGTCCTCTCTACACACAAGTTTTCTCTAATTAAATTTCTGCCTCCCCCTTTCAGGATACAGTGTTTCTGGTGTTTTTTATAGAACAAAATTTACCCATTCTCAGAAAGGCAAAATGAAAACTGCATCTGTTTTAGCTTTTATATTTATAGTGTTGTTTAAACCATAAAGACCATCTGCTATGTTACTAACATGAAGGAGATTTCATGACCTTTCAAAAGCGCTGTCATTTTCTTTAGAGTGAATCCAGTTGTTCCCTGATTTACGGCCCATGCAACATAACCACTCAGAGTAGTTGCATTGGGTATAAGTCAGGACAGCCGTGCTGCCAAATCTTTTACTGTCAGTCTCATAATATTTGGTGTGTTGGTTTGAATCCCCAGCTCCTGTTAAAGTGTGAGAATCTCAGATTTCATTTAAAAAACCCCTATGTTTCTGACCCTCATGGTTGTAGAGGAAAACTTGAAAACATGCCGTGCGTGTATCTGAAGGGCTCAGAAACCAGAGGGCAAAGGAAAAACCCCAAAGTTTAAAATGCTTTAAAAAGTGGATGATTTTGGGGGTGGGGGGAGGAACTCAGGATTTTGAACACGTGAGTTAGCAATACTGGGCAAGAATTTATTATATTGTCCTCTAAAATGATCACAGCTTAATAAATGTATTATTTATTGAGTGCTAGAGGTGAACTCAGTGCTGTACATACATGAAAAAAGAGACTGAGCATATGCTGTCTCCTCAGCAGGAAGAAGAGTAAAACACAATAGACCAAAGGTTCTCAAACTGTGGTCTGTGAACTCCATTCTGGTTGTTCGTGGATAGTTCCCTCTAAGCTGCACACCTGGGTGGCCACACATGAGAGAATGAAGGGCCACCCACCTAATTAGTGGAGCTGTGCAGGCATGGCTCCAGTAATTAGGTTTCTAGACAATGGAGAAGATGTACATGTAAGGTGAAGTGGTGACTTTGGGGGAAATAGAGGGTAGGTGGGAGGAATTTGGGATGTCCAGGGCTGTGGTGGCCAGAGAAAGAGGCAACTTTCCCCAGCCCCAGGGCTAAAGCTGCTGGGGACAGAGGGCCCTCCTTCCCAGACCCAGCTCTGTGGTTGGTGTGGTGGGGCAGAGAACCCTCTCATTCCCAGCCTCAGCTCGGGGGCTGCTGCTGCGGGGAACAGAGGGCACATCCATCACATTAGAGAGGTAAGACTACTGATATTAAAATATGAATTGTGTGCTTTTATCTGTAGAATAAAAAAATGTTGAAGTTTTTTTTTATATAGCACCTTTATCCAAAGCATTTTACAATAGTTAGCTAATGGTACAAACAACATTTGGAAAGATCATTAATTGGGCTGCTGAGACTCTCATCAATTTTCAAGTGGTCCATGAAGAAAAAAGGTTGAGAACCACTGCCATAGACCCTACTGGTAGAAAGAGAGGGACATACAACAAGCAGAATCCATTTGCAAAATGGCCACTTCAGATCTATAGCTGCTTGGCTGTGCCCTCTTTAAAGGGCATATTTCCCAGAAAGGCGTGCTGGAAAAATGATTCCTATATGAGGGGAACCCAGTCATGGGGATAATAAGGAAGGACTAGACAGTCTCAAAAGAAGGTGCTTGTGGGGTCATTGCTGTTTCCGTGCATTACAAGCCATTACTGAATCACACAGTCCTTGCCACTAAGGAGTTTATTATTTAAATCCGACAGATAATATTGATCTAGCATATTACACAGAAGTTGATGACACAAATGTCAAATAATGCAGCTTTCCCCCCAACCCACCCCCCAATAGCTTAATGGTGAATGACTGTGCAGGATAAGTATTGTGACTAGAGATTTGAATTAAAAAAAGAAACAGGGTGGGGGAATCACTTAGGTACCCACCAAGTTATTTAGGTTCCTAATTTCCACTGCTATTCTTTTGAGGATGTGGCCCTCAGAGACTGCTGAGCAATTACAATCTCCAGCTTCAATAGGAGCTGCAGGTGCTGAGCTCTTCTGATAATTAGATACCCAAGGAAAGAGAGACAGTTCCAGGCACAGAACAAGTTGTTAACACCAGAGAGAGAAGGGTACAAATAAGGACATCAGGAGGGAATGGAACACTGTGCACAGTGAGAGGGATGGCTGGAGGAACTGTGATGTACAGAACCTTGAAAGTGAGGAACTAGATGAAGAATCCTCAGAAAATCCTGTTCTAAAGAGCTCTCAAGCCTAATTTTGTAGGAATAAGAGGGTTATATAATCCAGATTGGTTTTAGAGAAGCAGCCACATTTTGGATATTTATCTGGATTAATTTTAAACTGTGAACTATATGAGGTTTATCCAGCACTACTGCCAGAGTGCTGTGTGTATGGTGCTTAGGCAATTTAGATGCATCTCAGATAGATACACAAAAAAATGTGAGTGTGATGAGAATTTTTGGCCCTATTCTATCCCATTATACACTGCCTTATTCACACCAATTTCGGAATCAGTCCCTCTGCGTTCATCATGCTCTCATATCAAGATACTCCCATTAGTTTGTTGTACAGATAGATAATAATCTTACTGTTCCCTTAGGAAATATCTGAGCAAATGAATATCTAATGTACCTCCCCCAAATAGTTGGACAACTTTAACAAACACATGTGAAACAGAATGACGAGGAACCGTGCTCATCGTGATGAACAGAAGTGATGGACATTCTCAGAGCTATGACTGGTCTGGGATCCTCGATAATGCCAGTATTTGTGGGGAGAAAGGCACAAGGTGGGATTTTTTTTTTTGTTATACGCAAGTGCTTTGTCCTTCCTGCATGTTATAATCCATATTATAATGTAACTTCTAATACATGTAGAGACACAAATACAGTAGGTTACAACAGGAGCTAGTTGCAAGTTTTGGCTGCTGCCAGTGCTGGCCTTAGTTTAGTGCTGGGCATTGAGAAGTGTGTTTGATGTAAAAAAGGGAAGAAAAAGGTGAGTCTTAGGCTTCAGCATGTATCATAGCTTTGCAGGGTCCCTGCTTACCACCCCCGATGCTGGCCATGCACTTGCAACCCCACTAAATCCACCCCACGACCTCCCTGGGAAGTCGCCACCCCCAGCTTGAGAAACACTGATATTATGGAGAGGTAAAAAAAGAAAGTAATTGTATGAAATTTTAGTTTGTACTGACTTCACTAGTGCTTTTTATGTAGCCTGATGTAAAATGAGGCAAATATCTAGATTAGTTGATTACCCCAAGGGTACATGTACTTCTGCTTGAAAACCACTCAATTAAGCTTCTTGACACCCATGTAAGTCAGGGAAGTGTTATCCTCATTTTATGGATAGGGTAAGTGAGGTATAGAGAGAGGTTAATTCAGTCTAGAGTCATATCCCCAATGTCACAGTCCTTTAACTACAACATAACACCATGCTTCTACAGTATAACAGCCAAAAGAGTTAATGGTTTCATAGTCTATTAAAACTTCCAGGTGACTTGTTTCCGATTTTGAAGAGGTGTGCTGTGGAAATATAGAGCTAATGATAGAGGCCATATTCAGAGAACATTCTGCTATGTTGGTACTGGGAGTCCAAGGGATGGGGCTGCTGAAGCGGAGTAGTCTTTCCAAAGATAGGGTCACATCCTCTAGGCAGCATTTACATGTGTATATATTGTAGAACTTTTGTGTTGACTCTTAATAAATCACCTTCTTCTTGAACTGTGTAACTGTGTGGGGGTGTCTTACAAACTGACAACCCTCCATACCACAGGCCTGAGGGCTACCTCTGCAAACCTACTTCTCTTCCTTTGTGAAATTACCAAAGGATAAGTAATGCTTGTAGGTCATAAAATCTGCTCTGATTTGAAACAGCAGTGTTAAGACAATTAACTGTTAGCTCTGACAGCCGTGTGGCAATCCCTGCCTCATTCTGTAGGGACAAGCAGCAATAATAAGTGTAGTCAGGGATATTGGCCCTGGCCTACTCTCATAGGGGGGTTATGTTAGCTTGCTATCTCCTGCTATTTCAGCAGCTTTTGTGAGATGGCAGTCACTTTGTAATATGGGAATTTCTGACAGTGAGTGAGATACAACTATTAGGAATATATATGAAACATCTACACTATTTGTGGGGAGAAAGGCACAAGGTGACTTGTCCTTCCTGCGTGTTGTTATAATGTAACTTCTAATACATGCAGAGACACATACATAGGTTTTCATTTACACTTGTGGCAAGGTACACATTCCCTGCCCTGGCAAATGAGAAATTAACGATTTAGGCTAACTCATAGGTGATCCAGGGGGAGGCCATAAAAGCATGTTTCTAAAACACTGAGAGAGAGAGAGAGGTAACTTGATCTCACTGAAATATGAAGTTCTTTCTTAGAAAAAAATCAGCCACTTCTATCTTTGGGGTTTTGTTCTGAGTCCTTTCTTTAACCTACATTAATGTTGTGAGCCTTTGAGAACAGCATAGTGTGAAGATGCAGTATGTTTTTTCCAACTGTAGTGGGTGGCGTCCTGCACTTAGGGGCAATGTGCCTTGCCTGTGCTGTGTGCTCTCTCTGAAACTAGTTAAGAGGCAGCAGTCGGACATTGCCTTCAGCAAGTGCCCTGTCCCTATGTCTTGAACATGAGATACACCATGAAAAGCAGCCTTGGTGTGCTTGCAGATGTCCCGATAGAGATTTAAAGAGTTCCCAAGCGGAGTCAATAGACAGTTCATGGGAACACAAGGTCTAATGAATTGCTTCTGGCTCAAGAATGTAGCACAAGCCTGAAGCAAGGTTGATTCAAGTTGAATGTGTCACACAGCTCCTATAATCTCAGCCTAGCTTTTGTTCTAAAAAAACTAGACACTTATGAAGAAAACTGTTGAAGTTGTTGACTGTCATATGATGGTGGATTCTATGGGATTTCACCTTTCTACAAATTAGCATTATATGTTAGACATATTGGGCTAGATAAATCCTTGTACTGGTTTCTGAGGTGGCTTGCACCTCCTCCATTCAGGGATTTGTGGAGGCCAGTGCAACCTTGTGCCCCTATTGTAATGGCTCCTATGAACATGCCTCCCTGTCTGTCTCCACGTTGCTCTGGAATGTTCCCTAAGCTTGTTATTCCTGAATAGGTGGCATACAAACCCCTATGCCCCTGCACTACTGTCATGGCTCCTTGGCACCAGCCCAGCTGCCACAAAGGAGCCATAGGGCAATGAGTAATTGGGCAAAGTGTTGAGACAGCACAGGATGGTAGAAGGAATGGTAATAAGATAAAGCTTTTTGCTTCTATAGGGTGTTCAGATCCATCCCAAGTAACAGTTATGACCACAGGTAATAATCATTTGACTGTTCAGTGGTTTTAGTCTAGTTCCAAATGAGTAGGTGTCCACATAGTCAAACCCTGCCCCCCCATCATGATTGGCACCCTTGTTAGTAAGCTGAGCAGAGAGCGGGATGGTTATGATGACTCTTCCACTAACAGGTCAGGGCTGATATATCTATTAGTGTGGGGAAAGTTGCCCTGCTGCTGCTAGTTCAGTACTTGCTCTATGAATAAACACAGAAAGAGAGATTATTTCTTTGAATTCTTGGGAGGCACTGAAATACTGCTGGGCTGGTTATCCTAAACAGAGAGGATTTCAGTCTTCAGATCTAAATGTCCAGCACCCTCCATAATCAATATCACTCATTCAAAAATTGAAGGAAGACTCGACACCAAATTGCAGGATAACTGAGGAGGCGAAAAGCTGCTTTTACCGAGCTCACTTTCCTCCTTTATTCTCTAAAAAACACATGCGCAATTGCACAGTACAAATCATTGTTTTCTACAAAAATCTTCCATCACGAGCTTAGCAGCATAGCAATTTACAAAAACACCGCCAGCTGCAAACGCGGCAGTCTGGTGGGAAAGTGCAGGGGCGCGGCAGTCTGGTGGGAAAGTGCAGGGGAGGATGGAGGAAGATCAAGTTCCTGTGATTAGAAGCAGGGTGTGCCCAGCTTGCAGACAAGAACAAAATGCCTCAATTAATAAGGCATCCAGGCCTGTGGGCCCGGGGTCATTCCTACAAAAAATATTTTGAAAGAATCATTCATCATCTGGAAGTATGTGTTGTGATGTGACAGGATATAGACCTTACAAAAATGAGGGCAAACACCAGCAAATAAGACTGAGACCCTATCACGGAGTATATATGTGTATCCAATAGGCACACATCTGTATCTCTGGAGAAACGTTTGTGACAGGTAGAAGAGCCACGGTTGGAAACTCTTACTGAGGGATGTAGCAACTACTTGTCAAGAGGTGAACCAATTAAAGAGCTATGAAGGATGGGTGGTGTAGAAAGCCTAAAGCTATCAGTTAAACTGCTCAAGGTCAGGTTATAGTTTGGAATATTGGAATACTAACCCTAACCCCCTCCCCCTTGCCTTAGCAGGTGCTACTCTGAAATAAGGGTCACTCACATTCAATCCTATGTAAGCTGGTAAGAGTTTAACCCATCCAGAAACCCTATTATAGCGAGCGATTCCTGGGGCCCCATGGAATTTAGATACAATGTGTTCGCCCCGCCCCTCCACAAAGGGCAGCTTGCTGCACCATCTAGTGGATGAAAAGGGACTCTATACATTTCTTTAGTTTTTCATCAAGAATTTTTAACAAATTGTTTTAAAATTATTTCATGACCTAGTTTACTAATATTTGAAGCAGTAAAAGTTAATTCGTTTTTGAAAAGGGAGTTTACATTTCACTTATTCTTGTCCATGCTCCCACTTTGGACAACACACACAAGAGTCGCGTGAGTTTCAGTGCAGGTTTTCTAGCCAGCGAGAAGGGGTTTCGCTTCAGCAGGTAATTGACAGTTTCGGACAGTGGCTCTGGCCCGCCTGAAAGACAAGACTGACGGCGCTGTGTTTACGCTGGGCCCGAGCTTCCCAGGCTCAGTCACAGCACTCGCTTATTTACAGGCCAGCGCTTTAATTTCAATGACAGAACGTGCGGCCTCAGGGCTGAACCATGAGGAAAGGGGGCACGACAAGCCTCTTACAAAGGGAGGAAAATGAACCCGCCCTCAGCTAGGCGCATAAAGGCAGGGCCTGCTGCGGACAGCGATTCCTCCCCTGCCCCGTGAATGGTACCGCCCACTCTTAGGCGACGGCAGGGAGTAAAGCGAGTGGGTTACAGTTCTCGCGAGAAGTAAACTAGGACGCGGAGACCGTAGTTGTTGGTTGGCATGGAAACGGCGTTCCCGGATGTACTGTGCACGGGAGCGCAGCGGGGCTGGGGAAGGGGCTCGGTGCACCAGCCGGCACGGGCGGCCCCGCGCTGAGTCCGTTGTTGCAGAGCCTGGCTGCGCTGCCGCAGGGTGAGTGTAGAGGCGGGGCGGAGTGGGGCCGCGCACGCTGTGGGGCTCGTTAGCTGTGGGCTCTGGTTTGTTGCCTGGCATAGGGCTGGGAGCTGAGGGCCGGTTGGAGGGCAGGGGTGCTGATGTAACCCTTCTGCCCCAGTGAGTTGGCAGCAACAAGGGCCAGGTTCAGTATCCAGGGGTTCCCTTTGAATAACACAATGCATAACTGGCTCGAGCCCCCACCCAGTGACGTGGGAACACTTACATACCACCCTGCCCTCCCCCGGGCACCTCCAGGAGGCAATACTTCCCCACTCGCAAGCACGGAGTCTGAATGTAGCAAAATCCTTTTAATAAAGGAGGGAGACAATGTGGCATCACCTTGGAGAAATACCACAAACAGGATTCTAACACAACTCATAAGCAAAAAACCCCCCACCTCCAAGTACGTCTGGCAATGTCCTTTCCTCCTTAGGGTCTTAAGTCCAGTAAGCCCAAAGTCCAACAATCCAAAAGTCGCTGGTCAGTGCCACTCCAGAGTTCAAAACTTTATCTGCAGAGTTTACTCCCCCCCAGCCTGGATGTGGGGAGGGAAAGCCCACACAGAGTGTTAAGGGGCAACTTACATGGGCCAGGGCCAACTGCTCTGCCTCGCCATGGAGTTCTGCTGCAGCCTTCACCACGAGCAGCTCCAGCTGTGTTGCTCCTCCAGCCAACCCCTGAGTCACTCCAGCTGTCCCTGCAAACTGTTCCATGGGCTGCTCCAAGGTGCTGCAAACTGCTCCGCTCTGCCAGCCACTTAGCGATATGTCTTCAGGTTCCCCCATTAGGTAACACAGCACTCAGTGATCTCAGCTCAGCTCTTTTAGTGATTTCAGCTCTTAGTAGGGGAGCCCTGGTACTGGTGCACTATTAGCCCAACATGAATTCAGCTCAGCAGTCTCTAGATGGACTCCTAATGGAATCAAAATTAGCTCTACTCTTTAGCAGTGGAGAGAGGAGAATGTGCAATTGGTGTTCCAGGCCCTCAAAAGGGGTGCATACCATCAAGTACACACACCAGTCCCCAACCTCGCTCCATTCACTGGGAATTGGAACCCATGTCCCTTGTCTAGCAAGTGTCACTTAATTTATATTGAGTCATCTCTGTCATAAAGCAGTCTGGTAGTTCCTCATTCACATAACACTGGTCTACAATTTTTGAGAAGTCGTCTGCTTCAGAGATAAAATGTGGTATTATGTATTTTGATGTGCTGAATTCAAATATGACAAAACAACTGATTAGCTACTATTTCTAAGATATTTAAGTTTTTACATTTTATGTCTATGTATATTGTGTAGAGAGTAGAGTTTTAATCATAAATTGTAAACCTAGGTCTTTTCATGTGTTTATGGTTGCTTTACATGATAATATTTCACCGTCCTTTTATGAACACTTTAAAAATCAGCAAAAGGGTTATATAAATAAAATTATTATGAAACAAAAGGCAAAACAAACTATTTATGTACATAGTTTAGTCCTATTCAGTGTCTACTCGGCCGCTTCTTGGCTTGATCTTGGTAATTTCGTTAAATGAGCATCTCTTGTACTGTCCAGCATGTACTGCAGCATTGATGGCTCCATTTGCACTGATAGCGATTCTCATTGTTGCAATGTCCTGGTTGAAATCGCTGCGCCGTGTTGCCGTCACAGCTTCGCTGTCGTGGAAAAAAATCTAGATGAGAGTGCAAGAAAATGTATCTTAGTGAACATGTTCAACCAAGGCTTTTTGGATCGCTTGAGGAGTTTCCACCTAAACAACCTGGTAGTTGTCTGCCTTGTTTTTCCGAGAAAATTATGCCACTTAACGAAGGTCTGTCCATGCTCTTTCCTTGCACGGCAGTGCATGTGCAAATGCATCATCTCGAAGAAGTTACGAATCTGAGGACCAACAAGAACACCTTCCTTATCTTAGCTTCAACTTAACCTTGGAAATTTGCCACGAGTACTTGAAAGCTGCTTGTTTTGACAAGCCTTGACAAAGTCGTTCCATCAGACCCGCTTGATGGAAAGGTGGTAACAAAATTTTCCTTGATTTCAACAAGTGGTGGATTGACTGAACATTTTTCCTCCAGCTCCAATGACTGTCGGAGTGCCAATGTTTCTTGAGTAGTGAATCTCTTCACGACTATCCCATTTGCGAGAAAAAGCAGTACTGTGTATCCAGTCTGCAGACCAAGCGCAGAGAACAAACAACCCTTCAAATTGCCACAAAAGCTGCCACTGATGTTGGTCAACTTATGCACCTCAAATGTTCATGTTGTCATAGTTTCCTTCATAGACTGCTGACAACGAATTGATGGGCAAACATGGCCATTATGCGCAAACAGCTTTAAGATTCTCGTGAATCATGAAAACAGTCTCCTACTCGGGATCCTAGTTTAGAATGATAATGATGTTCGTAAGGGCTCCATCCCACCATCGCATGTTGTCAGGCACAGATCACCTTCCATTGAAAAAATGGACAGTCCTTTTGACGGTCACGGAACATGGAAACCCTAACACCACCTGCCAGGAGATTCCACTGCTGTAGTCTGGAGCCCAACAGCTAGACTAGAGCCAATCAACAATTTTAAGCATCGTTTTCGTTCTCAGTGACCCAGAATTAGTAAAGTTTGACTACATTTATTTCAGAAGCATTTTGGCTGTAGAGCAGTATAATCAGGTGGCAACACTTTATTTATCCTGCCCCAATAACAAAGAAATTGGGGATCCCAGAGCTGTCAAAGTAACCATCCCAGGCTGCGTTGGGCTATGCTGGGTGTGCCCATGCAAATACATGAGATTCCACGCTTCCTGAAATTCTTTCCACACTTCCCATAATTCACCACCAGATGTCAGATAGAGCTCATCCTGACTCTGCTTACACTGAGAGCCATTGAACCAAACTGTAAATCCTATATATGATGGAAACCACATCGAGCCAGGGGGTGCAGTAGCACCCCCAGCACCCCTAGTTCTTGCACCTGTGGATGGGGGGGGTAGGGGGCTCCTCTGCAGAGCCTTGCCCTCATTGCATCTCCTGTGATGGGCACTATGGGAAGACAACATACGGTGCATTTTCCAGAGTGGAGCTAACCAGGGCCACTCATCCCGCTGGCTGCCGCAGGGCAGCAGCTCCATGCTGCTGGGCTGGAAAAGTATATTCTGCTGTCTGGGTTTGCACTGCTCCAAGTGCACCTACACACAGTGGGGCAGAGCGCTGGAGGGGGTCACGTGGCCAGCGTCGCCTGGCAGCAGCACCCACCATTAATTTTAAGGGAAGCACGCCTGGGGCCTAGATATTTGCATCCGGCTGTCTCATGGAAGAGACTTCTTGGGTGTAAGTTATTCCCTGTTCATGATGGAATAACCAGGGCACAAGAAATGCTTCAGCTATGTGACTGGCAATGTCTGGCTACATCTGTTGCTGTTGGCTGTTTTGTAGCTGTGTTGGTCCGGGATATGAGAGTGACCAGGTGAGTCAGATAATATCTTTTATTGGACCAGCTTCTGGTGGTGAAAGAGACATGCTTTAGAGCTACATGGATATCTTCTTTAGGTCTGGGAAAGGTAATCTTTAAAAAAAAAAATCATTTTTAAAAGAGTATCTTTCCCACACCGGAAGAAGAGCACCTTGTAGCTCAAGAGCTGGTCTCTTTCATCATCAGAAGCTAGTTCAATAAAATATATTGCCTCATCTGTATTTTCTCTCTTACATTTATTAGCATATCTTCCAGCAACCTGAAGAAATGTCTAAAATTAGACATTAGACAAATTAGACAAATATCTTGTGTCATGTGGCTTATGATCTCACTTTGGATTAATTGCTTGCACCTAGCCATATAGGGAATTTCAGTGCTTTTCTTTCCATGCTTCTTAAAAAGAAACAGTTTTGAACTGATTTAAAACTTTTGCAAAAGTATCTATGAAGTTTAGTTTTAAAAGTTTTTATTTTGTTTTTTGGAGCTTTATTCCCCTTTTCTTTCTTTTCTTCTTTTTTTAATGCTCTTTCTTCTTTTTTTATCATCCCACCATTTTTTTCCATTTGGTCACTGAAAAAGGGAGGAAAGAAACTGAAAAATATAAGACAAAATTTTTGTTTTAGTGAAAAAACAATTTCTGATGGCCCAAAATGCTCCTTTCTTGACTAAGTTTGAGAATTTTTGACCACCTCAGAAATCTAGCTATAAAGAGAAATAAAATATAAATATAATTTTCCTAAAACAGTTAACTTGAAAAATAAATCTGAAAGAACACAACAGGAAGAAATTGTATGTGTGAAAAGTTGCAGAAGTTTATGACATGTACTGCTCACCTTTCTATCTCCCTGGCTCCCTACTTCAGTGTTAAATTTGACTTTTCTCTTTTTTCCCCTGTCCATTCTCTTGTTAGGTCGTATAATTTCTTACTCTTTAATCAGAGTTTCTTCTATTTGATATCCCCATTGATTAAACTCCTTGTTTTTGCAATAGTCAAGTCTTGTGTGGATTTACTTTCCATATACTTAGTAAGGCTCATCATTTTATCTCAGGCATTTGGGGAGGACAGCGTCTGAAGGTTTAGGAAGATTTATCTGGGCTTGGAGTGTGTGTCATTGCTCATCCTTCCATAAATAAGATCAACCCACCATGTAACTATATAATTATATGAAATGTTTTAATATGAATGTAAATTTAAAGTGTTGCAGCCGAAATATAGGATGGGGAGCCAGTTGATTGAATGATTAAAAGCTTTGCAAATCAGAATAAATAAGTACTATAAATATCTCCTTTCTGTCATACCTGCCACTTTTCTGTGTTTATAAAATGCTGTGTAAATGTAATGTTCTGTATATATGATTTTAAATAATAATATTGTGGTATGCCTTACGCTGATGTGAAAATCGCGTTGCCCACTGCCATTTGACTGTGGTATACATTTCACATCATTTACTGGGATGTATTCTATATCTCCACTAAATACTTCAACCTTACTGTTTTCTTTTGTTGATGCTATCCTTGTTGAGCTTCAGTTTCAAATGGTCTGTTTTGGTATTTCTTCTTGGTGAGAACATTTTTAGGGATTGAACATGCTGTTCAGATACACTTATAATGCCTGTCAACCAACCTACTTAATTTTTGGCTGGGTCTGGGACCATATATAACCCATATACCTAACTTTGTTTTGCACTTTTCTTAAGCATATGTGTATTGTATACATTGTTTGTAAGGATTGTATAACTTGTTAGGGGTAGAACTTCTTGGTTTGTTTAATTTGTTGCCTAAGCCTTGTGGGGTTTTTTGTTTAATATATAAACTGTTGATACGTGGTAGCATTTGTTGTTCTCTGTTTGTCCATTTTAGATCACAATGGATATTACCAGGGGAAACTTGGATGAAATTTCAAGGCCTGCATCTAGCTCAAGAGCACATCCTGTAAGCAGAGCTTTAAGTGCATCTTTGGAGGTTCTAACACCAGAGCCATGCTTGTCAAAGGTATGAGCTTTGGCATGGCACAACTTCTGTGTGTCTTATTTTTTCCCATCTATAAAATGAAAAGAATAAACCTTTGTAAAATATTTATAAAGTGCTTTATGGATGAAAATTGATATGTAAATGCTGGTCAGTATTAGCATAGAAAGTAACTTGAAATGCAGTTCTAGTTTCAAGAGTGAGTGTGTGTACACAGATCAGCTCTTTGTATGTATTTAGAGTAATATTTGCTTGCTTTAAGGACTTACATAAATCTGTACTACTTTTCCCCTCTATTCTGTTTTATGTACCACTAGTCAAATTGTTAACTAAAATTTCCCCTCAATTAAACCTTTGTTACCCCATTGATAATAGGAGGGTTGTACAGATGTAACTTGGGACAGAGTTTGTGATGGTTCGTTTGGTATCCTGGACTGTGAATCACCTTGTTAAAACCTCCCCCCTGCCTCCAGCGTGAGGGAGACTTTCTTGTGCTTGACTGTGTATTAGCTCCTTGACACCAACATCCCGTTAGCTGCCTAAAGAAAGTCCTCTAGGCTATGTCAGCCCTTACTTTGCCTTGCAGATTATGAATAGATGCACACCAGTCCCTGAGCCTCTTTTCAGCGTTCCCTTGTAGTGTCCAGCCTTTTATCCGCTGAACACTCACAGAAATATCAGGTCTACTGGCCCCAGGGAACAGTGTACACACCATCTTGAATGATTCAACTCACGATCATCTCATCCTATGATATCACAGCAATGAGATATGTTTTCAGGGAAAACAGCAATACATTTATTATCAAAGATTTGAGATTCAGGCAATAGTGAGTAAAAATAATGGAAACAAAGGGGATGTATAAAACAAAATCATAACATGATTTCTAATAAACTTAATAGACTAACGTTCTGTGTATAGAAGTTTATTTCACGCCAAATGTCCTTTGCAGCATTTCAGCCAAGGTTAGTTGTGATCCTGTTTTCCAGAATGTAATCACACTACTTGATTACTTCCTAATTGGAGGATAAATGGATGTCTTCCTTACCTTCTCCTTCTATCCCCCAAAGTTCATAGCCTGTACCCAGAGTTTATTCTCCAGTGTGCTGCCTTCCTGTTGATTTCACATCTCTCCATCTATTGACTTTGTATGGAAATGTGGCTTCCATTGTGTTGACTTACAATGCTCAGTTTACATGCTGACAGAGAGAAGAATAAACATCTTTCCTCTGGCAAACAGAAGACTTGTTTGTCAGCTCTGCTTTGATACAGGCTGGCACGCTGTCTGAAGTGGCTCACGACCATGCGTGCCTATCTCAGGACAGATTGTCAGAAACAGGGAAGACACTCGAAACTGATAGTATGTTCTATAATTAGATTTCACCAACCCAGTAACAAATGTGAACTCCTGGATCATTGTAACAGTCTTACTGTGAGGTCACAGACAGTTCACTTAGGCTCTCCAGTCTATTTTGCTACCAAAGCAGGCTGGACTTAGTGATTAAGTGATTGCTCTCACCAAAATCATACAATGTTCAGGTTGCTTCCAGTCCCCAAGAGACCAGTCATTTAACTTAGATCAATTGGTACCCTAGATCTTACACCAAAGACACTGCCTGTAGCCAATCCTGTCATGAACTATCTACAGGCTTATTATCTAGGAAAAAGACTTGAGTTATTAAAGCAAGCTAACATGCACACTAATGAGTTGCAGTTTGAAACCTAAGAGTGACAGAGTTATAGTGATCTGTCAATTCAAAACATCTTTCAGAGCAAACAAAATTGATAATCCTGGGTGTTCTCTCACTTCAGTTTAAATTCTCTGGCCCTGTAAGAGTTCAAACAGCAAAGAGATGAAAAATTCTCTTGTGACCCTGTTTTATCTTTTACAGTTAGACCTACTCGATAGAGTTAGGCTGACTTACATCAACATAACCATGTTAGTGTCTTCACTAAAATTTTGCTCCCGCTGATGTGACTTACCTGCTATGCCAACTTAACTCCACTTCCACAAGCGGCATAGAGTTTAGATTGATATCGACTGTTAGTGGCCTCCAGGAGGTGTCCCACAATGCTCTACCTTGACCACTCTGGTCACCGTTTTGAATTCTGCTGCCCAGTGGTGAGGTACACAGGAAGCTGACTCTCTCCTTTAAAGCCCCGTGAATTTTTGAAATGGTATTCCATGTTTGCTCGGCTTGGAGAGCTCACATAGCGACTTTCAAGCATACCTGACAACTTCCTAGCTCACCATGCTAATTCCACGCTGCAGATGTGCTCCTGCCTGGAGTGCACAAGAGGTGTTTGATCTCCTGAGTCTGTGGGGAGAAGACGCTGTGCAGGCACAGCTCTAATCCAACCATAGAAATGTTGACATCTATGAGTAGATTGCTCAGATTATGGAGGAGGAGGGCTATAAGAGGGAGCAGCAGCATGAAAGCCAAGAAGATACAGCTGGCAAACCAGAAGGCAAGGGAGGTTAATAATTGCTCTGGCGTGGAGCCATTGACCTACTGCTTTTACACAGAGCTGCATACCATCCTCAGATGAGACTCCACTACCACCCAACAGAGTCCCATGGATAGTTAGGAAGTGTTAAAGGCCCCCACTGTGACCAGTGAAGAGCAGGAGGAATATGGGGAACAGGTGACCGATGAATCCAGCTGTGCAGCAAGACAGGACATGTTTTTGAATCCTGTGCAGTTCAGGACAGGCGATACAGGTGATACAGGGAAAGAAACCTTTGGTAAGTATGCAGTTTGCTTTGATATTGCAGGGATGGAACCCACAAAGTACCAGGACATACGTGTTGATTTGCTCTTTTTTTTTTTTTACTTATGCTACATGAGGTAGTGAAACAACCAGTAGAGGTAGAGTTGCCATCTGCTTTTCATTCCCCTATGGAGTTCAGCAGAGGGAGCCCCAGGGAACAATTTGTTTATGTGCACCGGAACGTCCTATGAATCCTCCAGAGATCTCAAGAAAACTTCCCTGGAGGTAGTCTGCAATTCTCTGCTGAAGGTTTCTGGGAGGGCTGCCTGATTTCTTCCGCTGCAGTCGGATGCTTTCCCATGCCGCTCAGCGATTACATCATCAGACATCATTGCAGCACACAGCCTAGCAGTATATGGCACCAGTTGGCAGTTGGATGCCTGCAGGCACTGTTCCCTTTCAGCCTCCGTTACCCTCAGGAGTGAGAGATCAGTTAAAATCATGCCCGCCTGTGGAAATCGGTGCCAGTATTCAGTTCAGATGCCCAATATACATGTACTCATGCCCATGAGCTATGCCTCCTTATTTCCCTAACTCACCTCTTTCCCCCAAGGCCATGCTTACCATAGCTGGGACTGTCACTGTGATCTATCTGTCCCAAAGCGAAGTGAGAATGTAGTGAGAATGCAACTTGTGTGGATCAAGGGCAGTGAGTTCTGCATAGCAGGTTTCCATTTATCTTGTGAATACACTCACAATTGTACCTATGTGCGTTGTATCTGTCAGGGAAAAGGAACCCCCTCCATTGTCTTAGGCCCTAGGCCTTTGAGCAAAATTAATTTAGAGCCTTAGTTTAGCTTGTTTTTCTGTACAAAGGGTATGCTGAGGCAGAAAGATGTGGTCAGGGCCCCAAAAAGAGGAAATAGAATTGGATAAAGGGGAACCAGGAGATCTGTTAAGTTACAACAGCTGAGCCTGCTGTTGGGACTACAGAAAAGGTGCTAGAATGGTCAAACCGCAGACTTGACTGGCAAAGACAATAACAGGAAAATGTGTAAGAGCTGCTTGTTAAATAGCAATATGTATGCCATATAGGGTAAATATTAGTTATGTTTTGCAGCATTAGCAATTTGTTTTCCAAATAAGGCTGTATCTATGTGTGACGTTTTGCAGTTTTAACCTTTATAAGCTCAGTAAAATTTGTAACAGGCAGAGCGGCTTAACCCTTGCTAGGGTGACTCACTGTCTCTCCCTGTGCGCGCACTTGTATCAATAAAGGTGCCTCAGGCTATCTGATTCAAATTCAATAGGGTGATGGTCTTTTCGCCGACATATCTTTTGCAGCTGGAAATGTGGCCTTGAGGCTTTTTCCATCCACACCAGTGGAGCGGCTCAGCCAGATAGGGACGAGAACGAAAAGGATGTGGGATGACATGTTCCAAGAGATCCTGCAGGCCTCTGCTGCTTTGGATACTAAGCACTGGGCTTGGAGAATCACTCCTGCAGACAGCATGACCAGGGATAGAGTGGAGAGGAGAAAGTCATGGGAAATGGACAGGGAAGTGCAGCAGGAGATGCTAGCACTTCTCTAGCAGCAAACAGACATGCTGCAGACTCTTGTTGACCATCAGGTTCAACAGTACCATGCTCACCTTCCTCTGCAGCCCACAGAAAATGGTATTCTGGGACCTCCCTACACACACACATTCCATGTAGCATCTTTCACTGCTGCACTACCCCTACCACTCTACATCAGGGGAGGAGTACAGGCAGTCACAGCTGTACATGCACTGACCTGTAAAAGACACAGTTGGTGTATGTGTTTCTGAAATGGAAATTACTGTTCTTTCCCCTTCAAAAGTTGTCTTCCCTTTACTTAAGTTTTATGTAGGTATAAGATATCTGTTTGCATGGGCATGGATAAAACTCTATTTATGGAAACTTAATTCATCTTTATTAGTTCACAACATATGCTGGTTAGGGTGCTAGGGCATTTGCAGTGTTATATTACTACACACACAACACTCATTACAAGATTCATACTGGGGTGCAAAAGAGCAGTGCCAGGTAGAGCAAACTGCAGCAACACACATTACTGTGGCTCACTATTGAAATGCAGCAGAGAATCCTGTGGCACCTTATAGACTAACAGACATTTTGGATCATGAGCTTTCGTGAAGTGAATATCCACTTCGTCAGATGAATGTAGTGGAAATTTCCAGGGGCAGGTATATATATGCTAGCAATATATGCTAGCAAGCAAGCTAGAGATATGAGTTAGTTCAATCAGGGAGCCATGATCGCCCTGTTCTAGCAGTTTGAGTTGTGTGAAAACCAAGGGGTAGGATCTAAACTGTTCTGTAGTTGGCAAGCCATTCACAGTCTTTGTTTAATTCCTGAGCTGATACTCTTGGCTGTCATCATAGTTTGCAGACGACAATTGAAGCTCAGCAGTTTCTCTTTGTACGTCTAGGTTCCTTGAAAGTTTTTTTGCTGCAGGATGGCCACCTTAAGGTTCTGCTCTATTGTGTAAGCCTTGCGGAGGTTTTGGAAGTGCTCTCATATTCTGCAAGGTTTTTATTTGTATAATCTGGCCATATCCTAATATCTGATTAGGTTGGTCCTTATTTATTTCCTATTTGGTTTCCGTTAGATGACTGTCTCAGTTGTGGCTTGATGTACACATAGCAAGGACATTGCTGGGCAATTATTGATAGTGCGTTAGTATTATCAACATGGTTGGACGTGCAGTTGTTGAATGGAACCGTTGATATTTGGTTGTGGCGATTCGGGTATAGGATTTCCTGTAGGATGTTGTGTCGCCCGTGTAAGATATGATCAGGGCAGAGTGGCATCTGAGTGTTTCGTTTTGCTATGGGATTTGGTTCCTAAGCTTAAAGCTAACTATGGTGCGGCGTTTGTTCTTGTCAGTAGGATAGGAAATCATCTTTCACTTGCGAGTGAATGGCATGGGGGCTGGACTCGATGTGTACTCTTTCGGGTGTCCCTTCCAGTTCTAGAGATGGGTATACTTCTCCATTATTAGTATGACAAATCCCAAGCAAATGTAAACCTACAGGACTCCACTGCCATCACATACACTGCCCTCCAGACTAAAAACTCCCTTCCTAACGCAATTCATCAGGCATTCTACAACCCATTCCTGGATCAATGACTATTATCCCACCACTTTCATCAGGCCCTATTTGGTTGCAGTGGACAAATCCTTGCCACAGAACAAATCCTGTCCAACCGGAAATCAATATTTCTGAAGAGAAGATTCTACGCAGACAAACCGCACCATAGTAGCTCTAGCTTAGGAACCATCCATGCAACAAACCTGATGCCACTCTGCCACATATCTTACACCGCACACCATCACAGGACCTAACCAGATCGCCAGCACCATCACGCGTTCATTCACCTGCACGTCCACCAATGTATATATACGCCATCATATGCCAGCAATGTCCTCTGCTATGTACATCAGCCAAACTGGACAGTCTCTACGGAAAAAGGATAAATGGACAACAATCAAGATATTAGGAATGGCAATAACAAAACCTGAGGAGAGACTTCCAACCTCCCTGGCCCCACTAGAGCAGACCTTAAGGTGCCATCTGCAGCAAAAAAACTTCAGGACCAAGACTTCAAAGAGAAACTGCTGAGCTCAATGTCGTCTGCAAATTTGACACCATCAGTCAGGATTGAAACAAGACTTGAATGCTTGCCAAACTACAGAACCAGTTTCTCTCCCTTGGTTTTCACACCTCAAACTGCTAGAACAGGCCTCATGGCTCCTGATTGTAACTACCTCATTATCTCTAGCTTGCTCTGATGAAGTGGGTATTCACCCACGAAAGCTCATGATCCAAAACGTCTGTTAGTCTATAAGGTACCACAGGATTCTCTGCTGCTTTTACAGATTCAGACTAACACGGCTACCTCTCTGATACTATTGAAATGGTCTTTCAAAGCCTCTCTGAGCCAAACAGCTTTGTATTGGGCTCGTCTTATAGCCCTGGTATCTGGCCACTCAAAATCAGCAGACAGCTGTTCCATGTCTGCCCTCCACTCCAGCAGAAATGTTTTCCCCTTTGCTTCACAGATGTTATGCAGGACACAGCAGGCAGCTATAACCAGTGGGATACTTTTGTTACTGAAGTCCAGTCTCGTGAGTCGACAGTGCCAGTGACCTTTTAAATGACCAAAGGCACATTCAAGTGTCATTCTGCATCGGCTGAGCCGGTAGTTACAGCGCTCCTTGCCGGGGTATGGCTTCATGAGCCATAGGACTAAGGGGTAGGCTGGGTCTCCCAGGATCACTGTTGGTACTTCAGTATTCCCAGTGCTAATCTGCCAGTCTGGAAAGAAAGTTGCTGCTTGCACCTTTCTGAACAGTCCTGTGTTTTGAAAGATGCGAGCCTCATGCATCTTCCCTGACTAGCCCACATTGATGTCAATAAAGTGTCCCTAGCGATCCACCATCGCTTACATTACATAGAAAAGTATCTCTTTTTGTTGATGTACTCTCTGGCAAGGTGATCAGGCATCAAAATAGGGATATATGTGCCATCTATCACCCCACCACAGTGTGGGAACCCCATTGCTGCAAAACCATCCACTGTATCCTGCAACTTGCACAGACTCGCAGTCATTCATAGCAGGATTCAATTAATGGCCCTGCACACTTGCATCACAACTGCCCCCATGGTGGATTTCTCAACTCCAAACTGATTCCTGACTGATCAGTAGCAATCATGTGTCACAAGTTTCCACAGAGGAATCACCACTTCAGTGCACATTGCATTTTGGTGTTGCTGCACTGGAGGGCTGGGGTGAGCTCTGCACACAGATTCAAGAATGTGACTTGCACATCTGAAAATTCTGTAGCCGCTGCTTGTCATCCCAAACCTGCATGACAATGTGATCCCATCAGTCAGTGCTCATTTCTTGGGCCCGGCACCAGCATGCCATCATCTGCAGTTGCCCCATGAATGCCTCCAACAACTTTGAATTGTTTCTACATCCCACAGCTATCTAGCCTCCATGGACTCATGTTCCCTGTGGCTCTGCAAATACTTCAGGATCGGGTGCCCTATGCTTGCAATGCTCATCACAGTAGTGCAGAGCTATGTGGGATCCATGCTTCTGACACAGATGATGGACAGGAAGCATGGGTTTGTGGGGATTTTGAAAAAAGGTGTGAAACATTATGGGATGGAGAATACTGCAATTTGGGATGTTGAAATCATGCTCCCAGTCAGCCCTGCATGACTTTTTTGAGACCCATGAGGCATTGCAAACCTCACAAAAATACCCTGTGCTAGATGGTGGCAAATTGTACCCATGGTTAACTTCTCTCTGCATCGATATAAGCGCTGCTAGTGAGGACATGTGCTGCTGATACAAGGAGTGTAGTTTGGACATGCAAAAGCGATTTAATTACTGTGGCAGCTGTATGCCAATGTAACATAGGTCAACATAATTTTGTAGTGTAGACGTGTCCTTTATCTTCCACTATGAGATGAGCTCCCTTGCATGTACGTTTCTAAGACGTGATTGAGCCATTCACCAATCCTTGGTCTCACAATGTTCCTTAATGTCTCGTTTCATCTTGGTAGGCCATCGAAATGGGCAGGGGAAATGATTCCTGTGCCTGGCTTCACAAGTTCAGAGCAAACATTTTCAAAGTTATAAAGCAAAGCTTGCATATTTCCTTATGGCATGGAATACAGACATTACGAGTGAGATTAATGCATGCAGCAACTTACAAGCATTTCACAGAGTCTAAACACTGAATACATCCTTGTAAGACTAATACCTATTTTGAAAAAACTAACATACAGGTGAGCTGGTTTGGTCTCCAGCTATGAGTTTATTAGTTCTTAGCTAACGCCTATGGTCTTGGCCAGAGCTGGCACTGACATCGCACAGACTTGATGAATATATTGTCAGTATATATACATAACTCTGTACATAAGATATGTACGTACATTTCACGATGATATTAATGACCAGTGGGACCCTGGCTTTCATTTAAGATCTAATATTCTTTAGTACACCAGATTGTATATACCAGGATATTCTTGTTAACCCCCTTGCCAGTTGGCACTGAGAAGTTTGCAGGGCCACAGAATCTTTTATTACTGATGATAATTAAAGCTATGTGAAAGTTGCAGGCTGTGATTTTGTTGTGGAAACCTCAGCTTTTAGCACACACCTTAACTTTTTATAATTGTCACAAATTTCAGTAGTGGTGTGACCCTGTGTGCAAGGTTGCAACACCACTCACTCGAATTTTGGCCCAGCTGTCCCTTCAAAGGGGTGGGTAGACCAAATTTGAGTGAGTGGCGTAGTGACTCTCAGTCAGATTTGGTCTGACCACTTCCCTAAAGGGGTGGTTGGGCCAAATTTGAATGAGTGGTGTTGCAGCCTGGCACATGAAGTTGCAACACCACTCAAATTTGAACTGACTGTACCAAAACCACAACTAGACCAAACAGCGTCTGCACCTTTTGAACAAAAAGAGTCACAACTTTCTTACAGGCTTAATGCTGATATGTGAGCCAGAAAGGGTATAACTTGACTTTCAGATCCTGGGTTGTGTTTGCGTGGTTAACAGTTAGAATAGATGTGACAATATCTTTTATTGGACCAACTTCTGTTGGTGAAAGCGACAAGCTTTCAAGGTACACAAAGCTCTTCAACTCTGTGTAGCTCAAAACCTTGTCTCTTTCACCAAGGGCAGTTGGTCCAATAAAAGATATTACTTTAACCATCTTGTCTATCTAATATCCTGGGACCAACATGGCTACAACTAACACTGCAAACAAGTTAGAATAAATGTCATTGCACTTGTAAACTGAACAGACTTGGGAGATCTCAGCTAAGTGGAATTCCTGCTTAAGCACATCCTGACTAAGGTGAGGGCTCTGTAATGAGTGGAATACAATTAAGAGATGTTTCCAGTGTCATTATTTAATTATTTAGTTCAACAAATTCCAGTGTAAGTACAATGTTTGCCCACACTGTGAAGATATTAATGTTTGAAATCAAATTTGAATTTCAGGGCGAGGAGTGTGCTGTAGTGTTATATCAGTGTCTGGGAATCAGGATGCCAGAGCTCAAGTGCTGCATTGACTTGCTGTGAGGTTTTGAGCAACTCATTTTATCACTTTGTGCCGCAGTTCGCTCGTGTGTAAAATGAGGATAATACCTATGTCCCTGACAGAGGTGTTGTAAAGCCTTTTTATTTGTAAAGTGCTCTGAGATCCTTGGATAGAAGCAGCTGCAGAACTGCAAAGTCTGATTTGGTGTCACCATTATTAGCAGTCATAAGAAAGAAAAGAAAAGAAAGTATTTTTAAAAGATTAATACTTTTGTGGAAATTGTTAATTTACATAATTTTTAGGTTTCTTCACCAGTTGATCGTAAAGAAGACAGTTCACGAAACAGCAGTGTAGAGGAAGACAAAGATGATGATAGTGAGAAGCATGAAATGAAGAAAATGAGAATACAGACTTCTGAGGGGGAAATTAACTGCATTTTCCAGCAGCAGATACAAAATGCTAATGAGCATCCAGGTATGAGAATGACTAAGTTTACCTTGTCGGTCAGCAATGCCAACTACTATTATAGAACTTTGGTAAAATTCTACTCTTGAATCTGCAAATAGGGAATTCTGTGTCTGTAAGAACAGAATGATGGAGTCAAAATTCACCCTATGGATATGAGAGCAGAACTTTGTTCTTAGTATTTCATATTTGCGCTTATATGAATTAACTTGGAGGAGGAAAAAAAAGTCATGGATGACAGGTGCCCTGGCATTTGTCAGTTATCTCAGTTTTTCTAACCTAGCAATTGCAAGTGTACAATATACATCTGAAAAAGAAATATTTTAAATAAAATGAAGTACTGCATTTTCTAATAATAATACTTGGTACTTATAGGAGATCTTCAGAAGGAAGGTGCTAATATACTTTACAAATATTAATAAAATAAAGCTTCCCAATACTTCTCACACCCTACAACATGAGTAAGCATATATTGCCATTTTACAGGTAGGGAGATGAAGGCACAGAAAGCTTAAATGACTTGTTCCAGGTCACACCAAGATTCTGCAATAGGGCCAGGAGTGAAGCAGATTGCTTGATTCCTAGTCCTGTGTTCTAACCACAAGATCATAATGTGCTGGAATGTGCTTTTTCTAGACAGTAATCTGCTGTGGAGTGTTTTAGAGATGCTATTTTATGATTGACAGGAAGAAAAATTGTACTTTGTTCTTTTGATATTTAACATTTCAGTCAAATATTTTTAAGTTATATGAAATAATCTATATTTTTGTGATGGTCTTTTATCAGAATAGATTTCTAGCTCAGTAGTTCTGAAGATGATTGCGTTGAAACTCAAGCTTCTAAATTCAATAAAGCATCTCAGTGGAAACTAACCAATGTGAAAGAAGGTATTATTTTTCAGATGCATTTGAGTTAACAGAGCAGTAAAACAGATTCTTAGAAAAGGCAAAGGAGGAGTGAGGAGAGGGAAGAGGAGTGTGTGGTGGTGATATTTCAAGAGGGGAATTAATGAGGGTACAAAGGGTTGTGTTTTTTTTTTTAATTTAAGTTCTTTAAATAAAAGAAAAGGAAGGAAAAATAACTGTTCATGTGTGTCAAGGTCAAGAGTTTAAATTTGTGGATTTGAGTCTATCTAGGTTTTCATACTGTAGTGATGGATGTGGTGTTTTGAGTGCCTGATACACCTTTCTGGGTTTTGTCAACACAAGTCTGCAGAACCCAGTGGTGGTAAGTGTGTCTGGAGCAGTGTTAGGCAACTTGTACCACATCCATTCCACTATGGCAGGAATGGTCTGATGAAGACCCCAAAGTGGTTAGGATTTGTTCAGTAATTCTACATGTCCATGCCAGGTGGGAGAGGCACTCTTAGGCATGGAGACCAAGTTGGATGTTAAAGCTGCTTTCCCCTGGCAGAACCACTAATATCCTCCCTTGTGGTGAATTCTCCCTCCGCCCCAGCACAGCTGAGCCCTTGAAAGGTGAATCTGGTTTCAAAATGTCAGAAAATCAAAAAGTATTATCTGTGTGGGATGTGGAAGAGTGTTATTATAATACTTTTCCTTACCAGGCTGTTAAATTCATGTCCAAGTATGCAATTGCTACTTGTGATTCTATAATTAAGGTTGCAACTATTGTTCCATATCATTGAGGCCAATAATTTTTTAGGAATTAAAAATGGATCACTCATTTATATGGATAACGAGGCTATTCATAGCAAAAAATATATCATCGACTTTTATGGCTCTGTACCAGTTTATGCCAACTGAGGATATAGCCCAGAGTTGTCAAGTAGTTCATAAGGGAGGCACTATGATCTAGTGCAATGGTCTCCAACCTTTTTACGGCCAAGATCACTTTTTGAATTTAAGGGCAACGCAGGATCTGCCCTTCCCAGAAGCCCTGCCTCATTCATTCCATTTCCCCCCCGCATCGCTCACTTTCCCCCACCCTCACTTATTGTCACCAGGCTGGGGCTGGGGCAGGGGTTGGGGTTTGAGAGTGGGTGCGGGCTCTGGGCTGGGGCTGAGAGGTTTGCAGTGTGGGAGGGGGCTCTGGGATGAGCCTGGGGCAGGGGGTTGGGGTGTAGGAGGGGGTTTAGGGTGCTGGATCTGAGGGGGGTTCAGAGCTGGGGCAGGGGGTTGGAGTTCAGGAGGGGGTTTGGGGTGTGGCTCTGGGAGGGGGCTCAGGGCTGGGGCTTGGGGTGCGGCCTCCCACCAGGCAGCACTTACTGTGGGCAGCTCCTGGTCGGTGGCGCAGAGAGGCTGAGGCAGGCTTCCTGCCTGCCCTGGCCCCACGCTGCTCCTGGAAGGGGCCATCGTGCACTGTGGGCCTATGTGCTGCCCTTCTCTGCTTGCAGGGCTGGTGCAACCACTTAGGTGACCTAGGCGGTCACCTAGGGCGCCAGGATTTGAGGGTCGCCATTTTCTTCGGCAGCGACTGCGGCGGCCAGATCTTCGGCCGCCCCGGTTGCCTCCAGCATTTAGGTGGAGGGAGCTGGGGCTGGGGGATGTGGGGAGGGCTTCCTGCAGCAAGTAAGGGGGAAGGCATTCAGGGGAACTCCCCTCCCCACCCCACCCCTGCCCTGCCTCCTCCCTGAGCATGCAGTGGCTGCTTCACTTTTCCTGCCTCCCAGGCTTGCAGCCTGGGAGGCGGGAGAAGTGAAGCAGCGATGGCGTGCTCAGGGAGGAGTTGGGGCAGGGGTGAGCTGCTTCACTTCTCCCACTTCCCGGGCTTGCACCACCAATCAGCTTAGGCGCCGCAAGCCTGGGAGGTGGGAGAAGTGAAGCAGTGATGGCATGCTCGGGGTGCTCGTGCTCATGCACGGAGCAGGGTTGAGCTGAGGTATAGGGGGGTGCCTCAGGACGGAGGGGTGGGGGATGGGGAGCACCTCAGGGCGGAGGGAGGGAGCTGCGCGGGGGGGGAGGGACTTCAGGGTGGAGCGGGGGACTGCCTAACGGGGGGCGCCTCAGGGTAGGGGCTCGGGGACGGGGGAGGGCGCAAGGTGGAAGTTTCACCTAGGGCACGAAACATCCTTGCACTGTCCCTGTCTGCTTGCACCCTCTCCTCAGCTCCCATTGGCCACAGTTCCCCATTTCTGGCCAATGGGAGCTACGGGGGCGGTGTTTGCATGCAGGAGCAGTGTGCTGAGACCTCCTCCACACCCCCACCCCCACAGACCGCGGAGGATGCACTGACAGCTTAGTGGCAGCCCTGCTGCACCACTAGAGATCCCGATCGACTGGGAGAATCTCTAGGATCGACCAGTCAATTGTGATCAAGTGGTTAGTGACCACTGATCTAGTGAATAGTAAGCTTGGATCAGGGTTCTGTTCTGGCTCTATTACATGTTTTCCATGTAACTTTGGCAGGTCACGTCAGCTCTTTCTTCCTCTCTTAGCTCTTCAGATAAGTGGACTTGTGCACTTTCCTATAAACAAAGGGGCAATTTTAGTGGGGAATGCCTGCAGAACAACTATCTTACTAGATCCTGAAATTTCCTTTCAATTTAGAAAAGAAGACTAGACCTGTTCAGAGATTGATCACAAATATATATTTCTCTGTTGGCATCAATGACAGAGAATCCTGTTTAATTTTGAAATAATGGTAATTTCTTAAGGATATTATTGCTTCTGTCCTTAACTGCTTATTTCCAGATCAAATATCAAAATGTACCTGATTTTCCCATCTTTTGGTATCAAAACTTTTTGTTGAGTACATAGAGGTACATATTAAAACTTTAGATGTTTTGTAGCATTTTCAAAATGGAGCTGTTTAAAATATTCTTGATCTCAAAATGACTTAATTTAATGAAAAAATTCAGAACACATTTTAGTTGTCAATGAGATTTACCTTTAAAAATGTCAAAGCATGAGGTTTTTTTGAATTTCAGCCTTATTATGGGATTGTGGTTACAACTTTTGCTATGGATAAACCACTACCTTCCCAGAATAAATATTACACACCTGCCAAACTAGAACTCTGGTCCTATGTGTCCAGAAACACAAACATCTACCACTATCTTTTTACAACAAAGGAAAAGTTCTGTTATCTTCTAGAAGGACCTGTATATTTCTTTTCTGCTATAATCAACCAACAGAAAGCATCATATGCTAGTGAATGGTCCTATTCCTACTGAAGCTGCTGCCAAATAATTCCTATTGACTGGTGATTATTTTATTAAATGCTTGAAGATCACATTCTATTTTATATATAATCTACAGCAAATTCTACCAGTCTAGAAAATACTGAAGAGAAAGATATAGATCCCCGGATTCAAGAAGCGATAAAGAAGATGAATAAACTGGACAAGATACTGGCAAAGAAACAATCTAGAGAAAGAGAAATTAAAAAACAAGGCAGAGAAGTGAGGGCAAAACTTTGGGAAGAACTTCAGGTTAGCAATGCGTGATTTTTTTTTTAAATATTTGCCAATAAAACATTATCTCAGAATGCTATCTTATGGAAGGGAACAGTCTAGTTCAGCAGTTCTCAAACTGTGGGTTGTGACCCCCTTCAAATGGGGTTGCCAGGGCTGGCTTAGACTTGCTGGGGCCCAGGACTGAAGCCCGAGACCCATTGCCCAGGGCCCAGCCAAAGACTGATGACTTCAGCCCTGGGTGACGGTTGCAGCTTTGGCCCCCTTGCCCAGAGTGGTGAGGCTTGGGAATCCCCCACCCCAGGGCAGTGGGGCTCTGGCTTCAGTTCCCCTTCCTAAGGTTGGGAAGTAATTTTTATTGTCAGAAAGGGGTTGCGGCACAAGGAAGTTTCAGAACCCCTGGTCTAGTTTCATGAACACAGTTTATTATTCAGTAGTTTTTGACTGGTGAAGGACACTGACATGAAAGGGAACAGAAAGAACTGTACATTATTATGATCATCTTATTATTAACCTTTCAGGTCTTGGTTCTCAGATCAGATTTAGTTGCAACTAGAACGTCCTCTCAAACTCTCCGTGCAAACACAAAACATAGTGCAACAGGGAACTATCCTGTACCAATATCCAGTGCTGTCTAAATTGTGTCTGGGAAGCTGAGAGGAAGGAACTACAGACGGTCATTCTAAGAAGATGATAAACACTGTCCTAGCATTTCAGAGGAAATTCACAAATGAAGTCTGTGTATCTCTTGAGGTTTAGATATTGGTGTTGCAAGGGACACACATCAGGGCAAAGTCAGGCTGTCAGCTGAAGCAAAGGATGCTCTTTAGTTTGTTCTGACCAAGAGGCTCATGCTAACACTTTTTGGAAAGATCAGTCAGCAACCTCAGACATATTGCAATGTAAGAAACCCATGAGAATTTGTCATTAGCGCTACATAATTAATTCCTGAGCATTCACCACTCTTATCAGTTCTTTGACAATATGCAGATTCCTGTAACAAATTTGATGTGTGTGTAGGATCTACAATCCTCATAAAACTACTTTTCAGCCTCATGGTTGGTAGATCTCTTCCTTTTCTCCCTGAAAGTATTGTGTGTTCTCATTACCTTATCCGAAGGGGTTTCAGCACTTAGCACGCTCTCAGTGAAAGCTCAGTTACACATTCTGTCAAACATGATAATTCTGTGAACTAAGCTGGCCTCCATCCACAAGGGCACCATAATTTTCTTCATATAATGTGAAGTGGTATTGTAGTCCTTTTTTGGATGCATCCAGACATCCAAAGGAAGTAGAAATGTATAAGTTAGATGTGAACAGAACCTACAGAGGTGATTATAACAAAGACATTCAAAACCTTTGGTACAGCTTCTCCCATTACTATGCACTCTATGAAAAGTGCAGCAATTTTTGTTGGCAGAGAAATCACGTCTTATGAGGACGTCTGATAGAGCTGGCCAAAACTCAGGGGTTTTGGTTTTCCAAAAATGTTGGTATTTTGCAATTTGCTTTTGGTCTGATTCAGAGCAAAACCAAATTTTGCAGAAATGTCTCCCAAAACAAAACAACGAGGAATCCTTGCGGCACCTTAGAGACTAACAAATTTATTTGGGCATAAGCTTTTGTGAGCTATAACCCACTTCAGCAGATGCATGGAGTGAAAAAAAGTAGGCAGGTATAAATATACAGCACATGAAAAGATGGGAGTTGCCTTACCAAGTGGGAGGTCAGTGCTAACGAGGCCAATTCAATTAGAATGGATGTGGCCCATTCCCAACAATTGACAAGAAGGGGTGGATATCAACAGAGGGAAAATTATTTTTTGTAGTGACCCAGCCACTCCCAGTCTTTATTCAGGCCTAATTTGATGGTTTCCAGTTTGCAAATTAATTCCAGTTCTGCAGTTTCTCACTGAAGTCTGTTTTTGAAGTTTTTGTTGTTGTTGAAGAATGGCCACTTTTAAGTCTGTTATTGAGTGTCCAGGGAGACTGAAGTGTTCTCCTACTGGTTTTTGAATATTACAATTCTTGATGTCTGATTTGTGTCCATTTATTCTTTTGCATAGAGACTGCCATGTACATTGACCAAATTGGACAGAGGGATATTGCTGGCACATGATGGCATATATAACTTGTGCAGGTGAATGAGTCCCTGATGGTGTGGCTGATGTGGTTGGGTCCTCTGATAGTGTCGCTAGAGTAGATATGGGGACAGAGTAGGCAACGCGGTTTGCTGTAGGGATTGGTTCCTGGGTTAGTGTTTCTGTTGTGTGGTATGTAGTTGCTGGTGACTATTTGCTTCAGGTTGGGTGGCTGTCTGTAAGCAAGGACTGGCCTGTCTTCCCAGGTCTGTGAGAGTGAGGGATCGTCCCTCAGGATAGGTTGTAGATCCTTGATGATGCACTGGAGAGGTTTTAGTTGGGGGCTTTAGGTGATGGCAAGTGGCGTTCTGTAACTTTCTTTGTTGGGCCTGTCCTGTAGTAGGTGACTTCTGGGTACCCTTCTGGCTCTGTCAATCTGTTTCTTCATTTCCCCTGGTGGATACTGTAGTTTTAAGAATGCTTGATAGAGATCCTGTAGGTGTTTGTCTCTGTCTGAGGGATTGGAGCAAATGCTGTTGTATCTGAGGGCTTGACTGTAGACAATGGATCATGTGATGTGGTCTGAAAGCTCAAAGCTCAGCCACCAGGTTTGCTGTGACATTATTGGGGATACTGTTCCTGATGATTTGTAGTCCATCTTTGTGTGGAATGTTGTAGAGGGCTTCTGCATCCATAGTGGCCAGGATAGTGTTCTCTGGAAGATCACCAATGGATTGTAGTTTCCTCAGGAAGTCAGTGGTGTTTCGAAGATAGCTGGGAGTGCTGGTAGCATAGGGCTTGAGGAGAGAGTCCACATAGCCAGACAATCCTGCTGTCAGGGTGCCAAATTCTGAGATGATGGGGCATCCAAGATTTCCAGGTTTATGGATCTTGAGTAGCAGATAGAATACACCTGGTCGGGGATCTATGGGTGTGTCTATATAGATTTGTTCCAGCGCTTCTTCCAGGAGTTTCTTGAGCAGATGGTGCAGTTTCCTTTGGTACCCCTCAGTGGGATCAGAATTTATTTTTGGAAACACAAAAACATGATTTTCTTGAAAGGAAATATATGAAATTAACATTCTTTTTAGTTTCACCATAGCAGTGACGAAACTAACAAGAATGTCAAGTTTTCTCAGCTGCTGCCTGGGCTCTCCAGCACAGATCTGGTGTGTCTAGCAGAGTGTCCTCCTAATCCCCAGAAAACTGATTCTCTGTGTTTTTGCCCAGCCAGTCTCAATCTCACCATTTTTTGTGTCCCATCTGTTTCTTGGTGTGGAACATGCTCACTTGCTCTGTGGTGATGGCACCATGCACTGTCCAATCACATGTAGGAGCTGTGAGGGAATAAGTGCACACAGACTCTGTGGAGATTCTAGCTGCTAAACCCTAAGAAGTCTCTGCTGAGCATGTGTGGACTGAAATTTTTCAAAGACTTATAACTTGGCCCAACAATAAAAGGTACATTCCTGACAAAAAGCCCACCCCTTTCAAGTTCCTGCTCCAATGTGTGGGAATAGTAGAGCTTCTCACCAAAAAGGTCACCAGAATTTTGTTAACATTACAGAACATATTTTCCCAGAACCTCATTCTCAGAAATAGTTGAACTATTTTGGCTGAAACTTCCCAAAAAATCAGCTTGAAGTCTGGGAAATTTCAGACCAAACAGTTATATTTAGGCAAGGTTATGAGTAGGTGAAAATAGAGTCTTATACTGGGAAGTGTCTTGCAATGTTAATAATAGGCAGTGCTACCAGCCCTGCATATAGTATGTATAAAATTTGGTTTGAAATGGTAAAGCAGTATATTCAAAGTAAATCATGCTGCCAGTCTACCAAGATTCAAATTTATGTATGTATAAAACTATATAGTAGTTCCTGTAATCCATACATAGATGATGTACAGGGCTTAAAAATCTGTGCTACTTTCATAAATGCTCAGAGGGTCTAAGACATTCAAATCACACAAATAAGTAAGAGAAAAACAGTAAGAAAATACTGTTCACCCAAAAGCTTGATTGACAAAAAAGGCTTTTGGTGTGTGATCTGAAGTTTGCTAGACTTGGGACTCTGATAGGTCATCAGGAAAAGTATTTTACTGTAATTCCAATCTGATCATATATTTGCTGCCATCTTATATTTTCATACTTTCTTTTAAATAGTCTGTAACCTCACTAAGTGCTTCAGGAATTCAAGAGGAGATAGAAAATACAAACAAATTTTTAGCTTTGACCTCCTCATTGCAGGAGACCATTGGTAAGTAAGTAAAACAGGTAAATGATAAATATCTCATAAGATTATCTTATATGTTGATTATAGCTGTATTTCTGTAAGTTCTAAGTTGTCACTACTATTAAAATAGAATAAAATGTTTTCCATAACAAGTGCAGTTTTAAACTTTTATCATTAAAATATTCCTTACACTTAAAAACTTGTAAAGACAATTTTTCTAAACCTCAAACTGAGTAAAAAGTAGTTCACAAGGCAGTATTGCTTTACAGATTTTTGTTTGCAATAATTCTGCAGTATTTCAAATGACTGGGTAGCCTTGAAGGTTTAACTATGTAGGAGCAAGGTAGGAAAAATGTGAATAACTTATGTCTGTGATAGATAAATCAGGGCTGATGTTAGGAAAAAAAATTCTGAGCTGCTTTATAGACTGAGTTGGTGAACCCCATTTATTTAAATCTGTGCAGAATCCTGTATGTGTCTTCAGAATCTAACTATTGGCAATTTTATCTTCATTTTTTCTCTCTCACATTTACATTTTGACCTTTGATCACTAACCATTCAGCCTTATCTGGAAATTCATCAGCAAAGCTAAACATTTTTAAAAGGCGCTATCCAGCAGAGCAGATATATGGTCTCCTGTGGTGTGAGACTGTGGCTATAACTATCCTATTGAAAAGAAAGCTTGGCCCAGCAGATGCTCGGAATACTGCTGCTTCTGCTTCTCAGAAGGAATGACATTAAAGCACTGTAGAAAGAAATCTGGAAAATAAGTGGGCTGCTTTACTGAAACCAAGGATATTTAACCCACAGCCTATAACACTCTTTACCTGGCTACTCCTGAACATTTCAAATGGAACTGGAATTCCAGTGGATTGAGATGCTATCGTATAGCACGCTAAGTAAACCTCTGATTACAACAATAATCAGATTCAGAGTTTCAAAAATATATTTTAATGAATTTTAACATTTTGGTTATTAAATCCAGGGTCAGGCAACTTTTTGAAGTAACACGTAGCGTTCTGCGGGTTAGTTGGTTGTGTAGCATTGTTGCAAAGAATAATTAAAAAATAACACTTTTGCATTTAAAATGCAGCAAATACACCTGCTTTGCTCTTACCACCTTTGATTTTGACTGTGCTTTGCACTGAATTACTTTGGCAATGCTTAAACTGCTCTCCAATTTATTAATTGTTTTATCCAGCTTTTAAACGCAGACTTTTTCTTTTTGGTTGGGGAAAGATTTCTTGGAGTACAAATTTTTGACCTCGGTAATCTAAAAAAGTATTTCAACCTCTTAAATAAAAGAATTACCAAAAGTTGTCTGTAGAATTTTGATTCTCACCACCTCATGCACTCCAAACTTAAAAATATTATATTATTGGCTGTTACAAAATTTAATGAGAGAATCTTTACTTAGAATCATCTTGGATTATAATTGTTTTTTTTTCTATCAGAAAGGTTTTTTGTATAGTTGTCTGACCATTAACGTCAGACCTGTTGTGACTTTGTGTAGTTTTATAACTGAATTATACCATTCTTTGTTGGACTTTTTGAAAATGGTAAAGAAATATACACAGGAGAAGAGGATTTTTACATCAATAACTGCATAACATTTATTTAGTTTACTGTTCAGGGGCAAAAACTACAAGATGTACAAATCAGCTTTACAGTAATTTAAAACTGTCCAGTAGGTGTCAGCATCTAATAAAAAGAATATCCTTTACTAGGTCTCTTAACCTTTAAAATATGGAAAGAATATTTGTTTATGAGGTTATTCTTAACAAACTCCACACTGCACTTCCTTTTTCTTTTCAGAGGTAACTACTACTGTATAGGTCATGTGGATTTTGGTGCGTGGCACCAGGACAGCTCTGTGCATAGTGTAGATTTTTTTCCAGGGTCCTCCTTGCCTCAAGCTTTTATGTAGAATGTTAACATTTTTCGTTCATCAGGTCATTTTGTATGATTGGCAGCAGAGGAACTTTTCCTGGTTGAAAATAAAGAACTGAACAAAATTAACTTTGTCTTTTAGCACTTGAATATTTAGCTTTTATTTTATTTGATGACAACAAATGATGCAAGGAAGGCTGTTTTGAAAATGGTCTCTTTTGAAAAGAGTTATTAGAGTATCAGATGCCAGCTACATCTACAAAATCACTTATATCCATCCACTTGTGTCTCAACCTCTCTAGCCGCAGAAACACATTTGCCCTAATTGTGGCAGAAATTAGACTTTGCTGCTGTAAAACTCTCATTCAGTTGTTACTAAATGACAATCATCATCATGCTTTCAGTTGAGAAGGATAGTATTAATTTGTTTAGTTCATATTAGTTATAGCTCTCAAATGTATGGGGAATCCTTACAGTATGTGCTCTTTTAAGTGTGCACAGATTGCAGAGCAGCCAGTGAGGGGCTTCTTCTTAACCTGCACTCTCTGGCTAATTCTTGCCAGGAGCCTTACTAACACTTGGAGTACGTAAAGCAGCTCTTGAGCACTGGGATGTTTGACACCCATTTCTCCCAGATCACACTCCTGACAGAGGCCAGTTGGATTTCTGTCAACTTGGGCACAGCTAGACACCCACTGTGAAAATCCCCTGGGCATTTAACTTTCAGTTGAACTGCTAGATGATTCCCCAAATGGCTATTCATGTCTACTGAAGCTTTTGAACATTTTGTCCTTAGGCTGTATCACTTATGTATAAATACCAGCCCTATAGAAGCCTGCAAATGCAACAGAAGAAAAAATAAACATGTAATCCCATTTACTCAAAACCTGTATCAGACTTCATAGATACATCAGAAGTGTTATAATACATTTTGATATTTTCTTCCAATCTTACTTGCCCTTGTTCATAATGATTCTTTTACTCACAGATTGACTCTCTTACTCACCTCTCACCTTTTCTTTTGCTCCATCTATTCTATCTCTTGTAAAATGTTTTATTGTATTGTTGTAACTACTTGAAGAAAACCAATAATAAACTTCTATGACTCTTGTGTATCAAACTTGGAGAAATGTACATAAATCATACTGTTAAGTCACAAAAATCTGCTTTAAATAAGTATTCAGCAGTTATTCAATACACTTCTAATTAACAGATCCTTCCCATTCTGAAGAAGATGAAATATTTATTTCAGTATTTCGCACACAAATTAATTCAGAAGATTATGGCCGCAATGAAAAGCAAGCTGTACAGGGTAAGACCCTTATTACAGTCCTATAATTATGTAATGAGCTTTTGTATTCTGGATCTGAATGAGTAAAATGTTCCAAAACATCAAGGCTAAAAGGGAAACTTTGTGCCAAATAGATATTGGAAACAACATAACCCATAATGTATGTAATATAAATAAGTAATACAAGTTACACTCTGATTGAAAAATTTAGGAGTTTATCAACAATGTGGTTCTTTTTGGAAATTGTATAAACTGTATCTCTGTTATTAATCTAATACTGATAATCATAAGATTGTATAAATGTGTAGCTGAAAGAGTCTTCTAGAAGTATCAAGTCCAGGCCCTGCACTGAGGCACTACCAGTTAAAACCTAGACCATCTGTGACAGGTATTTGTCTAACCTGTTCTTAAAACTCAGTGATGGTGATTCCACAACCTCCATGGAAGCCTATTCCAGAGTTTTAATATCGAACATAAATCTTCCTTGCTGTAGATTAAAATCTTTATTTCTTGTCCTAATTCCAGTGGACATAGAGAACAATTGATCACCATCCTCTTTATAACAGCCCTGAACATGTCTGAAGACTTTTAGCAGGTCCCCCCTCAGTCTTCTTTTTTCATGACTAAATATGCCTATTTTTTTTTAACATTTCTTCCTAGGTCAGGCTTTCTAAACCTTTTCTCATTTTTGTTGTTCTCCTCTGGACTCTCTCCAATTTGTCCAGATATTTCCTGAAGTGTGGTGCCCGAAATACTCCCACTGTGGCTTCACCAGTGCCGAGTAGAGCAGGGCAATTACCTCCTGTGTCTTACATATGATGCTCCTGTTAAAACATCCCAGAATATTAGCCGCCTTTGCAATTGCATCATGGTGTTGATTCATATTCAATTTGTGAGGCACTGTAACCTCTAGATCCTTTTTAGCAGTACTACCACCTCATCAGCTATTCTCCATTTTGTAATTGTGCATTTGATTTTTCCTTCCTAAGGGAAGTACTTTGCACTTGTCTTTATGGAATGTCATCTTGTTGAATTCAAACCAATTCTCCAGTTTTTCAAGGTCATTTTGAATTCTAATCCTGTCCTCCAAAGGGCTTGAAACCCCTCTCAGCTTGATGTCATCTGCAGATTTTATAAGCATACTTTCCACTCCCATGTGGAATCCAGCTATATACTATCTGCCACCTAGTTTGATCAAACCTTTGATAACTACACTTTTGAGTATGGTCTTTCAAATAGTTGTTCTCCAGCCTAATATCTAGACCATATTTCTCTAGTTTTATTTTGAGAATGTCACGTGGGACTGTGTCTAAAGCCTTTGTGAAATCAAGATATATCACCTGTACTGCTTCCCCCCAATTCACTGGGCCAGTAACTCTGTCAAAGAAGGAAATTAGGTTGGTTTTGCATGATTTGTTCTTGATCAGTCCATGGTGGTTATTCCTTATAATCCTGT
Organism: Chelonoidis abingdonii; assembly: GCF_003597395.2. NCBI lineage: Eukaryota > Metazoa > Chordata > Testudines > Testudinidae > Chelonoidis > Chelonoidis abingdonii. The sequence goes on from NC_133772.1 coordinate 93,335,350, forward strand.
TATCCTCTGGGTGCTTACAACAAATTGATTGTTTAATAATTTGTTCCATTTAGGCTGACTGGTCTGTAATTCCTCAGGTCCTCTTTGTTTCCCTTTTGAAAGATAGTACCATGTTTGTCCCGCTCCAGTCCTCTGGCACCTCACCTGTCCTCCGTGAGTTCTCAAAGATAATTGCTAATGCTTCAGAGATTGCTTTAGCTAGTTCTTTAAGTAATCTAAGGTGAATTTAATCAGGCCCTGACAGCTTGAATACATCACTTACTAGGAGGCACCATCTTCCCTTACGTGTACAATTATTAGGCCTATGCTCAAGAAACCATCTCTCAAATCTGGCAGTTGATGCAAAATGCAGTATTATCCAGTCTCTAATGTTCCTATTTTGGGTCAAGGTTCTCTGGCCCTGTTTGACATCTTCAGACTTCCTTAATCTCCTTCAGTTTAGTGTTTTTTTTGTTTTTGTTTTGTTTTCTCTTAAACTGATTATGGTACAGACTACACTTGTCTTGATGTTTGAGGATCTCCTGACAAAGATCAGACATCCTTGCTAGTTCTTTTAGGTTTGTCTGTTGTTTAGATGCTATTGCTTATGATACTATTGTGGCACTATTGAGAATACTTCAACCTCTCTGGCCACTCAGTAACAGACCTGAAGGTGGCAATTTTGCAACAGAAAGACGTCAAAAACAGACTCCAACGAGAAACTGCTGAGCTTGAATTGATTTGCAAATTAGATACCATTAACTCTGGCTTGAATAGAGACTGGGAATTGCTGAGTCATTACACTACTTGAATCTATTTCCTTATGATAACTTCCTTACACCTGTTGTCAACTGTCTGTAATTGACCATCTTGATTATCACTACAAAAGTTTTTTTCCTGCTGATAACAGGTCATCTTAATTAATTAGCCTCTTAGAGCTATTGCATCTTTGCTGTATGGCATCTTCGCTGTATTATATATATACTCTTCCTATATGTTCCATTTTATGCATCTGATGAAGTGGGCTGTAGCCCATGAAAGCTTATGCTCAAATAAATTTGTTAGTCTCTAAGGTGCCACAGGTACTCCCGTTCTTTTGATGGATACAGACTAACACGACTGCTACTCTGAAACCTTTTGTGGCAGGCATCAGTCCAGACTGAGTTGTGTTTCAGTGTCTGTATTCTTCCCTCTGTATGAGATTCCAGTGGGTGGCATTAGGCAGTTGCTCATTTACTCAAAAGGTTATTTTCAGCATGTGTACATGACCACTCGGGGAGTAGTGAAATGTTTTAAGTTGCCGTTGCCATTAGTATGCCAGTGATGCTCAGCTCTGCAAGCATATTATGTGATTCAAAGTAACCTTGTTTCTTGGTGACTGGCCAAGATGGGGGATTGGATGAGAGGGACTTGGCTAGAGATCATTCACAACAGAAGAGATGAGGTGTGTGTTTGTGGGGGTGGGAACGCACTAAGGAGGAGGTGATATTTGCTGTTTCTACTTAGGCTTCTTGTTATTGTGGATTGGTTTGTAATCTTGAGGTCTGTTGCATTCTTGGCTGCTACTTGGGTTCCCAGGTAGGAGCCAAAATAAGCCTTGAGCCAGTAAAGCAGAGAAGGCTGTGCTTGACTATAAATACTTGCGTAGTCCCATTAATGGGACTGTTTATGTGCTTTATTTTACATTTAATCCAGTTACATGCTCTGCTCGATTGGGGCCATAGTCTCTTTCCTCTGGTCCAGACATCAGGTTGCAGTCTTTCCTCTTTGATGCATTCCTTGCCACAATTATCCATGTCTCTGTCATTCTGCATTAGATGTTCTATGTGAGTCTACCTTTGAGGCCATTCAGACTTTGGCTAGCACAGAATGTGGTGTTAAAAGGTGTTTCTTATATGACAGTTATTACACCTGTGTCGTAGACTGCATTGGCTTCAGGATGCAATGCAAAGTGTTCATTTTTATCTATAAAACCCTGCATACTCTGGTTCCTTGTTAGCTTCAAGGTAATGTCTCTCCCTATGCTCTGTGATAGTAATTAAGATAGTTTGGGATGCTTTTTCCTAATAGGCCCTAGATTTGAACCCTGGTGGGTTGGAGGCAATTTTTCTTCAAGGGGGAGGCCCTCCACTTGGGAATTCACCTCCTTCATTGGTATTTGCACAGCCAGAGTTTGTTTGACCATAAAGAACATTGCACAGCCTCTGTATATACTAAGGCCTGGTCTACACTATGGGGTTAGGTTGAGTTTAGCCACGTTAGATTGATTTTAAAATGAATGCATCCACACAACCAACCCCATTCTGTCGACTTAAAGGGCTCTTAAAATAGACTTCTGTACTCCTCCCCCAATGAGGGGTTTTGCGCTAAAATCGACCTTGCTGGGTCGAATTTGGGTAGTGTGACACAAATTGATGGTACGGACCTCCGGGAGCTATCCCAGAGTGCTCTGTGACCACTCTGGACAGCACGTTGAACTGCGATGCACTAACTAGGTACACAAGAAAAGCTCCGGGAACTTTTGAATTTAATTTCCTGTTTGGTCAGCATGGCGAACTCAGCAGCACAGGTGACCATGCAGTCCTGCCAGAATCATAGAGTATAGGTTGTTTCTACGCTCCCTCTATCATCTCTGTCCCTGAGGTTATTGCAGATTAGAATGTGAAAAAAATGCACTCGCAATTACATGTTTTCCGAGCTCATGCAGTCCTCTCGCACTTATAGGGCACAACTTAATGCATGGAAGCATTCAGTGGCAGAGGCCAGGAAAGAATTGAGTGAGTGCAAAGAGCGGAGGCAGGACACAATGCTAAGCAGCAAGAGCACAGACCCCCGCTGCATCCACTGTATAACCGCCTACCCTCGTCCCCATGTTCCATAGCCTCCTCACCCAGATACCCAAGAACATGGGGGTGGGGGAAGGCTCTGGGCACCCAGCCACTCCACTCCAGAAGATGGCCCAAGCAACAGAAGGCTGTCATTCAAACAGTTTGATTTTTAGTGTCGCTACAATAAGCAGTGTGGCCGTGTCCTTCCCTCCTCCCCCACCTCACCTGTGTTATCTTATCCATTATCTCATTTTTTTTAATTAATAAAGAAAGAATGTGTGGTTTCAAAACAATAGTTACTTTATTTCGAAAGCAGGAGGGTGGTTGGCTTACAGGTAATTAAAATCAACAAAGGGGGCAGGTTTGCATCAAGGAGAAACACACACAACTGTCACACCGTAGCCTGGCCAATCATGAAACTGATTTTCAAAGCCTCTCTGATGCACAGTGCGCCTAGCTGTGCATCGCCCTGGTGTCTGGCTGCTCAAATTGCCAGGAAATTTGCCTCAACCTCCCACCCCGCCATAAACGTTTCCCCCTTACTCTCACAGATATTATGGCACACACAGGAAGCAGCAATAACAATGGGAATGTTGGTTGCGCTGAGGTCTGACCTAGTCAGCAAACAGCACCAGTGAGCTTTTAAAGTGCGTGATGGTGAGCTGAGTGGGCTCCATGCTTGCTGTGGTATGGCATCTGCATGGGTAATCCAGGAAAAAAGGCGTGAAACAATTGACAGCCGTTGCTTTCACAGAGGGAGGGGCAACTGATGACATGTACCTAAAAACACCCACGACAGTGTTTTTGCCCCATCAGTCATTGGGAGCTCAACCTAGAATTCCAATGGGTGGCAGAGACTGTGGGAACTGTGAGATAGCTACCCACTGTGCACTGCTCCATAAGTTGATGCTAGCCACGGTAGTGAGGATGCACTCTGCCGACTTAATGCGCTTAGTGGGGACATACACAATTGACTGTATAAAATAGATGTCTAAAAATCGACTTCTATAAAATCAATTTAATTTCGTAATGTAGACAAACTTTTAATTGTCTTTTTTGGTCAGATTGCATATTCTTTAATTTGGATACTTTTAAATGTAATGTATGTGCTCCTAGAGGCCACGATAGTTAATCTTTTTATAAATCCAATGATAAGCACATTCTAGTTTTATAATCAAATAATCCCCAAACTTGTGTCTAACCCCAGGATCAAAGAAAAAAAAAAAGAGAGAACTATTATGTATGCAGGAGAACAGATCAATTTGTGAGATTTATAGGACATTAAATGTGATTGTTTAGTTTTGTCATTTATAAATCTTTGGAATCTGGATCATTCCAAAGTCATGAAAGAATTACCACTTTAAAATTATTAGAAATCTCTGAATGGCACATACCATATATTGTATTTTCATATGGCCTTTGGAGAAACTATTCAGAAAACGTTAAATCTGAAAATAGCTTGAGGGTGAATTAAATGTTCAGTGTGCTACTTTCTAGATAATCTGATCTGTTTATAAGAATATATCTTTAAATGTAATGATCACACATGATATATTTAAGACTGTTACTAAGAAACCATGTTCATTTCATAACTTGCAGAGATTTAAGGTGAGTTTTAAAACAAAAATTGTTACAACAAGGGACTGTAAAACATCAAAGACCTCATCTGTTTTTCAGCTGTTTCATTTAAGAAATCTGCTTGAAATATCCCCAAACAGTTGCATGCTTTCCCAAAGAATCACCACTTAATTTATCTAATACTGGTGATATAGTTCAAACAGAAAGAGGTTTAAAAAGAATGGGTTTAAAATCATGGCAATGTGTTTAACATTTTTGAGGTCAGATCTCCATAAAAAATATTTTGGCCTTCACAAAACTATAATCTTATATAAGAAATAACTTTGCTAAATGGGCACCCTGAAGAACTTGCATTTACCACATTTAACTGTGGAAATGGTTATAATAATAGTTTCTAATGGTAAATATAATGGTACTTCCAATACTATAAATATAATAAATAATAATGAAAGTAGTAATTGTTGATTTTGTCTATTGGAGAGGCAACAATCACATTTTTGCAACTGTTTTGTTTTTTTTTAACTACAGACAATCTAAATGAAATTGAAACAAGTGGCTCACTGAAAGTAACAGGAAAAACACACCATAAAAGTGACACCAGAAGTAAAAATACTCAAGATTTTATTAAAAAGAACATCGAGGTATGTGTTAAGGCCTAAAATTACTAAAAGATTAAGGAGTTACTGATGTATACTAAATGTATTGCCAAAAAAAAAAAAAAGTGACAGTGTATACACACTTCTACAAATAGGTTGGTTTCTTGATCAAGACAGATCCCATTATTAACTCTGTAAAAGTTAATCAGGATTAAATGAACAACATTATACTACAAAAATTTGTTGCTCATTGCAAAGTGCTGCTGAGTATTCATCCTTCACTGGTTGCCCAAATTTGCAAATTAGGTCCCCATTTCCCCCTTTGCTTTTAGATGGTCATATAACAATGAGAAAGTTTATATTTTCCAATCTGTGCCTGGCCACAGCCCATACATTTTGTAGACAAGTACTTCTTTATAACCTGTTTCTAAAAAAAGAAAAAATGATGTTTGGTGTTCTTAAAAAATAATGGGTGGACACTGAATGACTTGAAATTCTCTATCTACAGAACAGTTATTGCCAAGGCTATGGCACAGCAACGTGTTCTATACCGTTCAGCCAGTATTTCTAAACCTGATGGAGAGGAGCACTTTACTGCTGACAGAGGGCAGTTTACTTTCCATGCATCATTTAGTTCTTGACTCATCTGCTAACATTCTCTGCAACAAGGTTGCTAGATGTGGTAGAGGTTTTTGATGTGTGCACACTTCTGTGCCATGAACAGGAATAAGAATATTAATTTACTTTTTACAGGCCACTAGATTTGTGAGTGGTTTCGGTCAGCTACGTTTTAGGTTTTAACTAGTAGCACAGAAGTGAAAACCTGTTTTCCATTATCAGTATTGTAAGCAAACCCAGTTTTATAGTTTTATTTTTAATGTTTTCTATCCATAAATACTTCAGCTGGCAAAGGGTTCAGGGAGCCAACTGCTTATGCTAGCAGAAGAGAAGAAAAGATTGGTTGAACTGTTGAAGGATATAGAAGACAATGGCAGTGAACTTCAAGGCATTGAGGTATGATGATTTTAATTTGCACTGAGTCATGACTGGACTTTCATGGATGTTTATGATGTGGCAAAGGAGGTAAACAGTCAGTTTACCTCAAAGCTTGCAGATGATACAAAACCAAAGTCCAAAGCAAACCGTGAAGAGTCACAAAAGAGTCTCACAAAACTGGGTGACAGGGCAACAAATGGCAGATGAAATTCAGTGTTGGTAAGTGCAAAGTAATGCATATTGGAATACATAATTTAACCTATACATACAAAGTGATGGGGTCTGTATTAGCAGTTACCACTCAAGAAAGAGATCTTGGAGTCATTGTGGATTGTTCTCTGACAATATCTGCTCAATGTGCAGTGGCAGTCAAAAAACCTAACCATGTTAGGAACCATTAGGAAAGGGATAGATAAGAAGACAGAAAATATCATAATGCCACTATGTAAACCCATGGTATACCTACCCCTTAAATACTGCATCTAGTTCTGATTGCCTCAAAAAAGATGTATTAGAATTGGAAAAAGTACAGAAAAGGGCAACAAAAATGATTATGGGTACGAAACGGCTTTCATAGAAGAAGAGATTAAAAAGACTGGGGCTGTTCAGCTTAGAAAAGAGACAACAACTAAGGGGGGATAGGATAGAGCTCTATAAAATCATGAATGATGTGGGAAAAGTGAATAGGGATGTGTTATTTACATCTTCACAAAAAACAGGGGTCACCCAATGAAATTAAAAAGCATCAGGTGAGTACTTCTTCACACAACACAATCACCTGGTGAAAATTGTTGCCAGGGGATGTCGTGAAGGTCAAAAGTATAACTGGGCTCAAAAAAGAATTAGGTAAGTTCACAGAGGCTAGGTCCATCAATGGCTATTAGCCAAGATAGCCATGGATGCAACCCCATGCTCTGAGTGTCCCTAAACCTCTGATTGCCAGCAGCTGAGACTAGATCACTCGATAAAGTGCCTTGTTCATTCTTTCTGAAGCATCTGGCACTGGCCAGCATTGGAAGATGGGACATTGGGCTAGATGGCCCACTAGTCTGACCCAATTATCAAACTATAAATCTCTAGCTTTGTCTTTATTTTCAGTTTTTACTGCAGATTTAAGATAGTGGGTTTAAGGGAAAAAGTGTGATTTACACTATTTATTCTTTGTTTAGCTTCTGTAATTTTTTTAAACGTAAAGTTTCAAAGTTAATATATGATTGAGAAATAAATGAACAGTGTTTTTGATCTCTTAATAGTATCAGATTCTACTACTTTAAAAAAATTTAGCTGAGTACTGTAAACTATTGTGCCATCTTTTTTTCTGGTAACACGTTACCATCAATTTCCCTAAAGTTGAATATGACTGCATTAGATGCACACCATGTTATGTTCATTGCTCAACAAGCGTTATGGGTAAGGAAGACAACAATGTTATATCCATTTGTGATGGGATCACCATAGAAGTTATAAGCATATACTGTCCTAACACCATCAATTGAATGGGAGTGAGGTTGAGATTAAGCAATGTCCAGAGGTATAACTGTGTTGAAGTTTATAAGCCAGGAACTTTCTAACAGTATTTTGCTGTGTTGTACCACTGAAACATTATAATGCCTTATATTTCTAATAGTGTAATGTTGTTGTGAGATACCAGGCCATAATCCAGATCAGTAGCAGGATTTGTCATGCCTGTCCTGCAACATTGGATGCCCTACAGTGTTTTACTGTAGTAGTTCCTATCTGGGCCTCTCATAAACAACCTTCTGGCATGCAAGCCACCGCCTGAGTGTCTATGTGTAAATGCAGCTGGCCATCTACACCCTGGCTGTCACCAGCCTTGGTTGTACTGCATAGTGACCTCAACCCACCCCCAGTCTGGGATCTTCCCCCAGAAATATATGTTGTTTACTGCCCAGCCATCTCCTGGAGAGGACAATCATATGAAGTTGATTATTCTTTTAGGGAAATAATAAGCCATCTTGTTTTGAATAGAGTACCCAGACACTCCAACTTAAACACACTTGGTTAGATAAAATAGTAAAATAAGTTTATTAACTACAAAGATATTTTAAGTGACTGTGAGTAATGAGGCATAAAAGCCAGAAATGGTAACAAGAAAAATAAAGATAAAACACTTAATAATATCTACTTAACAAACTATCTTAATTGCAAAGCAAACTTTCTCACCACATGCTCCAGCAGATTACTGACCAACTCTCAGGTCAGGACCCTGCTCCCAAAGTCCAACCACTGTTACCTTTTGTCTTCTCAGGTGTAGAGAATGAAATGAGCAGAGAGAGTGAGTGGTGCCTTGGGCTGTTTGTCCCTCCTTTTTATAGTTTTTCTTCCTCTTGAAAAACATTTCCAGCTGAGAACCAGGAGATAAAGAGTTTATCTGGAAGGATATTCCCCACTGGTTTTCTCACTTATTTGAATTTCCTTTGTTTTTCTTTCCTGCTTGATGACTCTGTTTACTGCTTAAATGCAGATTAAGGCAAGCACACATTCCTTCCTTTGTCTATGACGGACCTGACTTCTGCCTGGGCAGAGCTGTGTGGTTTGGGGAATACAGGGGAAGCTTATAACTTCCCATACGATGTTGCACACATGTTTTATCAGGACTGTACTGACCAGCAAATTATGAGTTTTCAAATGGTACCTTATTAAGGCATACGGTGTACAAGATTATTACAATAATATGTATGGTGTGAATACAGAGCTTGTTATAAACAGATAGCTAAGGGTTAATGTTTCTTTTACCTGTAAAGGGTTAACAAAGGGAACCAAACACCTGACCAGAGAACCAATCAGAAAACCGGATTTTTCAAAGCGGAGGGGAGGGAATGTTTGGGTCTTGGTCTTTTGTCTGTCTCTCGGCTATGGGAGGCTTCTTTCTATTTTAAGCTCTAATCTTCAGTTCAAGTTGGTGAGTACAAAGGTAGCAAAACAATGGCTTTATATGTTTTTGTTTGTATTTACATGTGTGTAGTTTGCTGGAATGTTTAAATTGTATCTCTTTTTGAATAAGACTGTTTATTCATATTTTTCTTTTAAGCAATAGCCCTGTGTATTGTCAACTTGATACAGAAAATATTTTGATGTCTTTTTCTTTCTTTTTTCTTTTATATACAAGCTTTTTTTTTATATCAAACTTGTTGACTTTTCTTTTTCTAGTTATGGCAAGGGGATAGGAATCTCTGTGCCAGGATTACTGTCTCTCTCAGGGAAAGACTGGGAGGGGGGAAAAGAAGGAGGGGGAAGGTAAATTGCCCTCTCGGTTTTGTGTTTCAAGGGATTGAAGCAGGGAAATCTCCTAGTATACCCAAGGCGGGAAAATCTGGGAGGAAGTAAAGAGCAGGAAGGGAAATGGTTTATTTCTCCTTGTTTTAAGAATCCAAGGGATTTGGGTTCTTGGGGTCCCCCAAGGAAGGGTTTGGGGAGACCCGAGTGAGCCAAGACACTGGAAGTTCTTGGCTGGTGGCAGCCTATCAGATCTGAGCTGGTAATTAAGCTTAGAGGGGTTCATGCTAGCTTCTCAGGTTATGAACGCTAAGGTTCAAATCTGAATAGGAAGCTACGACAGAGCTGTATTCCATCCATTGCAAATTATTTTAGAAGGGAAATTTACCTTTCAAACAAAGCATTCTTTGTGATTAAAGACCTTATATTGCAGGCACTGTACAAAGTCTTCTTGGAAATGTGTTTCCAGAAAGCTTTGTAAGTTGGTTGATTTGTAAGTTGGCTGACTTTAGGAAACAGACTGGGCTAGTTTGGTAGGGCAAAAGATGAACAAAACTCACTCATTCACTTTGTGCTCAGGTGGAGATTGGGATTGGAAGTGAACACAGGTTCTTTGGGTAGCCTCTGGATATTCCCACTATTTGTAAGTGTGCCAGGTTGCTGCAGAGCACCAGAACCTTCTGAAACCAATGCCCATCAGGGTATCCACTTTTTCTTAATCCCTGAAGAAGGGCTCAGAGCTTTGCCCTGCAAGGAATGAGAAGACAAGACCTGGCCTCTCAGTTTCTTTTCTGGCCCTTGGGAAAGGAACTTGCATCACACAGCATTTACATGGGTAATCTCTCTCTGAACTCTGAAGTAGACTAGGCAGATGATGTGCATATTGGAAGCAAGTAAAATCTCTGGATAGGAAGCTATATTACATCTGACTGGGAGCTGCATAATAGGGCTGAGAAGCCAAAAACTTCCAGAAATGCTTAAAAAGCTATGCTGATTATTGTAATTAATCAACTGTGTGCAATGATTAATACTAAAATTATAAACAATAGGGGAGGCCTAAGGAAAATCCAGGTGCAAGTTTCGAGGTCTGCCTGCTACTGTGGCTCAGAGGAACTGAGGTAGTTGAAGATGCTTTTGCTCTATCCTTAATTTGGTGAGTTTTAGAAGAACAAAATTTGAAAGTGTAGTTCACCAGATTATGAGTCAATCTTCCCTTCCCTCAATGTGTTAACTGTTCCTGCAGAAAATGGTTCAGAGCATACTACCAGATCATGTTGCCAGATCTGCTTGAAACAGATTTGGCAACATGAAAATGACATTTTAGTCAATAGGATACATAAATATTTTAAGATTCTAATAGAAACAGAATGAAAAAATCCCAAACCTCTTCTGCTCTCTTTTTTTTTAATATGCTGCACATTCTAGCACACACTTTTCACATTAGCAAAAGAAAAACCTGAGAGAGACCCATTCAGAAATGCCTTCACTTGAAAGTCTTTTAAACAGTTTTTTTGGAGGGCAACATCAAAAATAGCAATGCCTTTTCCAAACACGAAGAATGACATTCTCTGCTACATGCAGATTTATGTCTTCTCTCTAGATGTTTCTTGTTTTAAAAATCTGAGAGACTACACAACTTCAAAAATAGTTAATAAAGGTTTTCTGTGTATCAGGAGTAACCTGTTTAGGATGAATAATGAAGATTCAGCCTAGCAATGCTTTAGCTGTTTCTTATACCAACTCTGATGGCAGCATGGCCATGGAAATGCAACAGTCTACCTGGGTTCTCATGTTGGGACCAGTCACCATGTTATTTGGATACCTGTTAGAGACTTTCTGTGGTATGTGACAGCCTTTCAGCAGCTCACATTAGGAAATGCTTGTGTATTGCTGCAGACTTAATACAGAGTAAACACCAGAAAATAGGAGTGACAGTTTTCGGATTATTTTATTCAATGATCATTAGAAAACAAATGTGAATATTATGGCCAAAATGGGGAAACAGAAAGGAAAATGCTTTCCTTAGTCATTTGAGACCTGACCAGCCTAGCGATAGATTATTTTTCTCCACATTTGATTTATAATCTGACCTAGGCATTTCCTGAGGCCTTTGGTAGGGAAGATTTTGAGGAAATTATCAAAAATAATGACTAATCTTGACTGTTTCAAATTGGCTCTGATACTTGTTATTTCAAGAACTGATTAACACTTTTGGGCACTGGCTGGTGAGGGTTAATGAACTGCTCTAGGCAAAGCCTTCAGTTCTTGGAGAGGGTTGAGCAGAAGGCAGGAGCTGCTCAGGGAGCCATGGCCTGTTGAGGCTCCCTTCAAGAGAATGGAGGGCCTGATGCTGAACCATTACTTTGGAACTATTAGTAGAGACTTACTTGTGGATGCTGAACCAGTCTATTGCTTGCTAGTTCTTTCAGAGAGTCTTGCTGTAATTTTGTATGTGTTCATGTATGTGGTTTTCTTTTTGATCTTTGATAGCCTGAAAGGTGTGGACTTCCACAGACTCAGTGGCAGGGCTCTCTCTCCTACAGCCAAACCTGTGCCAGAGATGGAAGATTAAAGGCTGTGGGAGTTTAAAGCTCGTCCATCACTTAGGGTGTGCCCTGGGAGACCAGCTCTTTGCCAGGCACATACTGCCCTTACAGTCCATCCAATCTCATTGGCTTCACTGATGTTATGTGGGATGTAAGTCAGGACAAATTTGGCACACTATATTTAAAGCTTGTTTTTTTTCAGGGTTTATTTTTTAGCAGTTTTTGAGTTTTTTTGTAGATGTTTAAAATCAAGGGGCTTCTGGGCGTTTCCGTTGTATATACTGTAATGAGTAATGTATATAATATAACTTATAATGAGAATGTCTTTGTAATGTACCCTAGTGCATTTTAACATACTACAGTTTCAAACAGCACTATGTTAAAGCGCACTAGGGAACCTTTAGTGTGCACCAACAGGGCCTATGAGGACCAAGTAATGTGCAACATATTAGCATGCTTAAGAAATCACATCCCTGTAGTCCTCATTACTGCTCCATGTAGGCAAGACATTAGACACAAGTAACCATTACCAGTGTTTTTCCAGTGTTTATCCAATAAAACCAAAAATCAGACGCCCTAACTACGTTACATAAATGGTCTGTGAATTGTATTCTGCATTAAGGAACTGTGCATTCAGTCAGTTCTGCTAGATAACTGTCAAATAACACAAATAGGATTTTTCCTTTAGATCTACAACCTTTGTAAAAGAGATTTCTTATCATTTAAAACATTTCAAAAGCTCTTTGTCAGGATAGTTTGACCATCAAATTTGCAAGAGTATAATTTGTCTCAAATATTCTAAGATAATAATACTAAGACTTTACTGTGTTGTTGGAAAAGCATGTTCTGATTTAATGAACTAGAAACTGGCCGTAGGAGTCTCAGAAGTTTTCTTTTTGTGAAAAACTTAAAATCACTAAGGCTGTTTTGAGAGTACAAGAGAAATTATATATGTATTGAACTTGCTTCTAGACATCATCTTGCCATCGTAACATGCTATTTTAAACTGGAACTAGTTGTGTTGTGTACTTATTTCCGTGCAGTTCTTCATTTGCTCAGCAAGCTGCAGCCTGGTGTGATATTTTCATTAATTGGCTCCAGAAGGTGATTTTGTAACTTTCTTCACCTCCAGTTAGTTTTGGAATGCATCCTTGTATGAAAAGCCACTAGAGAACCAACTTTTGACTTGTTGAGGTGGCTCTTGTTTTTTATATGGACATGATGTATTGCTATAAAAGAACAGTACATGTTGCTACTAATTGTGGTTGTCTGTTGAATTTAGTTTGACATGCTCTTTTAATTTTTTCAGGTTTATTTCAGGTTTTTATCATAAAAGTATGCAGACTCCTCTGGCTTCTGGCAGCTCTTGATTGCTGTTAATTCCATGTGTATTCTCTTACATAATTCATATTTTAGCCTGTGGTATATAATCCATTTGTGCATATTGTCAGGGAAAGACAATAGTGGGAGTTTGCAAGGTATTATTTTTGGCATGAAGTGCACTGAATTAGGACTGATGTATATGTTTTTCTCAGTCTGCATGTTAATGACTTTCTTTCTAGTGAATTGATTTACACAACAGATTGGTTTTAAAGAATCTTCACCAATCCATTCAATTACTTACATTTAAAACATTTTAAGTTTCATTTTTTAAAAAAAATATAATGCCTCAGAACTGCTATAAGATGTCACTTTGAAGTGATACCAGTTTATTATTTAGAGTAATAAATGAAAGCTATATTTAGTTATTTTCTCCTTTACCAGTGTCATTTCATGGACCAATTTTTTCTGTGTAGCACCATTTGTCTACAAAAGATTATGGCTCCAGTCCAGCAAAATCCCCAGTGCTGAACTCTTACTGAAATCAGAGAGTTCCATATGCAGAAAGCTTGCAGGATTAGGCCCTTTATTGAAAGGATTCATTAATTAACTGATGATTTCTTCATGCTTAGTCACTCAAGGCCTGATTTCTCCTCCCATCTACGCCCCAAAAACTGGGATTTAAATATCACTGTAAAGTTCACTGCTGTAAATCCAGAGTAAAGCACTGAGTCAATTTACACCAACGTTAGAGTGTAATTTTACCATAGGTACCCAACTGAGTGTCTAAATGGCCAGTTTAAAGTGTCACTAGACACGTCTCCTCTAGGAACTGCACCTTAACACAGTGAGAAAGCCTGTGTGTTTCAGTGACCGGAGAACTGTGCCAGTGGGAGTTCTAACCCCTGGTAGAGCCACCCAAGCTCAAAGCATAGGGACCAGATGAAAAGGGGTTGAGTGATAGGCCAAGGACCTATCCCTGTAAAAAAAAAAAAAAAAAAAAAAAAAAAAAAAAAAAATTACTGTGTAGAAACACAGCAAGGTAGCTATTTGAGCAAACAGCACGATAGAGATGGTACAGTCTTGTTCGTGCCCTACATGATGTTTTATGGTGCAGGAAAGATTCAGATACTAACTTAAACAACTACATGTTTTTGCATACAGTTGTATGCCCAACATTCACAAAAGCAGGCCATCATGATTCTTCTCCCCTTCAGCTAGTCTTTTGTCTTGATTCTGCTTATTTCTGTCCTGTTCCCACTCTGCTTATCAGATAACACTGGTGTGCTACCTGTGGCATCTGATTTCCTAGGGAGAAGTTATAATGTGAAGCTTATGCACACCCTTGAACTCGCGTATACATTACATTAATGAGGTGGTATTTATGTTTGAAGGAGAACCTTTATTCAGAGCGTATATTTTCAAGCATTTGAAACTTTTTTTAAAATTACCTTTTGACTTAAAACTTCTCTTGTTTATTTATGCAGTGACATATTTGTTGATAGAGTTCCATTTGATTATTGGCTCTGAGATTTTTGAGATTTAAATAGACTTCTTGACGTAAAAATTTGAGGTTTAGTTTTTTATTTGCTTTCTGGTAACTGACTTCATTTGAAGATTTCTAACTTAATGAGGACATGTTTGTCTTATTTAAAAACCCTTTGTTTAGAAAGAAGAAGCTGTAATCATTGCAGAACTGTATTGTACTTATGCAGTATGTTTTTTCTGTTAAATTTTAGTGATTCATGGAAATATGACAGTATAAATGTATGTTTTTTAGAATGTAGATTTTTTTTAATGTAGGAGGTTTGCAGACACTTTTAAAAAATTGCTGATTAGTTATATTTAAGAAAAATTAAAAATGTATGCTTGCAATTATTAGATGAAATTTTGTTCTCAGGTACACTAGAAGAACATCATTAATTTCAGGGGAGCTCAGATTTACATTCATATGATTGAGAGCTCACTATATTTTAGTTCTTAAAAATAACATTTCTTTGAGAAGTAATATATGTTGATGTTTGCCTTAAACAGCCATTTTCTTTGGTCATATGAAATAACCATTTCTCTTAACTTATTATAGGAAGATGTATCTGGTTGGCTAATACCAGGAGAAGGGTACACACCTGAACCAATGGAGTATCATCACCTAAGTGAAATAGATGCTAAACTCCAAGTAGTACTTGCAGAGAAGTCTCCATTAGAAAGTCACAGCTCCTGCTCAAAAGTCCCAAGCCAAATTTATCAGGTACAGTAATGCACAATGCCTATGAATTATAGATTTCTTTTTTGGAATATATGTTGAGGTTTAATGAAAATAAACATGTAGAAAAGTGAAAAATACACTTAAATATATCAGGAAGTTTCAGATGCAAAATCTGAGTACTGTAACTTGAATTTTATTAAGCATACAATGGACTTCAGTTGCTCTTTTATAATGTGGTGTTACCATAGTTGCTGACAGCTCTGTCTTTTGGGGACTAAAATTGAGTTTCCTCTTTGTTTTTGAAGATTCAGACAGTTTTCCATGATCCATTGCTGAAGTATGTGCAGTTAGAAACAGTAACAAATGTAGTGAGGATAATCCCCCTTTGGATGCTAGTAGTAAAAGGTGTTAAAGTTCTTTTACTTGGAAAAAAGCACTGTTCAGATTTTGTGCCTAGAGGAGTCTAAATTCTCATTCTTGTCTTCCAGTAATGTAGTGTACTGTGAATTAATGGGCCTAAAGTTTGAGTTGACTAAAGCAAAATACTGGTGTGTGTTTTTGAAAATGCTGACTAGAAGTGTATAATACAGTGTTCATTCTTGTAAACAAAAGTAAATGCAGTGACATATCCCAATTTTTGCATCTCTTTACACAAATTTGTTCTCTTGTATTACATCTACCATGCTGTTGGAACAGATGTTTCTACAGAGCCATACATTTGCAAAGCCATATGTCCTCAGTCATCTATCAAAGAAACAAAAATTTCTTTGAGCTAAAGAGAAGTGCATTTGTCTTATCCCTTGAGGTTTACAGTTTTTTTAAATTGTATCATTAGTTTTATTTTTACATTATTTTGGATTATCTCCTTTTTGGCATCCTGTTTCTGACATTTTGTCAGAATAATAGAAATGTTCCTCCAGCTGTACGAGTGCAGAAGGAAGCTCTTCCTGATACTGATGTTAATGCCCTACTAGGGACAGATGTTTTAGTGTGTGAAGCAGCACCCCCCACTGTTTGGTAATTTAATCACATTCATAAATGTGGTTAATATACATTGTTTTTAGGCTTATGGGTCCTGCAAATACTATCCAGTATAACACTCACAACCGTGAGCAATCCAGTTGAAGTCAGCTGGACTATTCATGATAAGAAGCACTATGTTTGGCCATGTTAGACCTATCATTGCTTTTGCAGAAAAATGCTCTGAAGTTTTTGAGTTGACTTGACCACAAAAAACACCACCACCACACAACATCTGAAATACTGTGTGTATGTGCTTTTTAGAAAGTTTAAAAACATTTCATTACCTTTTAGGTATGTTATGAAAACTAAAGAACTGTAGAGTATATTAATTCCGTAAATAAATATTCTATACCACTGATTACAAATTGATCATAAACTGGCAGTTTTGAAGTACATAAAGGTGGTTTTTTTTTTTGACATTCTAATTTAGGAAATTATTTGCAAGGTTTTATATGGTATCTTTGTTTTTACGCAAATATTCTTTCTAATGAGAGAGCGAAAGGTACCTAACCATTGAGACCTTTAAAAGGACTTCATTAATTCAGTCCAGCATCCTTTCATACTCTCTATTTAAGTGTGGTAATAGTTTTTATCTAAACTTTGTGTTAACTAGTTGGTACCCAGATAATTGTTCTCAAACTGTAATTACTGTACATATATAATCCTGAATATAATACTGTACATATATAATCCTCTCACCGCCTTACTCCTAATGAAGCCTTGATCTTCTGCAGGCTAACAGCAACAGAATCCTTTTCAAATGCCTTTTTGACAGTCCCTTTTTATTAAATAGACAAGAGCAACAAGTAATCATTATTACCTCAGAACACTAGGGAATCTTTTCACATCTACAGAAGAGAGATAGAAAAGCCAGCTTCGGAGAGGGTTCTATTTTTTGTGTGGACTTCAGGATAAAGCTGATCTGGGAAAACTGCAGTAGTCTATGAAGAGCAAAAGACTGTGAGAAAGTTTTTGTCCTATGTCTCCTTTCTCTCCCAAAAGTCCTTTAAAAAGGGCAAGGTCAGGTAACTTTTTTTCTTCCAAAACGGTTCTAAAATCCACCCTTTTTGATTTGTCCAACGCCTTATCATCTCCTGCCTCAACTGTGGCAATCTCTTCATCTTGAATGTTTCAATACTAGCCTCTGCTCCTCCTGTTCATTCAAATTGCTGCTGCCAAAAGTCTTTCTTGTCTGTTGCTTCAAGATGTTGTCTCCTCTGAGCCACTCCACTGCAATTCAATGTAAGGCATTGCATCACACATTAGAAAAAATGAGGTTGAAGCAAAATACTGAATAGCTGTTTATTAAGTGAGCACCTTCCATCCTGGGAAGTACTGGACTCGACACAGGCCTAGACATACCTCCCAGAAGCGAGATTCTGGGCCGTAGGTGATATCATTCGAAGTCTCAGGCAGTTCCCTACCACCACAGCAAGGAATTCCCTGAAACTGCCTGAAACTCCTGGAAATATGACCGCTCGTACATGCGACACAACAGGACACAACAGGAAGTGTCAGCAGTTTTGCTTCTTCCTGAATCACAGCCCAGGGTCCATCATGGGTGCATTCCTCCTGCTGTGGGGGGACCACCTCCTATATGTGTTCCCTACCATTCCTCTCGTTCACAAGGTGCTCCTCAGAGTACGAAGGGTTGAAGCTTCGGTGATATTAATAGCTCCAGCCTGGCCCTGCCAATACTGGTATACACCCCTCCTCGAAATGTCTGTGGAAGACCCTATCACCTTACCACTCTTCCCGGACTTGTTAACTCAGGATCACAGCCGTCTGCAGCACCCAAACCTCGATTGTTGCACCTCATGGCGTGAAAGCTCCATGGCTGAACCTGATAGAGCTCTCCTGTATGGACCCTGTAAGACAAGTCCTCCCTGGCAGTAGTAAACCTGCCACCAGGCTTACCTACCTGGCCAAATGGAAGAGATTTTAAATCTGGTAGGCAGTTCTCCTCTGTGGGCCAGATAGTAAAGGGGGGATGTGTAGCATATCAAAACAATGAGTTATACATGCAGGAACCACCCCATGTTACAGACCTCCCAGGCTAAGCACACAGATTTGACAAATTCTTTTTGAGAGGCTGTGTGGCTAAGTGGATGAGACTTGGAGACCTAGGACGAAAACTTGGGGCCCCATGAAGTTTTTGTCAGAACTCCCTTTTACTTCAGTGGGCCCAAGATTTCATCCTGAGCTTCTATTCCCAGCTCAGCCAGAAACCACTCTGTTTAACCTTCCAGTTATTTTTTCTGTAAAATGGAGGATGAGACTGATACTTGTCTCCTTCCTAAGGTAGGAGGATAAAGGTCTGTTTCAGTAATGAGGATTGTGAAGGGCACAAAATTATTTTACTAAAAATACTACAGAATTATTACCACAAGCGAGTAGAAGTATTGAGTCTACATCGCCTGTCTCCCACCCATTGGACTTTCCCTTGGGGAAAAGTATCTTGCTAAGGGGCAGGGAAAGATCCATTTTGTCTATGTCCCGACTGGAGGCTCATTTCTGTGTGATCACTTCAGAATGATGCATGGAGTGTAGTGGGGCCTGGAACTGTGCACCGTGCAACTGGAATGTTCAGAGAAGTGTTGTGTTTGTTGTTTTTAAAGCACCAAGTCAAACATTTTTCAGAGGGTTCTCTTTTCTAAGTTAGATTTTCAGGTGGACAACCCCCTCTCCCCCCCATCCCACTCCCAGAAGTATAACAGTTTCCTGTAACTGAAGACTGTCCCAAATGCTACTCTGTCAGTTTGAAAAAAGAGGATTTTGTTGGTAGAACTAAGATATGATTTCAATATGTAGGATGTCAAAATAAAGCATGAACCCTATCAGATGCTATCCTTTAATATAAAAATACTAAATTTGACTAGGGTTATAAATATTTGACAACAGAAACATGTTATACTAAAATATTTCAGAGTATAGAACTGTTTAGAACTATATCTATATTAATCTAGCTCTCTCCGTTGCACTTCATTCTCTTTTGCCTGCATTAATATATTTTTAATCACTGTGGGTACAAAGAAGAAACATCTGTGCTTTTGAGGTTTCTGTGAGCTTCTAAAACAAAATAACTAAAGCAACAACAGTGCAACTGATCCTTCTTCAGAGCAAATTGGAGTATCCTCTGATACCTTTTTCAATTTTTTCATGGCATTTCCTGTTTTTCTAACAAAATAAATCCCTTACTTTATTTCTAGAAACCTAAACTAGCATAAGTACTTCCTAAGGTCCTTTTTGGGAACAGTTAGTCTTGCACCAAGCATTATGGCCAAATGATGTTGTGGCTAATGTGTGATAATCTGGAACATTTTCAAGCATCTGCTATTTTGTTTTAACTTCTCCCCAAACTGTACTGTATAGTTGAACTGCAAGCTCTCTCTATATAGTTGTCTTTTTCCTGTGCAGCCTGCATCTCACTATATGTAACTGTTAATATATTTCTATGACACTTTGAAAAATCATGCACTATCTTTTTAGCTCCCCACCCCATCCTCAATTAAAAACGGGATGCTGTAATTGTGTAACAAGGTAGTCTGGCCCTTTAAGGGCTGGACATCTGGGAACAACCAGCCACATTCAATTATCAGACCAGCTGGGAAGGGGTCAGGTGATTCCTATAAAGGGCTGAGAGAGCTGCAGGAG
Organism: Chelonoidis abingdonii; assembly: GCF_003597395.2. Classification (NCBI taxonomy): domain Eukaryota; kingdom Metazoa; phylum Chordata; order Testudines; family Testudinidae; genus Chelonoidis; species Chelonoidis abingdonii. The sequence continues at coordinate 93,355,313 of NC_133772.1, forward strand.
GAAGATTGGTTTCTATGGCATGTCCTAGAATAATGGAGAGACATTTGGGCATCTGGGCCCCTGCAACCCAGAGAGCTGTTTTTGGCAGAGCTATTCAACCTACTGTAGCACAATGAAACCCAGACTGTGGCTCGTGAACTGCAAGTGGCTCTTTAAAGTGTCCTGCAACATTTTGCAGCACAGGGTGTCAAAACACTGTGTTGTTTAATTATTACCCAATGTAAGTTATTAACCATCAGGATCCTTTTACTATGTTATTAACCAATTAAGTTATCAACTGGCACTAGGGTATTATCTTATTTTCTGTGAGAATTTTGTGTGTGTGTGTGTGTGTACACTAAATATTTCCCCTGTCATACTGTTTAAATATGAATATATAGTACTGTAGTAAATGAAACAATGAATTCACACGACTGTGACTCTCTTTTGGGTAATGTTGATCGCTAATTTTTCTCCTGAACCACTGAGGTTTGAGTATCATTGCTCCAGCATATATTCTCCCTGGGGCTATTATTTGGCCAGATCCACAATTTAGGCTTACTGTTGTAGTGCCTTATATTAGGTAATGGCTTCCCAGTGGACTCTTCAGCCCAGAGCCCACTAAGGCTCCTTATTACAATGTATGTGGTGAATTAGGGGTCTACAAATGGGATTCATAAAAGCTATCACAATGAGCAAGGAGCTGCCTAAGCTAGCCAGTATGAAATGCTGAGAAGAGATGTATGGCCTAAATCCTGGCCCTCAATTGGAGTTAAGTGCCCAAGGCTGTGCAACAGGAGGCACTTATCTCTGCAAACTTTCTCCTAGAGTTAGGGATCTAAGCCAAGTCAGTCCTTTTGCACAGAAAATGAGGAGGTGGTACTCCCCCTTATTCCATATAAACCAGTAGTTAGGGCGCTCACTCGGGCTATGGGAGGCCCAGTATCAAATCCCCAGTGGGTCTGCTTTGGAGCAGGGATTAGAACGAGGACTGTCAAGCAATTAAAAAAATTAATTGTAAGATTAAAAAAATTACATCGCGATTAAATGCAGTTTTAATTGTACTGTTAATAATAGAATACCATTTATTTAAATATTTTTGATGTTTTCTACGTTTTCAAATATATTGATTACAGTTGCAACACAGAATACCAAGTGTACTGTGCTCACTTTATATTATTTTGTATTACAAATATTTGCACTGTAAGACAGATAAACAAAAGAAAGTATTTCAGTTCACCTCATAGAAGTACTATAGTGCAATATCTTTATTGTGAAAGTGCGATTTACAAATGTAGATTTTTTTTTTATTTTTTTTTTACATACCTTCACTCAAAAATAAAACAATTAAAACTTTAGAGCAGTGTTTCTCAAACTTTTTGTGCTGGCGACCCCATTTGAACTTTAAAAAAAAATTGTGATCTCTTCCCACCCATCTCCCTCCACACGCGCGCACGAAAAAATTCTGATCCCTTTACCTTCAGCCTTGTGGGGCTTGGGCCTGTAGCCCCTTCGGGGTGCAGAGCTCTGACCTTCAGCCCTCTTCAGGATTCCAGGCTTCAGCCCTGCTTGTGGCACAGGACTCTGGGCTTCATGGTTAAGACAGCTTACAGAAATGTAGGAAATTTGCTGTGTGAGGGAGCATTAGGGTTTTTTGTTGTTTGTTGTTTTTTTACAGTGAAGAGCAACAAATTTATAAACAGTGTCTGTAAGCCCGAGATAGAATTCCTGCCATGTAGATTAATTCAGTGCAGCACAAAGTCTAAATTCTTCTGACATGGGTGCAACTCCTATTGGAGACGAATTTGACTCATGAAGTGAAATCCTGGCTTCACTGAAGTCAATGGCAAAACTCCCATTTGCTTTTTTGGGGCAAGAATATCACCCAGAGTCTCTGAAGAAAGAATAGTGTAGTCATGATGATGATGAATAAAAAGAACATGGTTATTGTTTCTAAATCATCTGTTTTTGTTTCCGTTTAGAATACTATCAGTAATTTAAGAAATTTAGCCTCCAGTGTGTGTAATAAATCTGCCCATTTTTTCTGCCAAGAATTGTACTTTCGAAGTAGGTTCCCAAAATAAAATTGTATCATGTACAAACATTTAATTACCATAAGCTCCTGGAGAGAACTGCTTCTTGTCGCAGTTAGCTGTGTTTTCAGGTTCTAGGAATTATGCTATGACTTAGTTTCTGAAATCTTTAACAACTGGCTTTAAGCCTACAGTACTGCAGTTTGGGTATTACAGAAGTGTACTTTATTAATCTCTTTGCAATTAGTCCAGTTGGATCCAGAATATTGGTTAATATTCTTTTTTTACTTAGAAATGGTTCTCATGAAAACCTTGTTTCTATCAGAAGCATTTCTCCTTATGCCATCTTAATTAAATAATTATACAAATGCCTGTCTCTTAATTCGTTTTGTGTTCCTTAAAAATATCGATTCAGCTTAATACAATTTTGAAAAAATGGGATGGGAAATGTAAGATTTATAGGGTAGAATAAATTGTCTGACCTCATTACCTAAAGACACACTATTGTCTGTTTGCTAGGTTGGGACAACAGGATGCAGAGTTGGTATGGTTACTACAAATGCCAACTTGAAGAACTGGAAAACTCATCTGGGAATAAAGTAAACCCAGGATCAGTGAACAAAGAGTGCCTCAGAACATCTGCATGCTTGATTGTGATTAAGGCTATGATTTAGTCATGGGTATTTTTAGTAAAAGTCGTGGACAAGTCATGGGCAATAAACAAAAATTCATGGCCTGTGACCTGTCCATGACTTATACTAAAAATTCCTGTGATTAAATCTTGTGGGAGAGGCCCTGGAGAGCCATGGAGGGTTCGCTTCTAAGAGGCGGTGTTGGGGTGACCGCTGGGGGGTGTGTGCCCAGGGTCAGTGACACCTGCTGCCAGGGGCTGCGACCCATGGCTGCTCTGGCCAGCTACCTGGGGATCACTGCCCAGGGCCATCGACTGCAGCTGCTCCAGCTGGCCAGGGACAGCTGCCCTGGACCACGACTGCTCCAGCCAGCCAGCTGGGGACGGCTGCCATTGCTCTGGCCAGCCAGCCGGGGACCACTGACCTGGACCACGGCTGCTCCAACCAGTCAGCCAGGGACTGCTGCCCAGGGCCGTGGACCACGGCTGCTCCGGCGAACCTGGGACTGCTGCCGGAGGCCGCTGGAGCAACGGTTGATGTAGCTGTCCTGAGGGCCACATGAGTTGCTGGCCCTGGAGCCAGCTGCTTGGGTGGCTGTGGGGCCAGCCACCCTAGCCCCTGCAGAAGTCACGGAGGTTGCGGAAAGTTATGGAATCCGTGACTTCCACGACCTCCATAACAGATACGGAGTCCTAATTGTGATATGAAGGGAGTCATAGCAAACCTCTTGGATCTCCATTTATCTTTGATAGGGGCTTATTTCATTAGAAAAACTGGACATCTTAGTCACAGCAGTCAGCTACAATAACCAGATGAATTATATAAGTAACTTGTCAAAAGAGCAAAAGGTTGCTTAGGGAGCTCATGTTTTCATTAAAGAATCCTCTGGCAGTGTGTGCTCCTAGCATCCACACCAACATGATGGATTAGATGAGCAGGTACGTATACTCTAAGTAATGGATGCTGTTTAGAAGCATTTTAACAGCATTGATAGATCAATGGGACTAGTAATCAAAGGGCCTGTTTGTGCCACAAGAGAATTTCAGGGCAAAATGTATTTTATCAGGTGACTTTGTCAGAGTAAAGAGTGCAGTATTTGGGAAATGGTGGTCATCTTGGGTTGTCATCTCTTCCATCTTCACTCTTACTCAGCTCATTACCTTTCGGTAATGTTATTCTTTTCTCCTCTTCCTCACTTTCCCCCTAACTCCCTACCTTATAGCCATACCCTTGCCAGATACTTTCTTCTTTGTGTATAACAGGAGTCGGCAACCTTTCAGAAGTGGTGTGCTGAGTCTTCATTTATTCACTCTCGTATAAGGTTTTGCATGCCAGTAATATATTTTAATGTTTTTAGAAGGTCTCTTTCTATAAATCTATAATATATAACTAAACTATTGTTATATGTAAAATAAATAAGGTTTATAAAATATTTAAGAAGTTTCATTTAAAATTAAATTAAAACACAGAGCGCCCTGGACTGGTGGCCAGGACCTGGGCAGTGTGAGTGCTGCTGAAAATCAGCTCACGTGCCGCCTTCGGCACACATGCCATAGGTTGCCTACCCCGGCGTATAACAATTCTAAATTATGTCCTTTCTTCATCTCTAAAGTTAAAATCCATTTTGAGGCTTTATTAATCCATAATTCAGATTACTGTACATTCTCCTTTTTTGCCTTCCACATTGTACCCCTGGCAGTCTAACTAAACCTGTTCTTACTGAGATCATCTTGCTTGCCCACTGCTTTGACTACATCTCCTCCTCTTCAACTCCTCCCTTAGCTTTGCCTTCCTTCTGACATAAATTATAAGGTGATTGCTTTGACTGTCACAGTTCTGCCCAACTCTGCTCTTGCCAATATTTTCTCATCCCTCACTGCTCTACTGAGTTCTTTCTGACAATCTCATTTGCATGTTCCTTACCTTCCATTGTGCTTCCTTCTATGCCTCAAATGCCCTTGTCATCCTGATGTGGCAAATTTCAATCCCTCCATTTTTAAATCCATCTAAGCATAGTTCTTGTACTGAGCTTTACTGTTAGTCCTCACTAGTTTTGAAGTCCTTTAATATTACATATGTACAAAAGTCAAAATCTGCTGTGTTGTTGAGTAACCACATTGTTGCCTGGTTGTCTTTGTGCTTTTTTGTGGTACATGGTTTGTCTTGAGGTTAAGTCTTGCTCTCATTGAAAACAATTGCCATTTTGCCATTGATTTAAGTAGGGAAAGGGTCAGGCTCTTAACTTTGTTTATTCTGTGTTCTGTGTGTGCTGCTGGTGCACAACAATAATTCTAAAGAGAAATAGTCATAGTGTTTATATTCCTTTTTCACTAAGCTGCAATAACAAATCATGTAATCCATTCAATCTGTCTTGCTAATGAACTACCTAGATAATAAGTTCTACCTCTAACTGATAACTTCTCAAATTTACACACATTTAATTCCCTTACAATTGTTTAAAAATATTCAAAATGTCATGGCTTTGATATAGTAAACATTTCAATAATCATCTGAATGATGTTTGAATACATATTTGACTATTTCTGTGCTGGCCAGTGGAAAAAATAGTCTGTTTTGTGTATTCATACAAGTTGACTGTAAGGTATGTGTCAGAATTGTTAATGTAACCGTAACTCATGGTTTCCCTGTTATATTTTTCTTAAGTGGGTGTGTGTATGTGCCCTGAGGATGCATACCCTGCACAAAAGACAGGAGAAGGAAGAGGAGGTTGTACTCCCCTGCCTTTATGTCCAATATCCAGTGGTTAGAACACTCATCCAAGATGTAGGAGACCCAGGTTCAAATCATCCCTCTTCAGGTTCAGAGCAGGGACTTGAACATAAATCTCCTGCCTCCCTGGGGAGTGCTTTAATCATTAGGATATATAGAGTTAGATTCTTAATCTCTCCTGTTGAAACTGCTCCCAACAAAACATGCTGCTTTGGAATAATTTGACCTTTTATTACTATTTTATAATTTTTATACTTATTTATTTGTATTATGGTAGTGCCTAGGGGCCCTGTTTGAGAATTCAGACTATATGTGCTTGTTTTTCAGAAATGAAGTAAAAAGACATGTGACAAGAAACAAGTGGCTGGAACAGATAGATTTGGGATGTGAGGAGAAGGGATTCATGAGCAAACATTGAAACAAGCAGCTTTGAAATGTTAAACAGTAGTCATAGACTCATAGTTCACTGTCTGCTTAGTGATTGTCAGCTGGCAGGGATTGGTAGGCATTACAGCAGAGTTTTTAAAGACATGTTTGGAGTAGGATAAAGTGGTAGATTTAGGTAACACCAATATGCCTTCTTCCTCATAGGACCATATAGCATATACCAGAAAAGCAACAAGACTCAAACGTTGAGTAACTATAATGGGGTGAAATGATGGGGGTGGGGATGCAAATATGTCACAGTTGCCTTCCACATCTATTATTTCTCCTCCAAGCGCTTATGCAGTGGGACTTCTCATGAGCATGAAGTGAAGCATGTGTCTAAGTGTTTGCAGGACCAGGAACAATGCCAGTAAAAAGTCTTGTTCGGGACAATGTGCAGGGGAAAAAATGGAACTTGGAGCCAGTAACTTTTGAGTTGAGTGGCTTCTCTCATCATTACCCTTTTAAAGCTATATCATATTGAGATAAAAACATTTTTTGCAGCTTTTCATGCAATTTAAGCACTATTCATTGAAGTCTAAATTCATATTAAAATATCCACCTGCTATCCATAAACTCAAAACTTCAAATAAAATAATAGTGAAGCAAAATGAGTGGGAAATATAATATAACATTTAGTGACCTTGCAGTACCACTAACTGTGTTCTCCCTCTCTCTATATCTTGTAACACTTAGTTATTTTCCTAAACAAATTATAATCACAGCTATAATCCACACTGAATGGTACCCATAGAACTGGCACCATCTCTGTAAGTATGCAGATTATGAAGGTGGATTTAGAAATTTGATTTCATTGCAGAAAAAATAGGTGTAATTTGTAAGAAAATGTAAAGTTGTCACAATCTTTTCTATTTTACCTAATAAATGGGTTTTCTTACGTTGCAGTCATGGGAGAAAAAAAACCATACATCAACTCCTAATAAATGCTGTGCCTGAAGAGGAGTAACTTTTAATATTTATTATTGGTTTCTTGAGCCACTTCTTCATTCATATTGAAAATATGAAGATGATATACTGGTATATTGAATTAATGTATAGAAATAGAGATAAGTCGTGCAGGTTCTTGGTATTCTACCCTGCAAAGTTGTTAATCGTGCATGCCTGTTGACTTCAATCCACTTATGTAGAGAGCTAAATATGCATTTAGGTACCTAGCCATAGGTGGTCATTATTGAGAATCTTGACTAAAGAGAGCTCTCATTTGGCTGAAGATAGCTCACCCTATTGAGGGTTAAGCTGGTTCAGTTTGAGGAGATTCCAGGCTTCAATAGATGACTTTTCTTATACCTTCTTCCGCTGTGCTTGAGATTTCTTGGAATTGTAATACTGGGAGCCATTGTGTGATAGCTCTTGTACTGTCAAATACTCACTCTGAGAAATAAACTCATATGTCATGATTCACTGGTGTTATGGTTTAAAGCCCCTTAAAGTCACTTATATGTCATATGCATTTTGGCTAAAAAATATATTGTTTTTAAACAGTCACACTTTTTACAAACTATAGCCTGTATGCTGAGAAGTTTTCATCTGAATCATTAAATCTAGAAAACTGTCCCTCTTTCCAGTTAAGTATAGTACAGGAACTCCTCACTTAAAGTCGTCCCGGTTAACGTTGTTTTGATATTAAGTTGCTGATCAGTTAGGGAACATGCTTGTTTAAAGTTGTGAAATGCTCCCTTCTAACGTTGTTTAGCAGCCGCCTGTTGTGTCCACTGCTTGCAGGAAGAGCAGCCCGTTGCATCTAGTTGGTGGGTGGTTGGAACCAGGGTGGACCAGCAGCACCCCATCAGCTCCCCACTCCTCTAAGTTCCTTGTGGAGCAGCTGTCCCTCCCCCCACTGCCATGTGCTGCTCCTGCCTTTTGCCTTGCAGCTGCTCCCAGAGACTCCTGTTTGCTGTACGGGGGAAGGGGGAAGAGCGGGGCTAATGTCAGGGTGTCGCCCCCTGCTCCTGCTCCCTGCTTACCCCAGCTTCCGTAGAGCAGGGGAGAGACACACAATGGTGAGATGGAGCTTCTAGGCAGTAGCTGCGATCTCAGCAAGCTGATTTAATTAACAAGGCAGTGTACTTAAGCCTGGGGTCAGCTACTTAAAGGGAAAATGCACATTTTTTCTCTCACGCACAGGGTATGTGTCTCTGTCTGCCCTCCCTCCTTTCCTGCTGCCTTGTAGAGTGTTGTGAGAGTTAGCCCTTGAGGGTCAATTGCTAGTTCATTTAGCAGTAAGGCATTCCCTGGGAAATATCCCACCCTCTGACTCCTCCACCTCAATCAAGCTTCACAATCATCATCACTATGTACCAGTATTGTTAGTTTAAAATTTATACTCTGTGTGTGTGTGTGTGTGTGTGTGTGTTATATAACATACATATATATATATATATATAATATCTGGAACGTAACCCCCTCATTTACATTAATTCTTATGGGGAAATTGGATTCGCTTAACATTGTTTCGCTTAAAGTCGTATTTTTCAGGAACATAACTACAACGTTAAGTAAGGAGTTCCTGTACTTAGTTTCCTTTACTGAGGAATATATGTTAATCAGGAATGGATGAGTTGCTTTTGAAAATAAGAGTGATTAATTAGACTAAGATTTTATTTAAAGGGTTGGACATACTCTCTTGGGTTAAAGGTAATTAGAGTTTGGCAATTTTTTTTGCTCTTACTTTGACTACTCTGTGACTTGGATTCTTATATTGAATCCTTGGTTACCAAAGGCAAACCCTGTTTTTGTCATTTGTAGATTTGCGATTTTGTCAATATTTAGCATTCCCAGTTGGCTAGATTCCATTCTGGTCTTACATTGAATGTTACCTTGGTCCCGCGAACAGTCCAGTTGATTTCAATAATTAAGGTAATTCTCACTGTGCGTAAGAACATTGGAATCTGGTCCCAGACTAGTGAATATTTGTAAAATTGTACATCTATGCTCTGTAGTAGTGGTTGCAGTCCAGCTGCACGTGTGCCGCATGGCTTGGCTATGGGTTAGAGGATGAGTTTTGTCTTTCATGTCCCCACATAGATCCATTGTGCAAAGGCTGTTTACTCAGGCTTCGTATCGGAGAGAAACATTTTAACTGAGATTTTCAAAAGCACTCAGCATTGTCCTAACTGGTCCCACTGAAGTCAACTGGAGTTAGACCAGTGCTGTGTGCTGTTGAAAAGTCCTCCCTCCACTGTTGGAAATCTTCAATATGCATGTTTATTCTTCTCCTTTACAAGTTTGAACAGAGTAAATTAATACTCTTTGTGAAAAAAATCCTTTTTGATATTTAAATACTATTAACATACATTGACCAAAATGTGAAACTAACCAATTTTGCATAAATATTTATGTTCTCTCACCTTTTTCTGTAAAGGTCTAATTAGATTTTTTTCTGCTTTAAAGGATATATTTTAAGATGTTTTAGCTGTGTCCATTCTTACTTTTGTCAGGAATCTCTAGCTTATGCAAATAGAAGTTTGGAAGCAGTTCCAGGTGAGAAGGCCCTGCAAGACACACATGAGCAACGTGAGCAACAAAACCGACTTAAAGAGATTAATCAACAGCTGAAAAATCTGGAGGGAAATCTTGTAAGTTTAAGCTTGCAAACTGTTCTGGGGCTTAAAATTACATATGCTTATAAAATTAACCCCACAAGAAGAAATATATGATACAAGTTTCTCTAGTTTTGAGAGATTCCCAGTTCTAATGATACTGCCCATTTATATGTAGGAAATATCTCTCAAACTCTCTTTTAAAATGGAAGAAGCCTTTCAAGAGTGACTGCTATATATACATAAAGAAGTACATATTTGAAGTACTTTCTAATAATTTACAGGATTTAGAGTAGTTTCTTCATGTTTGAAATAATTCATTGTGCTCTAACATTAACTCTGTGAGCTAGTTTTGTTTAATTTGTATGATTTTTTTTAAAACTGACAATTATTTACCTAGCCCAATACAGTACCTGAAGACCAATAGGAGGCAAGAAAGTTAAAATGTTAGTAAGTGTATAAAATGTGAATTGCAACACAGTAACACTTTAGAAAAAAAATGAGTAATTTCTCAGTCTTAACAATAATTATTTTGGAGTAAGAGAAGTGGGGGAAAGAGAAATGAAATTTACAAAGATCCTCTAAGCACAAAATATATTGTATTTATGTCTAAAACATAGAGCAAGGGTTGACAACAAGCCCAAACCTGGGTGATCACATGAATCTTCCAAATAACATATAAGACTTCTTTCCCTTTAACTCTAATGTGTGGACACATTTTTCTGTTATAGCTTGAAAGCACTGTCATAGCAAAACTAATGCTAGGTGAACTGCAATGTTCAGATATTTTGTTTAGGGTAAGTTTCTCAGAGTTGAAGAACAGCTGCTTATTTTTATTAATAGATTATGAAGCCAGAAGGGACCATTGTGATCATCTTGTCTTACCTGTGTAACACAGACCATAGGACTTCCGTGAATTAATTTGTGTTTGAACAAGAGCATGTCTTTTAGAAAAAAATCCAATCATGCTTTAAAAATTGCCAGTAATGGAGAATCCACCACAATCCTCGGTAAATTGTTCCAGTGATTAATGACTCTTTCTATTTTGTGTCTTATTTCTAGTGTGAATTTATCTAGCTTCAGCTTTTACCCATGGATCTTGTTATACCTTTGCTAGACTGTAAAACCCATTATCAAAGTTTTTTTCCCCATGTAGTTACTTATGGACTGTGATCAAGTCACTTTTGTTTCTTTAAAGTAAAGAGATTGAGTTTCTTGAGTCTGTCACTGTAAGGCCTTGTGGTGCGGCTTTGCCACGGTTCGTCTCTCAGCGGGGCTGTGGGGTATCCCACCGCCTCGCTCTAGTTCGCTGGCCGTCGGCTCTGCAGTCGGGGGGAATAACGCAGACTCGGTTAGGGGCTCACGCCCTTGGAGCGGGGGCTGAGTCAATAGTCAAATGGCGGCCCAGGCCCTAGATCAGGGCGGGACAGCCAGCAAACAGTCAGAGACTCAGGCCCTTAGGCAGGGGCTGAGTCAGCAGTTCAATAACAGCCCAGGCCCTACGTCAGGGCGGGTCAGCAAACAAACAGTCAGAGACTCAGGCCTTTAAGCAGGGGCCGAGTCAGTAGTTACATAACAGAAGGTCCTAGCCTCTCCAGGCCAGGGAAAAGGAGGAATCTGCCATCCAAGGGATGGGTGGCAGGGGGGATGCAGGCCCTCCTACTCCACTGCGTCCCAGCCCGGGGCCCTAGCAGCGGCAAAGACTCGCTGCTGTCAGTGGGGATCCTGGCCGCAACACACTGACATAGGTTCAGGCAGTGCTGCAGCCAGAATGGGGTCGGCTGCCCCCGGGCTACTTCCACACTCCACCTCGTAGGGTACCTGGGTCGTGTTAGCTTCCTCGGCTGTCTCGAACAGCATCGGTTCCTCGGGATAGCTGGCATGGGGCAGGCTCGGCCAGTCCTCCTCAGGGTAGCGGGCAAGTGGTAGGCTCGGCTGGCTGGATGCGAGCTCCGGCTGACTGCAGCCTGCTGCTGTCTCCCAAGAGGGAGCTCGGTCGCAGACGTCTGGCCTCTGCTGCGGCTGGTTCTTCACTGAGCTGTGCAGGTGAGCTTTTATACTTCCGGGTCTGCGCCGTGACCTCTGAGGGGCGGGCGCAGGACCCAGTGGCTCTGCCCACGTTGGTGTTAGGGGAGGCTCGGCTCTCAGCGGGGCTGTGGGGTATCCCACAGCCTTGCTACAGGCCTGTTTTCCAATCTTTCTTGTGGCTTTTCTCTCAACCCTGTGCAATTATCAACATCTTTCTTGAACTGTGGACATCAGAACATGCTTGCTGGAGAAGCACTCTAGAGAGAGAGGTTAGACATGGTGTGGGAAGCAGGGAAGCTGTCAGCCCATGAAGAGCTGTGAAAAAGGCTTGTAAAGAGATCATACATGGAAGTTCTGGGAAGGATGAAATGTAAGGAGAAGGTTAAGGACAATATGATTCTAGTATGGGCTGGAGACTCGTTGTTAGTGGTTCTTAGTTAGAATTTCTGGAGGAGGTGCCCTTTTAGTTATGGCATCAACAGGGGGTAGACTAGGACAGACCATGTTGGGGCTATTGTTTTAGCCCAGAGCTGAAGGACTTGTTTCTTTGAAGTTTTGGATGTGTGTTTTTGTTCAGACTCTTGTTTTATGCTTAAAGGGGAGGTGTTTTCCTAGACTGTTACTTGAGGGCTGAATTGTAATTCACAATTGCACCAGAGTGGACAAGAAACTGAGCAGAGAGAAAACCGGCATGGACAACTTGTTGCAGGAAAACTGATTTCTGTAAAATAAATTTTAGATGGTTTCTGACTGACCTGAAGAGCTCCTTGTCTTTTTAGCTGAAAGGTGTTTCAGCATAGTTGATTCAACAAGCATTTCTCAAGTTGAGTGAGAAAAAAATTGTTGCAAGAAGTCTCATGTATAAGCTTGTCATCCTGGAAATGTCTGTCCCAGGGACAATGGTCTGAGTGTAATCTATGCTTTAAAACTAAAATGAAGACACTGATTGTATCTGTCTCTTGTATGGAGCTTAACAATACAGAGGCTGGAGTTTGGAGAGAGAGAGGGCTCATTTCTACAGTTGACAGATGATGATGAGTGATGACCACTGATGGAATGGTAAAAAAGAAACCCCAATAAAAATAATTTTTGTTTACATCAATACAAAATTCTTTTATCTACTGTTGCGAGTAATACCTTAAATAGCAGTAACTGGAAGAGATTGTAGAAAAGTAGTGTATTAGTTTCCAACTTTGTGCATTTAACAACCTTTTGAATATAGTCAGTTCCATGGTTTTCCCTGTGTGGCCAGTTAGTTTTCTTGTTTAGTTTTGTCAGTCTTTCATATTGTAAAAAGCAAGAGAAAAACATTTAAAAATGAAGAAAATGGGTTTATAAAACTAAAAAATTCCAGCCAGTTTGAGCATGGTACCTTAAAATACTTGTAATTTATCTTTTTTCAATTGACCAGATTTCTGTTAGTGCCCACTTAAAGATTAAAGATCTAGACTGTTTCTGTGTATTTTCCAGGGCAAAAGAATGTGGAAACAGTAGGGAAATTCTGGAGGAAACAGCTTAGCAGATAAATATCATTAATTTTTCAAGCTATTTTTGCTATTGGTATATAACCAGTTGGATTCAGGTGGAACAGATGGAACTCCTGGAACTGGCTGAGCAGACTTTTCTATTTGATTAAGAATTTGGCTAAATGGTGTTGTCATTTGTTATGCCCCAAATTTACAAAGCAACAAAATGTTCTTACCGTGGTATTCTCTACTAAGCATTCTCCACCTGATGGAAGTGCTTGATGTGCCCCTCTGGCTGGCATGCTGTCGTCAAATCATCACAGGCTAAATAATGACACAACCTGTGTACTTGGAAAAGAGCAATTTTGAACCATATCTGACACACAAGTTTGTACAGGAAAGCCATTGTTGAAAATGATGGCAAGACTTTTAACCTGGATCACTACTTTCTAGTGAGGAGGAGGAGGAGTTGTTGGTAGTGTTATTATTTCTGATCGTGTTCACAGTTCACTTGGTGCTTTCCTGTTTTAAGGAGCTCACAAGCTAAAGATAGACAGACATGCAGAAGGCAGGAAAAAGGGGTATACTGTAAGTTCAGTTAAAAATAAATAAATACATTTGTTAATTTAAGTAGGACAGGTAAACTATTCCAAATTATTTCTCTGGGTTGTTAGCAAATTTCCCAAAGGCAGTAAGGCAGAGGTGGCCTTCAGGTGAGCTGGATAATGGAAAAAGTAGGTCCTTCAAAAGTGTTCTATGCTGTAGGGGTCAATGTAGGAGGAGCCACAGAAATGTTTGTGTGAGAAGCTGCCAAGTGGTTGGATGCGGCTGGCATCTCTGGAAGAGCAGAAGGCATGGTGTGTGATCAGTGGTGGATTTAGAGTTAGTGGTGCCTTGTGTGCAACTTCATTTTTGGACCCCCTCCTCTCACAACCCAGCCAAGAAAAAGAACGTGCTCTCTTGTCCCACTCCTGCCATTTTTCATTCTTTTTTTCTTCATTCTGCTCCTGTATTATAAGTTAAGGGGATTAAATGAAAATAAAGTGAGGTACCTTGATTGGGGCAGGGGGTTGGGGTACAGGATGAGGTAAGGGGGGTGTCCTGAGCCCTGCTGCACTGCTAGCCAGGATTTGGGGGCAGGTTGTCAGATATTTGTGCTGCATTTTGGGGGGGTGGCCTTTGTTGTTGGGGGCCCTGTGCCACCACACAGTTTGTTTCATGGTAAATCTGCTCCTGCATGTAATGTAAAACAATACTAAAGTGAAGAAGGCCAGAATTAGTCAGGGCTTTCAAGGCAGTAACAAGAAGCCAGACCTTGATACAAAGGGTGTTTAAATTTGCAGAAGTTTTGACTTCTAATATGCACTAAATCCTCCTGTAAGTTAAACTGGAACAACCTCACTGACTGATCACAAATGCCACTGGTGTAACTGAGAGGAAATTTTGGCCCTGTTTTGAAAATAAGTCCGACAACTGGATTGCTTTTTACTCAATTTTTGTTGCTTTGGCTCACATTATGTTTGTTCCAAAGAGGAAAGTTTGTCAGATGATTAGGGTGCTAGTCTGAGACTCATAAACCTGGATTCAGTTTCCTTATAGATTTCCTGTTGTGACCTTGGGCAAGTGATTTAGGATGGATGTTTCAACTGTGCCTGATTGATTTAGGAGCACAAGTCCCACTGACTTTCAAAGGGACTGTGCTCCTAAATTACTTAGGATTTTCAAAATGTCTATCTTTAGTTTCTCCAGGCCTCAGTTCCCCATTTGTAAAATGAGGATAATAGCACTAACCAATTTCACAAAGATGTTTTGAAGATAAATACCTTAAAGATTGTGAAATGCTCAGTTATTGTGGTAATGGGGGGCCACATAAATAGTTAGGCTTGGTCTGCACTTAAAAGTTTCATCGGCATAGCTACATTGGCCAGCTATGCTGACAAACCCCCCTGTGTTTTTTCACAAAACAGCTGTGCCGATGGAACAGGGCTTGTATCAATGTATACAACATCCTCTGGGGCTGTGGTGTTCCCGTACCAACAGAAAAACTCCTCCTTCTGTTGGTATAGGCTGCATCTATAATAAGGGGCATTGTGTAGACTTGCCTTAGATAGATCATCTTCAGTAATTTAAGTATCATAAGATGTTGAGTGGCCTCCCTCTGTGTAGGTAGCTACCCCTAGGTTTGCAGAAGTGCAGAGTGGGTAGGGGGCCAAGAGTCAGAACTTTTAAAGATTTAGCATTCAGCACATTAATATATTTCCCAGAGCTAATGTGTTTCTTAATTAACATGAAAAGAGAACTGGTACAAGAAAAGTGTAGGATGTACTTTTTAGCCAAACAAAATTAGAGAAAGTTAATGATTTATTTTAGTATATTTGACAATTATATATTCCCTTTTGTTCATTTTCAATGGATATAAAAAGTTTTGTTTTTTTTAAGAATTATGCAGGGTAAAAGGAAAATAAATTATACATTTGTGTCTTCAAGCAAAGGGCTGAATAAATTTTTTTCCCAAAAGTTAATATGTATTTTGTGACTTTTTAGGTTAAATTTTGGGATCAAATGATCTTTTCCCCCATAACTGTTTTAACTTGGGAGAAGGGAGAACATTCCTTTTAGGAAGATCTGTCACACTCCTAGAGATATTGTATGTTTGTCATATAGTTGTTACTATAGGAATGAAATCATTCTCTATCTGAGGAATAAGGTGAGCTATATAAATATTCAGTAATTTAATTTTTTAGTGCCAGTTTAAAGAATTTTATAGTAAATTACATGTTAAATGTGTAAGATAACTTTTATTTTCTATTTTTGTTTTTCTTCCATTTTCTAAAAAAGACACAAATACTTATTTTGTTTAGTTCAAGCTGGACAAAGTCTAATATTTGGGAAATTACTGTGTGAAGTCTTGGAGGAAAGGGAGCTCTGTTCTCAGTGGAGGCAGAGAGCAATGGGCATATCATGGTCACTGATTGAGGGTATAGAGATGGCTGTGGTCTTCTTCTGTAGTAATGCCACAAATGGGCCATGAGAGTGACTGTGTGGACACAGGAGGATCAAACAGCCTAAGGGCATGTCTACACTGCAATTAAACATCTGGGGGTGGCCAGTCCCTGCTGACTTGGGCTCATGGGACTCAGGCTAAGATGCTATTTAATTGTGGTGTAGATGTTCAGGCTTGGGCTACAGCCTGAACTCTGTGATCCTCCCAATTTGCAGGTTCCTAGAGCCTGGTCTACAGCCCAAGCCTGAATATCTGAGTCATCTGGCACATTCCGGCCTGAGGTTTTTAGTTGCACTTTAGACATACCCTAGGACGAGGGTACAAAGGTCCTTCACAAAGAGAGGAGATGATAAAGAAAAATAATTGAATTTGAAGTTTTCTCAGAAGCAAAAATAAAGGGAGCTTATTTACGTAATAGGGAAAGTTCCTTATTAAACAGCAGGAAACAAAGAAAGGGAGAAGGGAAAAAAAAAACATTACATCTTCCAACAGGCTGTATTAACAGCTGTTGCTTGCTTGCCAACTTTGGATGACTTTTTAGCAAGCTTGCTTTCAACATTAATCCAGTTTGAGATATGTACCGTAAACCCTTCCATCTAATTCACACTGTAAAACCTAATCTTGCACTCTTTAAATAGGTGTTGCAAAGTGAGCTTGGGCAATTGACTCTTTTATTCCCACTGACTTCAGTGAGGTTTACGTACATAAATAGTATAGGATCAGAACCAAAGAGATAATGAGAGATTCAAAGACTCCATCCAAGTATGTGCCACTTCAGCAAGAGAACATATTTAGCTCCTCATCTATTCAATTTCTAAACTGTGGTTGACCTCCACCTTAGTACGTTGTGGTTAGCATGTAAGTAATTGTTAATCAAATAGTTTAAGCCAATCTTGTGAATCTTCAATTTAACTGAATTAGGTCTTCTGGGGAACTGATAAAATAAATCCATGCTATGTCATTCATTCCAGTCACTGACCCATACATTAATCTCTCTCGTCACTGACCCTTGCTAATAAGGCAAATATAATCGCAGGCAGTATGTCTGCAGCACTGTGTGGTGGTCCACAACAGGACATTACTGCACTTTGGAATGTAATGGGCTACTGAGTCATTAGAATGTTATGAATGTTAATAGCTCAGTTTCAAGGCTTGATCAGCACAACACAGTGTTTTCTTGGTATCTGCTATGGCACGCAACCCCCCGTAACATGCCAAACGTGTTTCTTTGACTGGATTGTATGTGTATAGAACCTTATATGACTAGAGCCTATTATTTATTTACAGTATTTATCAACATAGAAACAGCCTGAAGTAATGTGTATGCCATGTGATATAGCATGGCCAGAGGGCAGCAAGAGAGTGATATATGGGAGGTATGTAAGCCCCAGGATAGCAGCCCAATGCCCCAACAGGGAAGAGCCTATGCGGTGCAATCTGGGGGATCATGGGGAGCAATGTGGCCTAATTGGCCTGGTAGGGGTTGCAGTGACCCCATATGGGTATACAGGGTCGATAAAAATGAATGGTATTGAGACCATAGCATTAGTGGATTCTGGAAGTGCTGTCACTCTGGTCTCTGAAGTTGGTGGCGCAAGACCAACTAACCCGGGCAAAAAACACAGCGGTAACGTGTATTCATGGCACCGTAAATTTTTACCCACCAATCCCAGTACGGATTGAGATCCAGGGGAACACTACCAGGGTAACTGCAGGGATGGTCCCCAGACTCCCCTACCTGGTCTTAATTGGTAGAGACTTCCCAGGGTTTGAGAGCCTAGTTCCCCTAGTAGAGCCAGAGGAGGGTAGCAACACCCAGACTGAGACTGAGGCACCTGCAGATAGCCTTACCCTAATTTTTGCTGGATTTGCCCCAGAGTTATTTTCATCCCCTGGGAAAACCGGAAAGTCTAGGTGGGAAAGGAGGGCAAATAAAAGATTAAGGACCAGGATTCTAGCAGGGAACCAGAAAGCCTCCCTTGTTGGTAGGCGAACCCGTTCAGGAGGCAAGGAAACAATTCAGGCCACTGAGGACTCGGGAGGTGGGTCCTAGCTCAAGTAGAAGCAACCCGGGGGGTGGAGTTGAAATAGGTCCCCTGAAATTGGGTCAGATTGGTCCAGCACGTGACAATTTCGGACAGGACCAAGCCAATGACCTGCTATATGTGAATGTGAGGGAGGAGGTAGTGGAATTGAATGGCGTACCTGTGGAGGGAAGGCCAAAGGCCCAAGGCCATATTATGTGTTCAAAAACGATCTGTTGTACCGGATAGCGCAAATACGAGGGGAAGAAATAGAGCAGCTCTTAGTCCCATGGAAACACACAAGGGCAGTACTAGAATTAGTTCACAGTCATTTATTTGGGGGACATCTAGGAGTAGACAAGACACTGAATAGAATCTTAAGAAGGTTTTACTGGCCAGAAATATGCACAGAGGTCCAACGCTATTGTGCCTTCTGTCCAGAATGCCAGTAGCATAGCCCTCGACCTCACTTGCAGGCCCAGTTAGTACCTTTACCTATTATTGAAGTCCCTTTCAAGAGGATAACGATGGATCTACTGGGCCCGCTAGAAAGACTGGAACAGGGCCACTGAAATGTACTAGTCATCCTTGACTATGCCACATGGTACCCAGAAGCCATTCCTTTAAGAAACCCGATATCCAAGGCAATAGCAAAATAACTACTCTAGGTTTTTGCCAGAGTGGGCATCCCTAAGGAGATCTTGACTGACCAAGGAACCCTCTTCATGTCGAAAATAATGAAGGACTTATGTACCCTGCTCCGTATCCAGGCCCTACAGACTTCAGTCTACCATACACAAATAGATGGCGTGGTTGAGTGGTTTAACCGTACCCTTGAAATTACGATCTAGAAGGTGGTAGCACAGGACAGAAAAGACTGGGATACCCTTCTACCTTACCTAATGTTTGCAATACGGGAAGTTCTCCAGGTGTCCACTGGTTTCTCTCCCTTTGAGCTACTATACGGACGTCACCCATGCAAAATATTAGATATTGCCAAGGAGGATTGGGAAGAACAACCTAACCCAGGAAAGAATGTCATTGAGCATGTAATCGGATGAGATAGTGAATAGCTCGAGTGACCCCCATAGTATGAGAACATTTGGAAAAAGCACAAGAGGCCCAGCAGAGATATTACAACCGTTGGGTGAAAGTACAGAGATTTCAGCCGGGAGAATGGGTGATGGTGCTAGTGCCGACAATAGAAAGCAAACTCCTGGCCAGCTGGCATGGGCCGTATGAGATAGTGGAAGCCACTGGGGAGGTGGACTGTAGGGTCAGACAACCAGACTGCCGAAGGCCAGAGCAGATCTACCACGTCAACTTACTGAAGCCCTGGCATGACTGAGAGATGTGCTTGGTCATTCAGGGAGATCCACCCCAGCCAGATGACCCACAGGGGCAGGTGAGGATATCCCCCAAATTAACCCCAGAACAGCGAACAGAGGTCATTGATATGATCCAACAGAACCAAGACGTGTTCTGTACACAGCCGGACTGTACGACACTGATCCAAGATCATATTGTTACCAGTCTTGGAGTAAGAATGACATTAAGACCATACCGAATACCGGAACTTAAAAGGGAAGAAATTAGGACAGAAGTGAAGAAGATGCTGAAACTCGGGGCTATTGAAGAATCCCAAAGCCAGTGATCCAGCCCTATCATCTTAGTCCCCAAGCCTGATGGCACCCTGAGGTTTTGCAATGACTTCCGGAAGTTGAATGAAGTATCCCAATTCGATGCCTATCCAATACCATGCATCGACCAGCTAGTTATCAGTTAGGCAAGGCCCGACACCTAACCACCGTGGACCTGAGAAAAGGATTTTGGCGAATTCCCCTGGCCAAGGATGCCTTCTTTACACCCGATGGTTTGTTCCAATACACTTTCCTCTCTTTCAGACTCCATGGGGCCCCTGCAGCATTCCAGCGATTTATGGACAAATTGCTGTGACCCCATGCCAACTATGCTGCCGCCTATTTAGACAACATAGTCCTCCGTAGCCCTGACTGGGAAACACACCTGGGAAAAGTAGAAGCAGTGCTAGATGCCCTTCGGAAGGCTGGCCTCACTGCCAACCCTCCCAAGTGCATGATAGGGCTAGCTGAGGCCAGATACCTTGGGTCTGTAATAGGGAGAGTCTTGGTGAAACCCCAGTGGAACAAAGTGGAGGCAATACAGGGTTGGCCTTGACCAGTCTGCAAAAAGCAGGTCAGAGCATTTCTAGGGATAGTAGGGTACTATTGGAGAGTCATCCCTCATTTCGCCACAAGGACAGGACCGTTGACAGACCTGATAAAAGCTCGGGGCTCTGAGATAGTAAAGTGAACTGATGAGGCAGAAGGAGCATTCACAGATTTAAGGACAGCCCTTTGCTGTCATCCAGTGCTCATAGCCTCAGACTTTGAGAAGGAATTCATCCTACAAACAGATGCCTCAGAGGTAGGGCTAGGAGCTGTCCTTTCGCAGATGGTGAGGGAGGAGGAACACCCGATCCTGTACCTCAGCTGGCAACTCCTCCCCAGGGAACAAAAGTATGCCGTTGTTGACAAGGAATGTCTGGTGGTAAAATGGGCCATAGAGGCTCTCCGCTACTACTACTGGGGTGGCGGTTTACCCTTGTGACAGACCATGCCCCTCTCCAGTGGATGCACAGAAACAAGGAGAAGAATGCAAGAATGACTAGATGGTTCCTATCCTTGCAACTCTTCCATTTCCGTGTACAGCACAGGGCTGGAAGCCAACACGGCAATGCGGATGGCCTGTCACGACAACACTGCTTCTTGTCCCAAGTAGCCCAACCCCATGGTGTTGAGCGGGGTGTGTGTGTTTGGGGATATATGATATAGCATGTCCAGAGGGCAGCAGAAGAGTGATAGATGGGAGATATGTAAGCCTTAGGATGATGAGAGCCTTATTCCCTGTAGAGGGAAGAGAGACTGCTACAGATGAATTAGAACACCTGGAACCAATTAAGCCAATTAGAGCACCTTAAGCCAGTCACCTGATAAAACCCCCCTGCTTCAATCAGACAGTTGAAGGAGCTGAAGCAGCGTGGTTTGGTGTTGGAGCGAAGAACAGTTTGGAGGAGAGCAGTTTGGAGAAGTGCTGTGGTGGGTCAGAAGACCAAGACCCTAGGTAAAGGAAAACCTGGCTTGTGCAGAGCAGAGGGACTCTACAGACACAAGGGGTTGGGAGAAATTTGGCCCAAGTGGAGAGAGGGCAGGAAGCCCCACAAGCTGAAGGGCCAGAGAAGGAAGTACCCTAGGGAAAGGAATCACTAGTTCAAGTGATTCACCGCAATCCCTAGGGCCCTTGGGCTGGGACCTGGAGTAGAGGGCAGGCCTCGGTCCCTCTCTCTCCACTCCCCTTTTCTGGGACATTAGTGGGACAGTTGATACCCCAGTTCAGGGGTGAGAAAGGGTGCCCTGAACCCCCACAAGAGGAGAAAGCATGGGACCCATCATAATAGTGCCAGCAATTTGCCACAGCCATGATGAGGTTAGCTTTACTTCATAGTATGAGAACCACATCAGAACATTTAATTCATAAAACTACTTCTGAAGGAAATATTACACTTTTACATCACCTGTTGCTGGTAGCATAAAAGACGGTTACTCACCTTTGTAACTGTTGTTCTTCGAGATGTGTTGCTCATATCCATTCCAGTAGGTGTGTGCGCGCCGCGTGCACATTCGTTGGAGACTTTTACCCTAGCAACACTCGGCGGGCCAGCAGGTCACCCCCTGGAGTGGCGCTGCTATGGCGCCGGATATATACCCCTGCTGACCCGTCGCTCCTTAGTTCCTTCTTGCCGGTTACTCCGACAATGGGGAAGGAGGGCGGGTGTGGAATGGATATGAGCAACACATCTCGAAGAACAACAGTTACAAGTGACAACCGTCTTTTCTTCTTCGAGTGCTTGCTCATGATCCATCAGATATAGAAAAAAGCTTACCTAGTGTGGGTCGGACGAGACTTTGCGGAATGTTAAGACCGCTGAGCTGAAGTGCTCGTCTGTCCGATGTTCAACAGCGCGTAGTGGAGTAAGGTAGCAGGACACCAAGTAGCTGCCTCGAGCATAATGTCCTGGAGGGACTGGGCCAGGAAAGGCGGATGAGTTGAACCAAGTAGAAGGGCGGTGAGGCGGCCGAGCGGACGAGCAAGTCATAGCACATCCGGGATACAAGGACTCACCATAGAAATTCCGCTGGAAGGATACGGCGACTTTCATACGCTCCGCCACTGGCTTGAATAGTGGGCGAGTGTCTGAAGGATTTAGTCCTGTGGATGTAGAGGCAAGAAGCCAGCGGACATCAGGGTGTGTAGCTGTGGGTCCCAGCGGAGCGTGCGCTTCGGGAAGAAGGACAGTAAAAAAAGTCCTGTTAATATGAAAGGCAGGACCACCTTTGAAGAAAAGCGGATGTGATTGTAGCTGCATCTTATCTTTGTGAAACGATGGTCGTAGGGGGGTCTACCACCAACGCACGGAGCTCAGATACCCGTCTGGCTCGAGTGATAGCGACCAGATATCCGTCTTCAGACAAGTAGAGTCACGACAGGTGCTAGTCGGCTCGACAGGGGAGGGCAATGAGCCCTAGATAGACAAGGTTGAGATCCCAGGTAGGCGCGAAGGGGCTTAACGGGGGGTAGCAGTCTCTCCAATCTTAAGGAATCTTGAATATTCGGGTGAGAAAAGGTGGAACGCCGGACGTCTCCAGGCATGGAAGGTGGAGATGCGGCGCAGATGCACCCTAATCGAGAGAGGGCTAGGTTTCGGCCTGAGGTATAGGTAAAGTAGTCCAAGACAACAGGCTGAAACGGCGTGAGGTAACCGGGAACGCTGTGTACGCCAGTGAGAGAACGCTTCCCCTTAGCAAGATATATGTCGCCTCGCGTGGAGGGTTCCTGCTCCCAAGAGGACCGTGTAACCTGGCGAAGCATCGGCGCTATCAGACTCGTTTCACAGAAGTAGAACCATGCCGTCAGCTGCAGGGACGGAAGGGTCGGGTGATGAGCCTGCGCGAGTCGCGTGTATAAAGACCGGGCAGAGTGGCAGTGTTATCAGAGTCGCCAGGGACAGAATCGAGCAGCATGGTGTATCAGTGCTGCCTTGGCCATGCGAGCGATTAGGACAGCATACCTGCAGAGCTTGATCAAGACCTTGGACTAAGGAAAGGGTGAAAGGCATAGAGAGCCCTTTTCAGGGAATGAGGAACGACGTCCGAAGAGAGCCGGGAGCGACCTGTAGGGAGCAGCAACACTGCATCTTCCTGTTCTCCTTGGAGGCGAATAGGTCGATCGGGAAATGCCCACTTCCGGAAAACAAATAAGCCACGTGTGCAGGAACGACTGGCTCAGGCGGTCCGCTAGTGGTGTTCCGGACCCCCGAGAAAGGAGGGCTACAAGTCTATGCTGGGCTATACAAAAGTCCCAGCAGTGCATGCCTACCCCGCCCCCCCCCCTATTGTGCAAACAGAGGAGAAGACAATGTCTCCTTGTTGTTTATGTAATAGCATGCGTGTGTTGTCCATGAAAATGGCACACAACGCCGAGAGTTGCCGGAGGGCTGGCACGCAGCGGCATCTGCTCTGATTCGTGACATTGATAATGGAGCTTCAATTCAGGCATGGAAACAGACTCAGGAGGACAGCGTGAGCCGCCCCAGAGAGAGCGTCTGTTTTAGGAAGCGAGGGTTGAGTGGGGGAATCGGTCGACGGCAACACACATGAGGGTTCGACACCATTGAGAGGGATCCCAGCACGTGCGACGGGATTGTGATATCATGTCCAGGGCATCCCTGCGTGGACGATAGACCGAGGTGAGCCAGATTGCAGAGGGCGCATGCGTAGTCTCGCGTGCTTTGTCACGAAAGTGCACGCAGCCATGTGACCGAGTAGTAGAGGTGAGGGACGGTGCGGACAGAGGTTGTTGGGGAAGGCTTGGAGCCCCTGAATGAGCGAGAGACTATAGATTGGAACCTCTGTGGAGGCAAGCTGGCTGTTGCTCGACTGGAGTCCAGCAGCGCCCCTATGAATTCTATCTTCTGCGTAGGATGCAGAATGGATTTGTCTAGATTGATGATTAGACCTAGACGGGAGAACAGACCTTTGATGATGTCTACATGTGCGGCAACCTGAGCCTCGGAAGGACCCTCGAATCAGCCAGTCGTCGAGATAAGGAAAGACATGAATTCTGATGGCGACGGAGGTAGGCGGCGACTACCGCCATACACTTCGTAAAACTCGAGGGGCCGAGGAAAGGCCGAAGGGAAGAACCGCAAATTGGTAGTGATGACGATTCACCACGAAGCGAAGAAACCTCCTGTGCGGTGGGTAAATCGCGATATGAAAATACGCGTTCCCTCATGTCGAGAGCAGCGTACCAATCTCCGGGATCGAGGGAAGGAAGGATGTTTCCCAGGGATACCATGCGGAACTTGAGCTTCTTGATAAACTTGTTCAGAGCTCGCAGATCCAAGATGGGTCTGAGACCGCCTTTCGCCTTGGGAATTAGGAAGTATCTGAAATAGAACCCCCTGCCTCTTAAGTCCTCTGGAACCTCTTCTATGGCTCCCAATGCGAGGAGCTTCGAAACTTCCTGCAGAAGGAGTTGCTCGTGAGAGGGGTCCCTGAAGAGGGACGAGGAGGAAGGGTGGGAAGGCGGGGTCAAAATAAACTGAAGACGGTAGCCACATTCCACCGTGCTGAGGACCCAGCGGTCCGTTGTTAGCTGGGACCACGCAGGGAAGAAAGCAACGAGGCGGTTGGCGAACTGAACGGGATCCTGGGGGGAAATTGGTACATTGCTCTCGGGCGCACCTTCAAAAGTTAGGCTTCGGTCCCGCCGGTGGTTTGGTGGGACCGGAATTGTTACCCCCTTGAGGGCCAGACTGGCGCCTACGAGAGGTTCGGCCCCTCCTCCTGGAGAAGTCCTGTCTCGGTCGAGGTGGGGGGTAGGATCGCTGGGGTTGGGAACGGAAGGACCATCTCTGAGTCTGTGGCGTGTGCATTCCCAGCGAACGCATGATCACGCGGTTGTCTTTCAGACTCTGGAGGCGAGGGTCTGTCTTCTGGGAGAAGAGACCCTGACAGTCAAAGGGCAGGTCCTGTATAGTATACTGCAGCTCAGGTGGCAGACCTGACGCTTGCAGCCACGATATACGCCTCATAGCTATCCCCGAGGCGAGAGTCCTAGCCGCCGAGTCCGCGGCGTCCAACGAGGCCTGGAGGGAGGTCCTTGCAATCTTTTTCCCTTCCTCCAGGAGAACTGAGAACTCTTGGCGGGAGTCCTGTGGGACAAGCTCTACAAATTTCCCCACTGCCTCCCAAGTATTGAAATTGTATCTACTCAGGAGAGCTTGTTGATTCGCCACCCTGAGCTGGAGGCCTCCCGCAGAGTAGATTTTCCTGCTCAACAGGTCCATACGCCTGGCCTCTCTGGATTTGGGCACAGGAGCTTGCTGGCCATGTTGCTCCCGCTCGTTGACAGATTGGACTACCAACGAACAAGGAGGAGGGTGAACATAAAGGTACTCGTACCCTTTTGACGGGACCATATATTTACGCTCAAACCCCTTTTGCTGTAGGAGGTACCGATGCCGGGGTTTGCCAGATCGTATCAGCTCGAGCCTGGATGGAGCGAATGAAGGGGAGTGCCACCCTTGTTGGGGCCTCTGCCGAGAGGATACTGACCACTGGGTCATCCACCTCAGGAACTTCCTCCACAGGCAAGTTTATGTTCAGAGGCACACGGTGGAGGAGGTCCTGGTGAGACCTGAGGTCAATTGGGGGCGGTCCTAATGTTGCCGTTCCCGCCACAGCCTCATCCGGGGAAGATGAGGAAGAGACCCCCAGGGACCAAAGGGACTTGGAGAGACTCCTGGTCCTGTGGGGCATCCAGGGGCTGCTCCTGTTGGTCCATGCCCTGGGCAGGAGGTTGGTCCGTTCTCGCTGGAGGAGATCTGCTCGTCGTGGACTCTGGAGCCTGATGGTCGGAGGGGGTGGAGTGCGGCGGCGGATGGTGGCTACCTTGGCTCTGGTGGTAAGCCCACGGAGTCCAAAAGGGCCACTGATGACGACATTGGTTGTCCGACTCTCCATAAGATGCTGTGTCAGCATGAGAGGAGATTGTCAGCTGGCGAGACGGCCACGGTGGGGCGGAGACCGTGTGAGGAACGTCTCTGCGGTCAGTAGAACCGGCCCTGTGCGGTGCCGGGGAACGGTACCGGGAGTCCCTCCGGTGCCGTGAGGGTGACCGGGACCTACGACCAGTGCGGTGCCGGGAGGTCGACTGGTGCCGAGAGTCGCCATGCCGAGATCGGCTGCGGGAAGTGCGGTGCCGCGAGTGGTGCCAAGATCTGGAGTGGTGCCGGTAATGTCTGGACGGCGACCGGGACCTGGAGTAGTACCACGAGTACGACCGGTACGTTGATGGGGAGCGGTACCGGGACTGTGAGCGGCCGCGGGACCGAGAGCGATGACGAGACTGTGAGCGTCTGCGGGACCGGGACCGGGACCTGGAACGATGGAGTCCCATGGTGCTGGGCGAAGAAGGTACGAGGGCCGGCTTGCCAATAGATTGTAGGACCCGCACCGGCGGCGCCGGGGGTTGAGGCAGCTCAGGCTCCGTCATTGCAATCAGGTCTCGTGCAGCGGAGAACGTCTCCGGGGTGGAGGGCACGATGAGCTCAACCGCGGCACGTGCCGGGGAGCTGGTAGGCACCTGACTCGACGGCTCTTCCGAGGCCGGAATCGACGGTGCGGCAGACATAGGTGCTGCGGCAGGTAGAGTCAGTGCCGGGCGGTCTAGTTTGGCTAAGCGCTCAGACTGCGCCGCGGGTATAGCGGCCGCAGGAGGCTTGCGCTTCTTGCTCCGTGGTGAGAGCGAGCGATGCTGACCAGAAGCTGGTGCTGGAGACGGGTGAGACGACGTCTTCTCAGAGGGCATGCAGTACGGTGCCGAGGAGGTGCTTGTTCCCGGTACCGCGGACGGTGCCGAGGGCGGTGGAGTTAACGCTGCCTCCATCAGCAACTGCTTCAGGCGAACGTCCCGCTCTTTCTTAGTTCGGGGCTTGAACGCCTTACAAATCCTGCACTTGTCCGTTAAGTGAGATTCGCCCAAGCACTTAAGGCAGGAGTCGTGCGGGTCGCCTGTGGGCATCGGCCTACAGCAGGTCGCACACGGTTTGAAGCCCGGTGATCCGGGCATGAGCCCGGTACCGGGGTAGGGGACGGGGCTAACCCCCGATCCCTTCTAACTATCTACAAAAACTATTACTAATAAAACTAACTACTAATTACTGTTAAGAGATCAACTATATACACAATTTACAGAAAAAACGAGAGAATCGCTAGGGAGGTGGAGAAACAGACTGCACTTCACAGTTCCAACGACCGACACGGGCGGTAAGAAGGAACTGAGGAGCGACGGGCTGGCAGGGGTATATATCTGGCGCCATAGCGGCGCCACTCCAGGGGGTGACCTGCCGGCCCGCCGAGTGTTGCTAGGGTAAAAGTCTCCGACGAAAGTGCACGCAGCGCGCACACACCTACTGGAATGGATATGAGCAAGCACTCAAAGAAGAACAAAGAAATTATGATATACAGTTTCAAAATTATATGGATATACCATATCTTATAAACTCTCTGGGTTGTCTGCATAAAATATGGAAGCATCCAAATGTAAATTAAGGTGGCGTTTCCCTCCCAGTAGTTGAAATAATAAAAATAAAATAGTATACATTTCTTCATTGAAAGAACATCAACCTTCAGAAGATACTCCACTTATCTTATCATTTTGAATGATATTCTAGAAAACAACATCTCAGAAGTGAAGCTTCTTGGAATGATATCACAGCACTGGCCAAATTTGTTGTGTCACTTTCTTAGAGTACATTATAATATTATTGCAGGAATCCACTACCAAGAGGATTAAGGTTATATGTAAATTGCTAGTTTTTGGATTATCAATCATCTCCTAATTTTAGATCCCTGTATTAATAAACATGATTGCTTTCCTATATTATCATGACATGGCATCTGCAGTAACTAGACATCTTATGCCAAAATTTTCAAATTTATGGCTACATTCAGGTATCCAGTCTGTATATAGGAAGCTAAATATAAGTTACCTGACTTTTCAGTCTCTCTAAAAAACAGACCACGTTTACTTAGCTGCCTATGCACCGAAGTTTGAAAATTTTGGACATAGTTTGCATAGCAGAACTCCTTAGTTAGGGAAGCAGCTCTGTAACTTTTCCTCTAGTAGTTTCATGGCAAAACTGAGTGCTTGGCCCTGGTAGTATTTGATGGCAGACTTTGCACTGAAAGCTCATTTTTTTTCAGGAAATGTTCATTATTGAATAGGTGGCACCCTTCCCTCTGAGTCAGTAAGCAATGCCTAGTTATGGGCTAGGGACCATTGCGCTGCTGAAAGTGCTTTTATATTATGTAAAATTGAGAGTACATCTACACTTGGAGCTGGGGGTGTGATTACCAGATTGAGCAGACATGCTCATACCACCTGTCATCAAGCCAGCATTATTGAGCAGCAGCACAAGATGGTAGGATAGGCTAGCCTTCCTGAGTATGTATCTGTTCAAGACCCTAGCTCATCCCACAGTTTGTGCTGCTATGGCTATATTTTATTTTTAGTGCACTAGGTGATGGGAGCTGACGTGAGTATGTCTACTCAAGCTGGGGGTGTGATCCTCAAATTGATCATGACTGCTTGTATCATGGCAGAGCTCATGGCACTTTCCACAAGTTAGGGATGTTAGCTATGATGTATACTCATATTTGCACATGTATATCACATGTCTGACAAAGTGAGTGTTCACCCACGAAAGTTTATGCTCCAATGCGTCTGTTAGTCTATAAGGTGCCACAGGACTCTTTGTTGCTTTTTTACAGATCCAGACTAACATGGCTACCCCTCTGATACTTGACTCAAATTCTAGTTTGGGTAACGATACTCTGTTTAAAATTCCTGTTGAACTTGGATAGGGTATTCTCCTTCACTTTACCCTAAATTGTTCTGTAATATGGCTGTATTCTGAAAAGAACTTCTATGTTCCACCTTAGAGGAGGCTGCATTTCAACAGTAGGGGATGTGATGCTTATATGCATACTTGTAGGGGGCTTTATCTTTCTGTATGAATGACATTTTTTAAATGTATGATATTATTACTGATTTGATTATTAAGATATTACATCTGTTTGCATTATAACAAATTAAATTCCCAAGTAAATAAAATTCCTGTTTGGTATATGTCTGTATTAGAAGTAATTGATAATTCAGATAGCAGGAATGTGCACAGTCCTACACTGTGTGTTAGGAAATGGCTTGCCACAGTTATAAAAATAATTAGAGAGACAAGGTGAGTGAGCGGGAAGGGATAGCTCAGTGGTTTGAGCATTGGTCTGCTAAATCTAGGGTTGTGAGTTCAATCCTTGAGGGGGCCACTTAGAGATCTGGCGCAAAATCAGTACTTGGTCCTGCTAGTGAAGGCAGGGGGCTGACTCAATGACCTTTCAGGGTCCCTTCCAGTTTGCAGTAAGATCTGTGATCCTCTTCAGCAAGGAGCTGTGGCTGGTGGATTTATTCATCTCCCTTGACCCGTGCCTGTGTGAGAGAGCACAGGGAAACCCAGTGGAGCTGGGGTCCATGTCATCCAATACTAGGTGCTCACCACTAAGTTATCACCTAAAATCTCAACAGCCTCCACCAACTCCTCCCTTACCCTTGCATATACATGCAGTAGAATCTTCCTGGATCTGATAACTGCTGAACCCACAAAGGGAAGCAACATGTGCCCCTTAAAGTTGAGTCATAATTTTAGTTATTATGTGATTGGGCAACAAAATGGCAAATGAAATTTAATGTGGATAAATGTAAAGTAATGCACATTAGAAAAAATAACCCCAGCTATACATAAAATATGTGGGTGCTAATTTAGCTATAACTGAACAGGAAAGAGATCTTGAAGACGGAGTCATCGTGGATAGTTCTCTGAAGACATCCGCGCAGTGTGCAGCAGCAGTAAAAAAGCAAACAAGATGTTAGGAATCATTCAAAAAGAGATAGTCTCCGTCTTATTCTCTATCTTATTACCATTATATAAAGCCATAGTATGCCCACATCTTGAACACTGTGTACAGATGTGGTCTCCTCATCTCAAAAAAGATTAGGGGTTTGGAATGGGTCCCATATGAGGAGAGATTAAAGAGTCTAGGACTTTTCAGCTTGGAAAAGAGGTGTCTAAAAGGGGATATGATAGAGGTATATAAAATCATGAGTGGTGTGGAGAAAGTGAATAAGGAAAGATTACTTACTTGTTTCTATAATATAAGAAATAGGGGCCACCAAATGAAATTAATGGACAGCAAGTTTAAAACAAATAAAAGGAAGTTCTTCTTTACATTGTGCACAGTCAACCTGTGGAACTCCTTGCCTGAGGAGGTTGTGAAGGCTAAGACTATAACAGGGTTTAAAAGAGAACTAGATAAATTCATGGAGGTTAAGTCCATTAATGACTATTAGCCAGGATGGGTAAGGAATGGTGTCCCTAACCTCTGTTTATCAGAGGGTGGAGATGGATGGCAGGAGAGAGATCACTTGATCATTATGTGTTAGGTTCACTCCCTCTGGGACACCTGGCATTGGTCACTATTGGTAGATGGGATACTGGATGGATGGACCTTTGGTCTGACCCAGTATGGCCATTCTTATGTTCTTAGTATTTAAAAAGAAAAGTAAGTCAGTTATACTGTTATGCTGTAAATAAATGAGAATCATTACAGGCTTTGCAATGTGATTTCCCCTCCCAACTTCTTAAAAAAATGTCCTTAGTGAAATAATATACCAAGGAATATATTGTATGCCATGTTAAAAATGCATTCTGAAGTCTCGATCCAACTGAAATTTTATCTGACGATGGTTTCTGGCCCCTTGTTGAATTTCTTTTTGGTTTTCTATTTCGCTTTAGTTCACTTGTTCTTCATTTGAAGATATGGCCGTGTCTTTCCACATTCTTTCATCTTTCAGTTTCCTGGAAACCATTGAGCTTAGCTTTGTTTTGTCAACTGCATTGTCGTTACTGCTTCAAAAATGTTCAGCTTCTGAAGACTTGTTGCTGAGCATTGATAAAAGGAATGTTGCAAAGGATAACAAATCTAGTGGTGTTTTTTACATTTTGAAATATGGCTTCCATTAGTTATCTGTTTTTGATAAGTGAGACCCCTACTCAGAAGATATGGGGTTTCTGCAGTGTCAAAGATGATGGATTTTGATCCTACATCTAGGCAAGCTATTAACAGGAAACTCCTCTGGACCCCATATATTCTTTTCTGTGAAGCTACAAAAACAATCTTGATTCCCAGTGCTTTACTTGAAGTCCACATTGGCCTTATGTACTTTTAATTGTTTTGGTATTTTCAAAGTAAATGAGAATAACAGGTGGGTATGTGGTGATATATTACCTTAATTGAGACCCTATTAGCTTATTTTTAAATAGTTTAGTTTCTCTTTATTTCAGCTTCACAGTACTTAGTACCAGTAAACTACTCATATCCTTTTCCATTAGTTATATCTGCCATACCCATTTTTCTTGAGCACAAGCCAAACACGGTTTTGTTTAATTTGAGAACCAGTGTCATCAGGGATGTCTGCACAGCTGTGGAAAGAGTTTGTTAATTAACATTCTGACCAGGCAGGTGGTTCAACAGCTGAGCATAAAATGTGGTTGTAAATTCTTAACAGTGATTACCTTTTGTATCCTATCCTGTATACAAACTTAAATCTTAAGGTGGGAAAATATATTATATAAATATAAAAATAATTTTCAGAGTCTCATGGGGAAGTCAACATTTTAGAATAGGGAGGGCAGAGAACAAATTAAATGGATTTATGAAAGTTGGAAAATGTTAGCACACATTGATATCTTCAGAAAATATTGGCCGGAAGTGTCTCCTTATACCCTTGATGGTATAGTAGGTAGTAGTGATGTACAATACATGTCTGGTGAGAAAGTCACAGGGTAAAATTTATTTTAGTTCTGAGAAGCTGGACAAAGCCTCACGCACCGTTTAAACCCTATGATAGGACCTTAGGTGAGGCTAAAGTAGTGCATATGATCTTGTCCAAGCCCTATGCACTGGCATTAATTTAACTCAGTGGGCCCAGTTCAGCAGTCTCTGTGTAGGCAAAACTAGAGCTGAAGTCAATAGGAGTGCAGTACTAAGTACAAACAAACAAACACAACAGCAGCAACTCCCTCCCCCCCAACTCTCCCAAACCTTCCTAAAACCTTAGGAAAGCAATTATATTTCTTCTTCAAGGAATGTCCCTGGGGTGCTCCACTTTAGGTGTCCTGGCACCCTGTGCTTACAATCAGAGACTTGTAGTACTGCTCTGGTTGGCCACACAAATGTGACAACCATCTCATGCCACTCTGAGCGATTACTTAGCGTGCACAGCCAACTGATCCCTGGTTCCTTCTCTACTGCCCTTGGCCTGAGTCAGTGCGACAGCAGTGCCCCTTCAACTCCATAGAATGTTTATATTTCTTCCTTTTTCTTTTATCCCCTCTAATCTAGTTAACTTCAGTTACCATTACTTTTATTTTTTTCCATATTTAAAAAAATATTTTAGGGTAGCTTTTCTCCTCCTGCCCTGGCAACCCTCCACCACCAACGACTTCTTGGACATGGGCTGCCCCGTTTCTCTCCAGAGCTGGACCTTCCTCAGGCATGCCTGGTTCCCCTGGATTTAAATGCTGCCTGACTTGCAGGTTATCGATACCTGTTTCAGACG
Source organism: Chelonoidis abingdonii (assembly GCF_003597395.2). Classification (NCBI taxonomy): domain Eukaryota; kingdom Metazoa; phylum Chordata; order Testudines; family Testudinidae; genus Chelonoidis; species Chelonoidis abingdonii. The sequence continues at coordinate 93,388,012 of NC_133772.1, forward strand.
GCCATGCTCAGTGCATCCGCTGTCTCAGAGAGACCCATAGTCCTCAAAAGTGTCTCTCATTGAAAAAAACTGACTGCCAGGACATTAAAAGCCAGGGACCTCCAACTTAAATTACTCATTGTGGAGAAATCCCTCAGGCCAGCCTCTTGGCCAATGGTTGCCAGCAGCAGTATCAGAAAGGGCTCCACTACCAAGACCGCTTCTAAGGACCCTGTCCCTAAAAAGGTGACCAAACACCCGTCTCAGTCATCGCCACAACGAGATTTGCCTAAAAAGAAACAATCTGGTGAAAAATCTGCCACGGTACCAACAGCACTGAGAGCCTCGGACCGAGAGGCACTGGGAGCATCTGGTATCGAGACTTCCTGACGAGCCGTGGGCCTGGTATGGGCAGGCTCTCAGCGATCTAAAGCCACAATCCCTATCTCAGCATCAACTGTGCCGAAGACCGTCCTGGCACCAACTGCTGTAATGGTGCCACCTGCTGAACATATACAGCTCAGCAAGACCTCGGCACCAACAGTTCTGACCCTCTCCTCTCAGACTATGCTCCCATCCCAGGCACCAAGCTTCGCAGTACCAGAACTTTTCACTAGACAGGTGAACCTGACAGTTTCTTCTACACCAGACTTCCCCCTATTTGGTACCGACGGTACCCCAGCAAGGCCTGAACCAAGCCAGATCATCACCCTAGGGGCTTCAGCGCCACCTCCCTCCACTGATGAGGATGACCCAGGACTGTACACCCCTCGCCACTCCTCTCCTAAATCTGGACCCTCATGTAACCAGCCACTGATAGACATGCAAGCTTGGCAGCCCTAATCCTGGCTGTCACCTCCTATGGCCCTCCCACCCAATTGGCCGTATTAGGACCCATGGACCATTTATAGGACCCAGAAAATTAGACTGCCTAACCCACTGGTCTCCAGAACACCCTTCCATCCCTCACCAATGGACCCAGTGCCTTCAGAGGCCCAGGATGAGGAAACTGAAGAGCAGCAGGACGCACCTGAAGGAGACACCTTGCCACTTATGCATATCTCATCTTCATCTCCAGATGAAATGATCATGTCACCACCTCCCACATCGGGGGATGACTTCACGTCCTGTCAGGACCCCTTCAAGAGGGTGGTGGACTCCCTCGACATCTCCTTGTCTGAGCTCCCTGAGACTCAACATAAGCTCACTGACATTCTCCAGTGGCAAAAATAGCACTGCCGATTAACGCTGCCAAAATGGATCCTGCCAAAATCATCTGGCAAACTCTAACCATGGTCCCTCCTTCATGCAAAAGATTGGATAAAAAATATTACATGCTGGCAAAAGGGGCTGAATTTCTCTTTAGCCACCCCACTCCTAATTCACTGGTCATGGAGGCAGTAAATCAGAGGGGCAAACAGCAACAGTCCAGATCTACCCCTTATGACAAGGACTGGAAGAGGCTAGACCTCTTTGGGCACAAAGCTTATTCTTCTTCCACCTTGCAATTCCACATCACAAATTACTCTGCATTGCTCACAAAATACACTCACAACTTGTTTTCTACAGTGTCATCTTTATTGAACATCTTCCAGAGGACAAGAGAGAAGCGTGTAAGTCCAACATCTCCGAAGACTCTTTCATTGCAAAGATGACCCTCCAAACTTCCCTCAATTCCGCGGACACAGCAGCACGCTCCATCGTGACCTCCGTTGTCATGTCAAAAACTGTTCACGGAATCCACAGATGCGTCCTTACATACTTTAAAGGACTCCTGGGCCACCTTAAAGACTCTGGGCATCTATGTCCCTGGAATCAAGAAAAAGCAAGGCAGGTTTTACAGCCAAAAATTCTGGGCTGCATTATACTCCCAGCCCAAAAGAAACTATACGGAACGCCTCAAACAGAGGCAGATGGGACAAAGACAGAATCAAGATCAGCCTTCCATGTCCCAGCCTTCCACCTCCAGGCAGTCATTCTGAAGATCTGGTTGAGGGCCTGAGACCTCTCTACTCCCTAACTTTGGAACTTAACCCCACCTTAACAACAATCGGGGACCGCCTGTCACCATATTACCTAGTCTGGAACAAGATCACTACAGACAGATAGGTCCTGGAAATTATTCAGCAGGGTTACTCCATCCCATTTATTTCTATCCCACCTACCCACCTCCATTGCCATCCCTCTTCAGGAACCCCTCTCATGAGCCCCTATTACAACAGGAAATAAACCACCTCCTGTAATTAGGGGCCATGGAACCAGTGTCACCTCAACACAGGGGAAGAGGATTTTATTCCCATTATTTCCTCACTCAGAAAAAGAATGGCGGATGGAGACCCATTCTGGATCTACGCAAATTCAACAAGTTTGTGAGAACACAGTGATTCAAAATGGTGACCCTGTCAACAATAATTTTGGCATTGGAGAAAGGAGAATGGTTCTCGTCTTTCAACCTACAAGATGCTTACTTTCATGACACCGTGACAGAAGATTCTTGCGCTTCACCCTAGGACATCAACGTTACCAATACAAAATGCTACCCTTTGGACTGTTAACCGCCCCAAGGATCTTTTCCAAGGTCTTCTCTGTCACTGCAGCTCACCTTCGCAGACATGGGGTCATGATTTTTCCATACCTAGACAACTGCCTATTATGAACACACAAACACAATGGCCCTCTTTATGAACCTCAGACTCCAAATAAATCTTCAGAAGTTCACTTTGGTCCCTGTCCAACAATTGGAATTTATAGGAGTCTATCTCAGCAGTGCTTCCTCAACTTAACCACTCTGATTGCTACGGTCACACAGCCCACAAACGTCCGCCAGGATGTGCCTACAACTTTTGGAGCACATGGCTGCTACAGCTTTTGTTGTCAAATATGCCAGACTGCATATGAGATCCCTACAAGCCTGGCTTTGCACTTGCTACATAGCACACAAGCACTCCCTCAACCGGCGGCTCACCATGTCCCACAAAGTGAAGGATTCTCTCAAGTGGTGGACACTCCCACAAAACGTCTGCTCAGGTATCCCATTCCAACAGAAAGCTCCTACAATAACAATCACCATGGATGCCTCCCTCATGAGAAGGGGAGCTCACCTAGGTGACAACATGATCCAGGGTTGTTGGACAGCAGGGGAAGCCAACTTGCATATAAACATACTAGAACTAAGAGCAGTCAGAAACGCAGGCAAGCATTTCCTTCCTCTAATCCACAACACTGCTATCAAAGTCCTTATGGATCACATAGCACGCATGTTCTACATAAACCACCAAGGGGGAGCCCGATCAAACCCTCTGTGCATGGAGGCAATATGCCTCTGGAATTGGTGCATCTCTCACAACGTAGACATCTCAGCATCCTAACTGCCGGGACACCAGAACACCACGGCAGACCAACTGAGCAGAGACTTCTCACAAACCTATGAGTAGGAGATGGACTATGTAACCGTCACCACTATTTTCAACCTATGGGGGTTCCCCTCTATAGACCTGCTTGCCACAGCTCACAACATAAAGTGCCCTCAATACAGCTCCCAAGTGGGACTGCAACAGCACTCTCTGGGTGATGCCCGCCTCATGAAATGGGAGGCATCTCTATTATATGCGGTCCCTCCGATTCCACTTCTGAGTCGGGTTATACACAAGATCAGGCAAGACAAGTCCAAGGTCATTCTCATTGCCTCTACATGAGCCAGACAAACATGGTTCCCATATCTGAGACAGATGGCAGTGAAACTACCTCAAACCCTCCCTTTAATACCTCACCTCCTGACACAGGACTCAGGATGTGTCAATCACCCCCAGCCTAGCTTTTCTCCATCTCAAGGCCTGGCTTCAACATAGCTAACAGGTATTGACAAAGACTGTTCCGACAAAGTTAAAAGCATACTCTTGAACAGTCACAGACTAAGCACATGGAAAACATATACACAGAAGTGAACATGATTTTGCACCTGGTGCGAGACTAACCATATTTCTTCATCCTCCGCCCCACTACCCAGGGTCCTGGAATATATACTGGGTCTTAAAAAATCAAGTCTATCCAATAGCTCCATCAGAGTACACTTCACTGCAATCACCTTGTTCTGTTATAACATGGATGGAGCCACTATCTTTGCTCATCCAGCGACTAAGCGTTTTCTAAAAGGCATGATGAATACCTACCCAATGCTAAAAGACCCTACATCCATGTGGGACCTTAACCTCATCCTCGTAGCCTCATGGCGAAACCATTTGAACCCTTAGCAACTTGTTCGTTGCTACATCTATCAATAAAGGTGGCCTTCCTGATCGCCATCATGTCAGCGAGAAGGGTAGGAGAGCTAGGTGCCTTAATGGTATACCCACCTACCACATTCTGTAAAGACAAAGCAGTCCTACAACCGCACCCCAAATTCATACCCAAGGTAGCCTCATCCTTTCATCTAAATCTACATATATACTTATCTGTGTTTTTCCTGAAACCACACACCAACAACAGGGACGCTTCTCTTCACATGCTCAACATCTGAAGACCACTAACCTTTTACCTAGAAAGAACGAAACCATTTAGAAAATTGTTTCATCTTTCTCTCCACAACAGAACGATCAAAGGGTCAGACCATCTCTAAATGGATCTTGACCTGTATCCATTTGTGTTACCAGCAGAACAATCTACCTGCTCCACCAGGAGTTTGCACACACCCCACTAGAGCATTATCAACATCAACAGCATTTCTCAGTGACATACCCATCATGGACACTTGCAAAGCTGCCACCTGGGCCTCTGCCCACACTTTTACTAAGCACTATGCTCTCGAGCAACAATCAGCTGCAGATGCACAGTTTGGACTCTCAGTGCTAGCCACCGTCAATAAATCAACTCCGAAGTCCCCCCTCCATTGAGGGGTACTGCTCCATAGTCACCTAAAGTGGAGCACCCACAGGGACACTCCTCAAAGAAGAAGAGAAGGTTACTCACCCTGTGCAGTAACTGAGGTTCTTCGAGATGGTTGTCCCTGTGGGTGCGTCACTATCCCCCCATTCCTCCCCTCTTCTTCGGAGTTTCACGCTGATCCTCTGGGGTAGAGAAGGAACTGGGGGTTGGTTGGCTACATATGCTAGGTAGCCACTTGGAGCGGTGCGGCCAACCGGGGCATCGCTACTACAAATCTCCGATTATAAGTGCAGGGCGCCAAGACACCTAAAGTGGAGCACCCACAAGGACAATCATCTCAAAGAGCACTACTTACTGTACAGGGTGAGCAACCTTCTCATATCTAGTTTTATCAAACCTACAATATAGTTATCTGTCTAGTGAGCTTGCACTCAGTCTCCTATACAGTTTTTTTTTCTGTGATCCTAATGTATTAAGTAACATCTTGAAAATAGCCATAATGTTTTCAGAACTCATTTGGATCTTACGGTGGTGGTCCATTAGAAACTTGAGTAACACAGAAGTAGACTTGTCAATATATAATTTTTATTTCTGATAATTTGACAGATAATATCTGTGTGTTTAAGCATTTTTCTATTTTTATCAATTTAAATTTTTACCGTGGGAAATTATGGGAGGTCAGATAATAATTATTTGACAGTAAATAGTAAGGTTAAAAAAGTTAGAGCTTTATTATCACTAAAACACAAGTTGTCAACCTCATATATCAAAATATACAAAGTAAATAACCCTAAATCAAACTCTAATAAGTTCTCTAGCAGCATTTTTCTTACTTTTGTCTATCTGTAAATTTGGATTATTACTGATGGAGATATTTTTCAGTGGTTTGTGTATGTTGTGATGGGGCAAGGCCAGATGGCTACAGTAAAGTACTGAGAAACAGGTATGTTAGCCCCAGGCTAAACAAATCCCTAGTCCCTGGTAACCAAATGGCAGTTGCTCCAGGTTAATCAAGGCACCTGGAGCCAATTAAGATCTTTCTAGAAGGCAGTAGAGATAGCTACTTTAATTAGAACACCTGCAGCCAATCAAGGCAGGCTAATCAGGGCACCTGGGTTTAAAAAGGAGCTCACTCCAGTCAGGCAGGGAGGAGCCAGAGGAGAAGGAGCGTGTGTGAGGAGCTGGGAGCAAGAAGGCAAGGAGCTGAGAGTGAGAGAGTGTACTGCTGGAGGATTGAGGAGGACAAGCGTTATCAGACACCAGGAGGAAGGTCCTGTGGTGAGGATAAAGAAGGTGTTTGGAGGAGGCCATGGGGAAGTAGCCCAGGGAGTTGTAGCTGTCATGCAGCTGTTACAGGAGGCACTATAGACAGCTGTGATCTACAGGGCCCTGGGCTGGAACCCGGAGTAGAGGGTGGGCCTGGGTTCCCCCCAAACCTCCCAACTCCTGATCAGACGCAGGAGGAACTGACCCAGACTGTGGGTTCCACAAGAGGGGAAGTTCACTGAGGTGAACAAATCCGCCAATAAGCGCAGGACCCACCAAGGTAGAGGAGGAACTTTGTCACAATGTACAGTGAAATTGACATTTATCAGCATTTACCAATACAAAAATCGACTCTCCCAAGCCTACACATAAGTAGCATAAGTAGATAAAAATTATGTATTAGTATACACGCTATCCTCTAACATCTGGTTTCCCCATAAACGTGTTTATGCTTAAATGTACAATATTTATTTATCATAGTGATTTCCTATTAAATGCTTCACTGTATAAACGGAAAGGAAAAAAGCATACCACATGTCTCAATGAAGACAACTCTTATTCTGTCACTGTGTTGACCTCACTTCAGCAAAGCGCTATTAGCCAGCAGGTACTGAAGATTTGATAAATAACATTTAATCATATTTTGCTTATGTAATTCAGCAATATGTGTTCTATTCATGTGGTTATACAGAACTATTTCAGAATGAAAAGTGGTAGCACTTTCCTCCTGGAAGTAATTATTAGTATGAAGACCAGATGTTCTGCACATAACACTTACTGTATAAACAAAAAATGATATAAGAAAGTATTGCCATAAACAATATGCAACAGAAAAACAAACTAACTGCTGTGCAGTTATTTTGCTCAGATGCTTGAAACAAAAAATTATTATAATGTTCTTAATATTGACAGTTTTTCACAGTAGCGAAAATGAAAAGAGGCAGATGAGCATTTAGCTAGAATTCTCTTTATATGAATTCCTCCATTTGAAAATGTGATAATTACTTTCAAAACAAATAATTGTAAAAGCAAGAGATCTTATTTATATGAACTGTTAGTAATGTAACACGTACAAATAATTTCCTGGAACACTTGAAACCAGTTGAACTGGATACATTTATAGAAGTCAAGTAACATTGCAAACTTATATTTTACTTGGCACCCCAGGATCTCAAAGGACTTCACAACTATTATTAGTTAGGCTTTGATCCTGCATATAATGGCAAGTGGCTGGACTTCTGTGCCCACACAGAGCGATATTGAATTAATTGGGGCTCTGTGTGGGTACAGCAGTCTCTCCACACATTAGTAAGTAAAGGTTTGGCATCTTAAGCTTCACCACACTCTTGTGAAGCATGTATATAATAGTGTACAAATTGGAGGCAGAGAGGTTAAGTGACTCATCAAAAATTGCACAGGGAGATTGGTAGCGGAGTAGGATTAAAAATCAAGAGTCCCAGACTCCCACTTGTTTTATCAGCTTTTTTCTTACTCTTTTCACCTTTTCCTCCTTTTTACATCTTTTCCCTAGCATTTTCTCAATTTTTTACTTTTTTAAAATATATTTTTTTCTCACTTTTGAAAACAGTGTCACAAAGCCATGACTACCTATGACTTCACATTTATCACTATGCTGTTACACCATGGCTACATGGGACTGCATGTCAGCAGAGAGATAATTCAGACACTCCTCCCAAAGTAGAGGTTGCTACTATTTGTGCTAAAGAAGAATCTGTTAAATTTTATTGGTATGGGGTCTACAAAACACCCTTGAGCAATTCTGATTCCACTAATTCCCCTCCAGCTCTCTTCCTTCTTCCCTGTCACAGATACAGAAGTGTCTCATTTGCTCTCCTTCTGTAACTTCTCCACTTGTCCCAGTGATCCCATCCCATTCCTTCTCCTGATCTCCCTCATGCCCACTCTTCTGTTTTGAGCTGGAATGCTCCTGTTTCTTTCTCAGAGGCATTTTGCTTTTGACTCTATAAACAGGATTAAAACTGATTTTGGAAAAGCTCTGGAAGCTTTCCCTCATGAATCTAAAGAATCTAATCACACAACAGGTTTTTAGTTACACGGTATTGTACTCTAATAGAGATGTTCTTCCATAACTATTCGGCTTATTTGGTATTTCTGGTACAGATGATACTGAAAGAGACATCCCTATTTGTGGATAATGTTAGGTTGATAATGGTAAGCTGAATAGACTATATAAAGGGGCCTTGTAATAGAAAAGATTGTCTTCCTCTCCAACCCTTTACACTCAGATATTATTCCGCCCTCTCAGCTGGTTGTATGTACTCAGGAGAGGAAAGCTTTGTTTGAACTGCTGTTTATAGAATTAGCTGGACACTTTTGGCTTCACACAAGTTAACGGTGTATTCCTCACCAAGACCCTCCTTTCTGCATGCAAAACCACTTAAAGTAAATGGCTTTCCCCAGTGTAAACAGCAGTTCTGCTAATGCTATTCCCCCACCAGCATGTAAACAGCAGTTCAAATAAAAAAAAAAAATCCATACAAACAATTTTACCAGTCCGGGAACTCTGTGCTCCAGTTCACAGCCCATCTCTTTTCTAAGCTCAAGGCTATCTCCGTTGTTCTCCTCTGGACCACTTCCTTTTCTGCTGTACAAGGCCGTTGACCTTGACTGTTTGATGAGATCCAGCTCTCTTGATCTTTTAGCCGCATCACTTTTTCCTGCTTGTACTTCTACAGGTCAGCCCAGATGCCAGAGGTGTTTTGCAGTTTACTTTTCTCTTATCCCTGTGTGAATGAGTTTAACCCCTAGAAGCAGGTTTCCAATGTAAATACTCATGCTTAAGTTCAGAATTTGCTTTCTGCAGGTAGTCTCTCATATTCACTTAAAATTCATTGTTTCTTGTGAATGTTTTTGCCAGTAAACTCAATTGATGGACTGTTCTGAGAAAGCAACTCCAAAAGACAAACATAGACAAAGCAACATTGAATTTTATTTTGAGTGAATATTTCTAGAAATATTTTTTGAGATATTCACTCAGCTGTCATACAAAGTTATCTGTCCTTGTGGCTCACAGCTTTAATAGATAGTGGTATATGCCTAATGTCCTGCAGGTAACTTGCTAAAAAATATGGACTGATAGGAGGTAGATAAGGAACAGAGCTGTTAGGTCACCTCCCTACTCCCTCTGTCAGTGCAAGATTATTCCCTACATTATATTTTTAAATGCTTTGGCCTGCATTGGTTTGTGCATATACAGTGGACATGGGACTTCTGCAATTTACCTTGGAATATTATTTCAAAATCCGATAAATCACTCTGTTGAGAAGAGTTTCTATTGCCCAGGATACAGTTTTCTTTACATAAAGTAAGACTCCTGGAATGTAATTAACTCCTTAAACAATTCCTTTCTGTCCTTGATATAATCTCCCTTTAAATATATATAGATGATTATCTGTTTTCCCCTCCCTCCCTCCCTGTTTTACTATGTCTAATGATACAAGACTAAGAGGACACCGATGACATTTAACAGCAAATTGAAAAAGGAAAAACTTCTTATGTAATGCGTAATTATCTTGTAGACCTCACTACTACAAGATATTGAGGCAGAAAGTTTAGGATTCAAATAAAGGAATACACTTTTATATTATTAATAATAATCATTTGCAGTTGCCCTAGGTAGTTGATCTTGGTACTCAGGCAGGTTGGTGTAAGAAAGGTAGGAAGGATTCGCCTGTTGCTAGTTTACGTTTCCCTACAGCTGTATTTGTATAAAGTCCACGTTACATTTATAACTTATTTACCTTTCTCTGTACTCATCTTTTCCAGTCAGCCAAACATCACTCTTTGATAGGTATTTCTTTCATAGAGTCATAGATTCCAAGGCCAGAAGGGACCATTGTGATCTCCTAGTCTGACCTTCTGCATAGCGCATGCCATTGAACATCCCCAAAATAATTCCTAGAGCATATCTTTCGAAGAACATCCATTCTTGATTTAAAAATTCAGTGATGAGGAATCCATCACCACTCTTGGCAAATTGTTCCAATTGTTAGTTACTCTCACTGTTCTAAATTTACATCTTATTTCCAGTCTTAATTTGTCTAGCTTCAACTTTCAACTATTGAATCATGTATATCTTTCTCCGCTAGATATTTGTTCCCCATGTAGATACTTATAGACTGCAATCTAGTCCTCCCTTAATCTTCTCTTTGTTCTCTTTACTTTTTATAATAATAAGAACATTTTCAGTGTGTTTAGTTCCAGATTCTTGGCACTGGAATTAAGAGTTTTATATGCCAAGTACTAATACAAATGCATTAGAATTTAGCATTGGAAGTTCTGGACTGATGATCCCAAGTGGATAATTGGTAGCAATTATGCAGATTTAGATTTAGGAAAATTCAACAGAAGTTGTTTTATGCTGATAAAATTTCAATCCAAAACAACTTGACATTTGTTTCATATGATATGGCTCAGAAACTGACATTTCCCCCCACGTAATAGATGTTTGATAAACGACGTTCTTTTAAGTGAATAAACTCATATATATCTTGCTTGATTTCTTGTCAGACATTCATAACATTTACCTACAGAGAATAAAGTGAATGAGCAAATCTTTTAATTAACCCATGATTATGCATCATGTCCCGTTTATTAAATCGATCTAATGGGGACAAAAGCCAGTTGTTTCTAATAATTTTCTACTGCTATTGTGGTTTGTATACTCCAATATTCTGGAGGTCAGATGGAGTCACCAGACCATAAAATCCAGCCAGCAAGAGAGCTGGCACTAAGAGAGGTCAAGGATTTATTAAGTGATGTGAAACTCTATTGTTTTGTGCATGTGTTATATAATTGCTGTCAATGCAAAGCTGTTAAAATTCACTGCTGGTAATAACAGGCGTACCATTTTATGGCTTCAAGAGGAGATAAAAGAAGTTTCTTAGTCAGCACTTCAACAATATCACAGCCCATGTCAGTTTTATTATTTTGGGGCCTTCAGTTTTGGCAGATGCTCTCCATTCTGGCTATGGTGCTATAATTACCATATAAATTAAGCAGTGAAATAAACTGAGTGCAGCCTTATCCCTTCTTCCTGTAACCAGGTTGCAAGTACTGCACCGTGAAACAGGCATAATTCAGGCTGATTATGTTTAGAAGGCCACATTTTGAAATGCTGGGCCTTTATCTCTATTCAAATCGATTAAAAGTAAATTGAAGCTGTTTAGTTGCTGTGCAAACAGAAGGATCATTCTTTCTGCACAAGGTACTCTCCATAATAGCATTCCAGGAATTAGTTTAATCTATGCAGGGTTGATTCATAGCCACTCATTATATTTCAGCATAAATTCTAATGCTTCACATTATATGTGTCCTCACTTTAATGAGTTGTAACTAGTCCTTAAATTGGGAGCTTTGCACTTTCCTTTTATATAGTAACAGGCTTTACTCTGAGAGATGATGGGATTAAACTACAATAGAAAGTCTAGGGCACTGAACTGAAATGGATGATGGATGTATTTCTTTTTGTTGTGCATTTTTTTTACGCAGTTTGATTCTGATCTTTTCAGCAGATTTGGTAAATTTAAATAAAGTCAGGAAGCTAGAAGACTATAAATGCCTTTCTAGCTTAGATTATTATGATAAAGTAGACATTCCCATGCAAATTATAAATATACATGGAAGTAGAGAGTGGCATAAGGCAATTTAAGGATGACACATATTATCCCCAAGTTTATGATTTCTATAACAGTAAAAATGTTACTGAAAATAAGTGTGCAAAAGAAAAAAGTCATGTGCAACATGTCAGTAGGCATAATATTTTATACTTATATTGCATGTTTCATCCTATGATCTCAAAGCACTTTACAGAGATAGGTATATTATGGCTGGAGAAACCGAAGTACCAAAAGATTAAGTGACTTGCCCAATGTTACTTATTAAATCAGTAGCAAAGCTGATAATATAACTTATTTTTTTTGTTTGTTTTTAACTCAAACTCCTCTGCTTTAGCTTTGTTGGCTGTTGTAACTCCTATGCATGCAGTTACCATCAAACCACATTGAATAATTATTTACGCTTGACTGGAATATTTTCTCTGCAATTAAATTGTGAACCCATGAAACCGTTTCAGAATCCCTAAAGCTGTTTCAAAGGGAGTTGTGCTGCTGTACTCTTAGGAGGCTTTTGCAAAAGGAGATTATACTGGAAATACCAATTTTGCTTGCAAAAGGAGATTCCTACCCTTCCTATCTGAGGATGTAATTTTGGAAAGACTCTCACCACTGGACCAGTTGCTTCCTCCAGCTATATAGGTGGAACTCTTCAAGGTTGTATGTTTGTAGTCTTTAGGGCTGCAGCAGGGGTTAATGTGTGATTCGTACACCAGACAGGACTTTTAATTGCCATCCCTGAAACCTTCCAGGCAGTTGCTATTTGAGCAGAAAGTGAAGATTCTGCAAAGAAAATCATAACAAAAATAAAATGATTGAAAAATTAGTGTCTCAAAATGCTACAGAAATAAAGATATAAGAGAAAATCATCTCTTCAATAGCAGGTTCCTCACCAGCATCTCAAGGGAGGTCATCAGGTGGGTGAGAACACAACTGGAGTGATATGTTTAGAGAAATAGAGTTAAAAGGCAAGTAAATCTCCCTGTTTTGCAGATACCATATGAGCAGGATTTTCACTCCTGGAGAATAACTTGCTTGAGGGATGTCACTAAAGAAAAAGGAATATAACAGCAACTGCTGCAGCTAGAAGAATGTACTAAGATAATGCCAATATTATACAGTCTAAAATAGGGAAGTGATGAGATAACTCTTAGGATATCAGGTTTAACATCTGGACAGCTTGGGGATGCATCCAAACCGCAAAACTTATGTTGACCATCTCAAAAAACAGGTCTCAGTTGATAAAGAAACAAACATTCTGTGGTGTGGGAAAGTTACTGCCCCTTTTCCTTAGAAACAAATGCTGCACTATTTGAGAAGCCCAAGCAGAGCTCCTCCCTTGAGTCAGAATTCAAGCAATATCACATTTATATGGAGTAAGGACCCTGTGGCTGCCTTACATATGTCTGACATGGAAATATCCTGAAAGCAGGCAGCACAGGCTGCCCTGTCTTGAACTGAATGGCCCTTGACATGGTCAGGGCAGCCAGATCAAAGTACACTGTGCAAATATCCACATGAGCAAGATCACATAGGTAGTTGCCTTGTTTTAGAAGAGGCACAATGGTTCCTGGGATGATCATGTTGAGTTTCCCTTTGTCCATATACTGATTCTGGTCTCCGAGACTCAGGATGGACTGGCGTTCTTATCTCTTTGATTATCAAGAAGTATCTTGAATAAAACCTTTCTGTTGTTGCTTGATGGTTTTCTTTAGCAGGAGAGACTGGATTTTATTCAGTTTCTCTTTCTGAGAAACAGGCTTCCCAGCGCATTTTCCAGGGGGATGGCAGTCTGATGGATGAAATATAAAACAGAAGCCGTAACGACTTATGGTCCTTAAAGATCTACATTACTCCTAACAAGGGTAGAGGTATTAACCCTAGTGTCCTGGACAAATTCCTGCATGGGTAATTATATTCTGCATACCTGAAATTCCCCTGTAATTTTAATTAGTTGATTTGTTCCTTGCATTCTGTCATATGTTGCTCTTTTTAATGTTGTGCACTGCTAAACAGTTGACTTGTTCTACTTAAGTGGTAAATGAAGTGATTCCTGTGTGGTTTTGTAAACCACTTTGGGATTCTTCAGAAACAAGGTGCTATATACAGGTAAGCTATTATTTATGTAAATTCTCAGGTTGGAAATTAAATCTGTTAGGGCACTATTAAATTGCATATGTGTCTTTACTTAACTGGTGTGGAACATGTTTTGATATGTTTAGTCTTGGAGAAGAGGGACCCAGTATCTAATAGCCTAATGTCTTCCATTTTTGAAAATTTCCTCCCTCTCATCCATGTTTTCATTTTTGCAACAATCTGTTGCATGGAGAAGAGAGAACTTGACAGTTCGTCTAATCTTTAAATTAGGTTTCCTTCTGTATTTTAGTGTGTTCATATACATTGAATCATCCAACCTGCTTGTTAGAATTGTTCTGAATCAATTTTTGAACTTCTTTTAAGGGCCCAAACTTAAGGACACAGTTCTACAGCTAGTTCCAGTATGGGATGATCTCATACCCTATGCAGAAGTCAGTGGGTTTCATGTGGGTGTAGGTGTCTGTTGATGCTGAGCCATTTGAAGGTTTGGTGCCTAAATTATGACTCAGTTTCCGAGATGGAGCCCTCCAGTCCATACTTGGTTTCATATCCATGGGGAGAATCAGTTTTTGGATAGACTTGCATAAGAAGAATCTCTATGCTTTGAGAACACAGCCCTTAAACAATGAAGAATGAACTCCCCTTGTTGTGAATGGATATTAACAACTAAGTAATCTTAAAAATGTGGGAAGGAAGGGTGGTGGTTAAGCATTAGAATAATATCTCAGTTAAAGTTTGACACTTCACTGAACCTAGTTCTCATGCAAATAAATAAAAACCTAATCCCCAAACCACTGAGTATATTACCTCACCTGACCTTATATTTGGATGTCAGCCAGGTACAGAATGACTTAGTTAAATCTTGCTTGTACTTTCATGGTTGACCTCTCTGTAATCCATGGGAAAATGAACCTTATGGAAAAAATTCCTTGTTTGATCAGGTTAGACACATTTTCCCTCACTTACATTTGTGCAACCCAATTTGTCCAGAAAATATATCTGAGTTGTGGGATGACCAAACATTACCATTTTCCCCTTTTTAATATTATTAATTCACTAAACTGCCTGTCTGTCCTTCATCCAAGTGTATTGTATATCAAAAGGGAGAATGAACTATTAGACTGATAATATCTTTAAATGGTCCCAGTGCCCTAAGGTGTTGCAGGACATTTTCATGTTTATGGAAATATTTTAATGACTTCCCCAGGTAGCAGAATGGAATGTTTTAACAAGTGGAATAAACTTAAGTAAAGCAAGATATGTCTACAACAGGAAATCTGTTTGGCCAGTGTTTTTCTCAGAGCCCTTTTCTGTTTCTGCTGATATTTGTTGTAGGATGGATAGGAGCATACCATTTCATTTCCCATCTTCCACTTCAGCTGGATCTTCTACTGAATTAATTACAGCATTTCTCATTTGGAGTCTTTTCTTTTGTCATGCAAATAACAGAGATTATAAATGTGCAGGATCAACTAGGAGAAGATGGAATTATGCAAGGGAAAAACCTTATTTTAATATTTTTAGTAGTAGTTAGATGGGGATCAAGAAAATTGACAAATATTTGAAAGATAAACATAAATGCAGTAAATGGAGTATGTTTAAATCTACTTTGATTAAAACAGAATATGCTTAAACCTACTTTGTTTTCTCCTGAAAGGGAGTCTAAACAGGGCTTGCCACTGAGGCCTTGTCTACACTGCCGTTACAGCACTTTTCTTCGCTCAGGATGTGAAAAAGCACCCTTCCTGAGCGATGCAAGTTTCAGCACTATAAAGTGGCAGTGTAGACAGTGCTACAGCTCTGGGAGCCTCATGTAGGCGGTTTTATTACAGCGTTTGGAAAGCTCTGTCCCAGCACTGGAACTGTGATTATACAGCCATGTTAAAGCCCTTGCAGCACTTCTTAGGCTGCTTGTATTACTAACCTAAACAATCACTTGATGTTATTCCTGTAACTCCATTCCTTCCCTGCCTCCTCTTATCTTTCATTTATTTAATTTATTTATTTATCGTTACTTTGCTTGCCCTGTTACTAGCAACTGTGTCTTCTACTTGCTTTGTTGGCAGTAGTTCTAATGGTTCTGGTGGAGTGTATGCTATGTAGAGTGGCTGTTCTCCAGCCCTGAATCCCAGCTGCCCCAACTTGTTTTTCATTTGTCTGTCTCTATCTAATATATCTAGCCTAATCTAATCTAAGTACTTACGTTACACCAATTTATCATGACATCTAGTACTTATTACAGGTATCTAGGACCTTGGAGTGACCCCTTCTAAAGAGTCCAAGAGACTCGACCATGTGGAATGTGCTCTGGGAGAGCTTTTGCTCAGCTCCAGGAGTTCTGCTTCCTCCTTTGTACTTCTTTCAGGCAAATTTTATTTCATTTTTTAGCCTAGTTTTAATGTTTCCCTTTACATCTCACAGTGGGGTGAATAGATTAGGCACAGTATGTAGCCTGAATAAAGTACCATACAAGATCTCATTTTCAGCCTACTATGTGCCTGTAGAATTATGAGGTCACAGTATATGTTTCTGGGCTGTTCTTGTTGCTTTAAAACATTTTTGGACATAATAGTAATTATTTTATTTTTGAAAATTCTACTGTGCATGCAAATAAAGGAAAGAAATTTCACTGCATTGCTTGCAGATTTTAACATGCAGTTTTGTTTTTGATTTTTAACTTTCCCCAATCATACTATTTCCACAGCAAATGTGCACCAACCATTCTCTAACCCAGTTTGCTCTTAACCTAATCTGTTTCAACATGTGTCCCAAACCCTGTTTTGTTTAGTAATAACTCCCTGAAGCTATGATCTGCTAGTTGACCATCCATATGTCAGATTAAGCTAAATAGTGTTGATACATAGTCCAGATAAAGAATTCCAGAGACTGACACAGGAGTATCACTTACATTTTAAATGTTGAACTCTTGATTTATTCTGATGAAATATTTATTAGTGGGAACGTTATTTGCAAGAAAACCTGGGAATGTAAGGAAGACGCATGTTAATTTGAATCCTTTCACTTTAAAATTCAGTCATACTGTAATTCTAAATAGGATTTATTTCACTAAACCAAAAGATAACACTTCTGTAAAAAGGTCAAGGGATTTCATGTTTGCATCTAACCAAAGTCTGAAATGCCTGGAAGAGAAAAAAAAATGTACACTGGAGAGTATGGGATTGATTTTGACATCCTTGCTCAGATGAAAGTCACAGTGGCTTTAATGAGAGTTTTACATGAGGAAAATAGTAAGATTGGACAGCAAGGGCATATCACCTTTTGAAAATCAGTGAAGAGTATAATGGTTTATTGGAACTGAGTCGCAGTTCAACTTTTTTAATAGATATTGCATGCTGTGTTCTTTAATGCCAGTATTGGGGGTTTCCTAGCTTGATGAGATAATGCATTTTGCATTAATACTCCTTGGTGCTAGCTTCAGTCTATTCTATTAAAAGGAGATTATCAAGAGGAATTAGTTCATCTATGTACTCTGGCCCCATTGAAGTTAATGGCAAAACTCCCATTGACTTCAGTAGAGTTGGGATTTCATCTTGGGACCATTTAGGATATTTAATTTTCTATGGAATTCTTTAAAAAAATCCTTAACAAAAACATATTTAGTCATGCACCAGTAAGGCAAGGACCAGTGTAATCACACCATAAAGGGACACAATAAATTTATTTTAAAACCAAATAAATTATTATATGATCCATATTCTTGTCACACTGTGATATATTGTTTTATAATTTGATTATCGAGTTCTCTTCACCAGCTTTCATTGATATATCCCAGACTGGAGTTCTGTGATTTCCTGAAACGAGCCTAGCCACTGGAAAAACTGTTCTTAAGTGTATTGCTTTGTCAGCTATGCAAGGATTCTTAAAAGTAAAATGAATACAAGAGGAGGACTATAAGCTACATTAACTTCCTGTTTTCATTTTTATCTGTTGTTTTGCATCTGTTCACAGTGGAACATGTGTTGACTATAGTGCACCAGGTTAAATGCAGTGTGTTCTGAATCTCATGGCAGTTGGAGCTGCATGTGTTTATTAGACCTGCCTTTAAAAATTAATGTAATTTTGTATACAAAGGCCTAGGAAACAAAATCCTTACATTTAGATTTGTCAATAGAAAAATCTGTTATCTTGTCTTTGAATCAGTTTCTAGGTTGTTTAGTGCATTTATTATGCCGATGATTTCTAACAGAATAATGATTAAGTGTGGAGATGGTTTAAGTCAACCATGTCGTCTGCACAATGGACTTTTCCAGGGATCTGTACTCTCTCTGGTGATCTTTTTGCATGTGTGCACACACATACAAAACTAAGTTTGTGTATGCTGATGACGTCACCTTGGCTAAGTACTTTTCAAAGTGGAGATTTGAACTAAACAAACTACAGACAATGTCATCTTGTTTCCATCTCACCAGCTGGTTAGCTCACTGACAGCTGCACGTCATTCTGAACAATCTTCCGATCATTTTTGAACATATCCTACTTATTTGGGGATAAAGCTTGACTGATCTCTGTTCTTTCAACAATACATCAAGAAGACGTGCGCTAAAATCCAGCTGAGAGTCTTACTCCTCCTCAGGCTTGCCAGCAGCTCATGAGGCACAGCGCCCAATCTTATGGACATCTACCGTTGCCCTAATTATTGTACATACCAAATATTGTGCAACAGCATGGAACTCCAGTCATCATTGTGGCAAGTTGAAATCAAAGATCCACTCTGCCCTCTGATCCACTGGTGTGATCTGGACAACTTCCATCTCCAGCCTTCCAGTTCTGGCGGGCATAGCTTCTCTAATGATTAGGCACAAAGGTAGGGCCCTGGCTGTATTACTGCATGAAGCCAATTATTAAGATAACTTACTTCACAATTTCATCCCAAAACAACATCAAAAATGCTGACTGTAGTCAAGACATCTCTTTTCTGAAATAGTTGAGCCTCTCAGACAGTACATCGGATATTCCCTCTTTAAGGAACAGCAGGAACAGGGTGTGCAGGACAATATTTTTGGATAAGTGGTGCATTTCTTGGCCGATAGACAGTACAGATCTGCATCCTCTAGTCTCCCCAAATCACCTCTCATATGCCTCTCCGAACAACCATATGAACCAAAAGATTCTTCTTTGTTATAACAGGATACATTATAGTCATGGGCTGTTTAACTTACATCTTTGCCATTGGGGCTTCTTGAGCTCCCCCTCCTGCTCCTGTGGAGCTCAAGAACAAACAGCATGTCATTTGATTATGGACTGCCCTCTTGATGGTGGATGGAAGCGCTTGCCATCTCCAGTTGATTGTGCTGGGATAGAGTGGCTGCATCACTTACCAAACGTCTGATTCATTGTTTGTGCCAGCAGAAGCCATATGCCGAAAGTGCGTACTCTTATTTGTCATTGCATCTTTGGGAATCCTTGCTGAGTTAACAACTGAACCTAGATCCCCTGAGTTCCAGTTTAGTGAGTTTACCACAAGACCAACTTTCATCCAACATAGAAACAAAAGAATGCAAAACAAAAAACAGCTCTTCTCCACAGTCCTGGAACTGTTATGGAACTACAAGCAGTGAGTTAAAATTTAGTGATGATAACAGGTGTCTTGGCTGCCAATTGTCAGCTCCACCTATGCATTTGCCAGTGTTCAGTGTCGCTTAGGAACCTTGGCACGAGCTGACACCTGATCTACGAGCATCACAGTAGCATGCCAAGATCCGTAGGGCTTATTGTAAACAACTCATTTTTGACTAGTCCACTTTTCTGAGATCCACCCTAAAATATTCAGAAGAATACCTATACATTATATTTTGAGTACAAAGGCAGGTATAAGCTATATCACCCAAATTTTTCCAATACTAAGCCATATATAGTGTCAGTGAATGAAGGGTTTGGTCCCATGGGGTACCTAATATTACCCATGTTGATGTCATTCCCTTTAACATTTATCTATGTAAATCGGCATAGAGGAAAGAGAGATGGTGGCAGAGATTTTCAAAAATGACTAGTTATTGTGGTATCTCCATTTTCAGATGTTCAACTTTTGAGACACCTTAAAAAGGAGCTTAATATATGTTCTATGCATATGAATTTCAATTTCTTTTTTGTAAGTTAATAACATAAGTAATTGTTTTTGTTGGAAGGAGAGAATATCACTAGTAAAACTATTAAATTGATTATTTCATCGGGATATAACAATAAATGGATTCCCCACACTCTGAGAGTCCCATCAGGACCACATACGTAATAAAACAAGAGTGATGGGGAATCTGGAATGCTAATTAGATGGCAAGGAGGTGATGATTTGTACAAACAACCATCATGCATCTTTCTCTTCAGACATCTGTTTTTGTTTAACATTCTAGTTCTTAAAGCATTAATGAAACAGGAGAATAATTTGGCTTAGGTTGTATGAAATGTTGGTGGCTCATTGCTGTAGCCTTCAGTATCATTTCATTTTGACAACTGTTTATTGATCTTGAACTGAACACCAGAACCATTGATAAGAAAAATAGTGCTCTTGCTTCTAGTGTGTTTCATCCGTGTAACAACAAGGCAAACTGCTGGGTTGGAGTTTAGCTTAAATGTTAAAAATTCTTGAGGGGTATCTGTTACCTAAGTTCATAAAATTGTTAATGCTTTCTTTGTGTGTTTCACAAGAGATATTACAGTATTTCTACAAAGAAAACATGGTATAATTATTCCTTTTTTCGTGTGTCAGTGTACCCAGATCCCTCAACAATGGGGATAATTATAATATTTGAAATAATATGGCCAAAATATATGTATGTAGATGTTTCTGTGGAACAACTTGAGAGCCTTAAGTTTCATTGCCTTAATGTAAAACAGGTGAATTCACAAATGACTAAGCCCACTATAAGAACTTGATGAGGTTTTGACTGGGTGCCGCATTAAAAGCCATTTAATTTAAAGTTAAGAATGATAAAACTTGAGCCATTTTGAAGAAAATAAAGAAATGTGAATTTAGGGCATCACAAATAAAGTAAATAGTGATACAGTAATTAATTGGTACAACTAATTTGTATGTGGAAGCAGCCCTCACCTGGAATAAGTCTCCTTGCATCTTCAATCCTTGCCTTTTCTAGGAGTGCTGTGAAAGGTGCCAAATGTGGTGGTGTTGGTGGTTTTTTGACATGCCATTGAATCCAGTAGGAACTTGATTGAGAAGACTAACAAATTTCTACTGTAATTTACTTACTTCCTGACTTACTGTAAAATAGGGTGACCAGATAGAAAATGTGAAATATCAGGAAAGGGGGTGGAGAGTAATAGGCACTCATATTATAAAAAGCCCTGAATATCAGGACTGCCCCTATAAAATCGAGACATCTGGTCACCCTATA
The DNA here is from genome assembly GCF_003597395.2 of Chelonoidis abingdonii. NCBI lineage: Eukaryota > Metazoa > Chordata > Testudines > Testudinidae > Chelonoidis > Chelonoidis abingdonii. The sequence continues at coordinate 93,409,256 of NC_133772.1, forward strand.
TACAAATTAAGGTCCTGATCTGGCCAAGACATAAGTATGTACTTAACAAGTAGTCTTAGTGAAACCAGGTGGACTATTCATGTCTGTAAAGCTGTGCACGTGCTTACATGTTTGCAGGACTAGAGCTAATGCAGGCAGAAATCTTTGTGTCTAACCAATTATATAGCTTGTTTAAGTTGTTAGATTCTTTATATTGCTGTTAGAGTCTGATCCTACAAGCCCACATGTGTAATGTGAATTCTAAGGGCAATTCGTGAGCAGAATTACTCACATATGTGTTTGCAAGATTGGTGCCATAATTTGTATGTTCAGAAATCTGAGAGCAACAAAATAAAATCTTATCCATTGAACTTGGAGTAAGCCTAGAAGTGAATTATTTTGGAAAGCTTCACAAAAATCCATTGAGCCGCTTCTGAGTTATTTGAAGTTGACAAAAATGCATGTTTGTTTTTTAAAAAAACTTGAGAAATGCCTGGATAGAATAAGTGAAATACAGCTTTCATTTTAAATCTCTAGTTTGATATGTACTTAGTACTGAGCTTGTTTTATAATGCATATAAAGAAAGGTATAGAACTGAAGTTATTGTTGAAGCCTTATTTCTGAACTTTCCGAGATTTTAAATCTCAAAACTAACTTTAATTTTTTTTTCATATGCTATCTTGGCTAGTCAGGTGACACAAAAAAAGGTCCAATTTTCAGAGTACCATCCAGTTGGCAAACTGTGCATAATCCACATACATTGGTTGGGCACACCAATTGTGTAATTTCATACAGTTACTGGATTTACATAATGGAAATTTAGGGATTTGCTTATATAATTATGCACATTCAGTATAGATAATCTGTTATGTTCATAGGTCCAATGTGGAAAAAAAATGTGGGCAACCAGATGTAATGTCATAGAGACTTGAAGCTTTACTGTTGGGAGACATCAAAGGGATAGTGAAAAGTGAGGGGGAGAACACATTTCCCTCTCCCTCTGCCTCTGTCTCCAACCTAGTGGTTGCACCTATGGCTGAATGGGGCTTTGCAAATCAGACCCAAAACTGACTTTATCCACTTACTAGTTAAGTAGCTTCAAATCATTTGGACAATTTTTAACTAATTTTAAAGTCAAGCAATGACTTGCAGTTCATGTATTACAACAGTTTTTGCTGAGTATTAAGCATAAATATTCTTGCAATAGGTGTGTTGGTTTGGCTAGCTTTTTTTCTGATATTCTTTAACTGTAGATACACCACTTCTGATCCACTTTAACACTATTTTCTCCTTTTATGGGAAACAGATGGAATGTCTGGAATTATACTTAGAAAATGGAATCTGAATCCTGCTGTGCAATAGTAATACACTTGTCTTGTTTCCTCTTTTTCTCTAGCTGCAGACCTAGAATTCAATACCAAAGGCATTTGAAAAATTGAAGGTGATTTACTGCCAAAGTTTAATATTTTTTAAATTAGGTACCTATGAGAAGTATATTTGGCTACAAGAGTAATATCAAGAGGTGAAGTTTAATTATTTTGTTGGGAAAATATATATTTTAAACGAGAGAAATATAATTCATAAACCGGAATCATTTATCTTTTCATATTAGTCTGTTTAATTTTGTGTATTTTATAATGTCTGTGTTTAAAAGGATTCCTTAAAAGTGTGCTTACGTATCACACTGTTTACAAAATCCAGGCACTCAAAATCAAGTAAGGCTTTGATCTGGCAAAATGCTCAGCAGCCTTAACTTCTTTTGAATTCATTGAGAGTTGAAGAATCTCAGCACTTCATAGGATCAATCCCTAAATGAATAGTAAAGAGCATAATAAATTCTATGCTGCACACATGATAAACATAAATACATTATTCTTATCAAATACAAAGAAAAATACATTTCATCACACCACAGTGATCTTAATACTGACCCAAAATAACTGATCAATATTCTCAAAATTAATCTGCAACCCCAAATAAAAACCCAACATAAAACTCTTATTTAAAACCCTCACAAAAATTATGGGTGGCATTTTCAAAAGCACTCAGCTTTGGCCTAGCTTCCTGTAGACCAGGACACACAATTTCAAAGTGGCATCAGACCCTGTCAGAACAACTGATGCAAAACCTGCAGGCATACCTCCACTGCTACAATGATCAACACTCCCCACAACACACCTTTCAAGATCCATGGGTTCTATGCATGCCTTTCACAATATGTGGTGTACCTCATCCAGTGCACTAAATGCCCCAATAGCAACTGTGTGGATGTAACCAGACAATCACCGTGCTTTCGAATGAACTGACACAGAAAAATGATAAAAGATAGGAATACTGTGTCATCTGTGGGTAAACACTTTTGACAATGCTGTCACTCCATAGCTTACCTCTCAAGCCTTCATCATCAAAGGAAATCTGCACAGCACCTTCAAAAATGGGCCTGGGAGCTTAAATTCATGACTTTGCTAGACACAAAAAATCATGGACTAAATAGAGACACTGGATTTTATGGCTTATTACAACAATCTGTCACTCACTAACAACCCTTCCCCCCAACTTCTTCCCCCCACCTCCTTCTTCCCCGTGACTGGAGGGATTTAACGGGCTACTATTTCATGTTGAATGGTCTCTTGAAACATGTTTACTCATACTAAAAAATCTGTTCCATTCAGTGTTTAACTGTAAGCAAGTCTACACAACAACATTAAGTTGATCTTAGTTACGTCGACATACAGCTGCCACAGTAATTAAATCGCTTTTGCATGTCCTCATTACGCTCCTTGTGTTGGTGGTGTGCATCCTCACTAGCAGTGCTTACATTGATGCAGAGAGCAGTGCACTCTGGATAGGTATCCCACTGTGCACAAAGTGATTATACACAAAGTGCCATAAATACATAAATAAACAAACTGAAAAAAGTAGAGGAGACTCCCCTCCCATACCCTAATCTCTTTTGGTTTTCATACTTTTACTTGTTAGCTTGTCACTATAGTAGGTACAAAGTTTTCAGACAGAAATGATCTGATCTGCGCATAGTATTCCAGATAAGGTCATACCTTTGATTTATACACTGGCATTATTTTACTTTCCATTTAGTCTCCATTCTATATGTATCCTAATATTTTGTTTGCTTTTTAACCCCTGTGGCTGCACAGTGTGTGGAGGTCTTCCCTGAGCTGGCTGCAGTAATGTTCTGCACTTTTTCCTGTTAATACAGAATGCACTTAGGTATATGACTAGATGAAATTACTTCATGAATTATGAAAAAAATCTTTGGTATAAAGCTTGGCTACAATATGGGTGTTTAATATATATATTGGATCAAAATGTGATAGTGCACCTACTTTTATACAATTTAATTGAGTTGTGGTAAGGACATTTAAATGTAGTTATGAACTAGCAGGCAAAGCAGCTATTTCTCTCAGGAGAAACCTTGCTATATTGCAGTTAAAGAGGAAGACAGCAGAGTCTTCTTCATGGCTTCTGCTAAAGATTTTTACTTCTCCACTAAGTACAGAATTGGGTCCTCGGATTGAAACCATATTGTACAAACACAGCAAATAGTACTCACACAAGTATTCAACATACCAACATTAGCTGTATTCCACATCACTACTCTAATTGATTTCAGTAAGACTATGTGTATAAATAACATTGCACGTGTGTGGAAATGTTTGAAGGATTGGGCTCTAATCTACTAATTTAGGGAATGCCACATTGTCAGTTACAAAACTCTGGAACTGCTAACGTAATCAGCACACATTCCTGAAGCATTTCCCATTGTCTGACTTGATTCTGCCTTACAAAACTCCACACACGCATGGGAAACAATTTTTTTGGGGGGGGAGGGAGGAGGGGAAACAAGCAAGTAAAATATTGCTTTCAGTAAAATATTATAAGTTGAGGTTAATACAATTTGTCTCTCTGCTGGTAAATTTTCATAACAATTTTGCAGGCATTACTCAAATGCAAAATGTGTTCATAGTCAGGGAAGAATGAGTAACTTGCACCAAGTTACCTTGATATTGCTCACGTCAGTTACTCAGTTCTGTACCCTTGCATGACAATTGCTCTTAAATGTTCTACAAGAGTTGGGTGCAGATTTTTTTTAAAATGCCCAAAGAGCACTAATTGTTGCCTCAAAGAAGGCAATAACCTCCAGACACACCGACCAAGACTTTTCCCCCCATTTAAATATATGCCCCAGATAGGCTCTGAAATATGTGTCCCAGTTTTTCAAAATTGAAGCTGATGGTGCTTTGAAAAACTGGGCCACTTACTTAGGAACCTCAATAAGGATTTAGGGCTCTGATCCTGTTCCCATTAAGATCAACGGCAGTGGTATCCTTGAGTTCAGTGATGCAAGATAATGCCCTATGTGCCTAACTTAAGCACCCATTCTTTAAAGTCTCATCCCTAATATTTTAATAAATACTTTGTCCTTCTATAGCACAGTCTTGCAAAGTTTCACAGAGAAGTTCATCATCATATGCCCTTCTTAGCTAAGAATTATCCCCATTTTATAGATAGAGAAACTAAGGCAGAGAGAAATTAAGCGACTTGCATAAAAGAAGTCTCTGGCAAAATAATAATATTTAGGTCTTATAAAGAGAAGCCAGTGTTAAGTCGGCATAGTGTTAAGTCGGCATAGCAGGCGAGTTACATTGACAGCAGTGACATTTTAGAGTAGACGCTTACAGAGTTAGGTAAGTGTAAGCTGCCTTGCATCGACTTAACTTGGTTGTGTAGACCAGGCTTGTGTCACTCTGATTAAGTTTCCCAGACCTGAAGAACAGCTGTGTGTAAGCCTGAAAGCTTGTCTCTTTCACCTGCAGAAGTTAAAATAATAAAAGATATTACCTCGCTCACACTGTGTTTCTAAATGTAAGTTGCTTATTTAAGTGATTTCCATATGTTTTTATTTGTCTTCTTTTAGATCAGTGAAAGTAAAATACTTTGTTTTACATATCTCTAACACTTTCATTTATTCCTTACATACATTCATACATAAACCTTTAGAATGGTATATTGTAGAAGTCGAAAGGTATCCTTCAATAAAGAATGACTTTTGGAAAGATTGCTATCACTGCATGTGTCTGTGTTTCTCACTTAAAGAACTCTCCATTGCTCAAGGAATAGCAGGTACTTACTTTCCTTTTGCTTACTATTTCCAAAGCTTTCCCATGTATTAAATGTCTATCAGATATTTCTGGGCAGGCTTCCAAATACAAACCGTGTGCTATAAAAGAAAATGTAATAAATAGGGGATGTGCTACTGTTGGTAGTTATTAAATATAACTTTATAATGTTTTAACTATTACAGTGCCAGTCAACATGATAGAAGCAGCAAATCCACTTGTCTCCTATTTACCATATATCCTCTGTTCTGTGAGGAAACACACCAGTCACAGGAGGAGCTTTCTGAGGCATTGATTTTGTGTGAATGACATTGTTACATGGTGAAACCAGCACCTTGATTGGTTTATTGCATGATTTGCAATCTCTCTTATGTGAGGGTCATCTCTTCGCTCTTCCTCTTTCCCAACTTTATGTATGATTCAAATGGGGGACCAGCAGAGCACCTGAAAAAGATGAACAGAGCAGGTTAGTTAGTGACTCTTGGAGGCATGGAGAGGCGAGGCAAGGCATGACTCTCGGGGAAATGGAAAATCAGAAAGGGAGAGAATCTTTTTCTCCTCAAAGTCTTAAGGGTATTAAATTCGTAGTTGACACAATGGAATGATGTGACATTTGAGGAATATGTCTGTCAGCTTATTTCTTTATATTTTCTGAAATATTTCTGATTGTGACCTTTGGGGTGGATTAGATTAGATCCTCTGTTTTGTAGCAGAAACAAACCGTCTTGGAAGCTGAAATAGGGCTATCGAGGAGTCATCAGTATTGAATAATTGTACCCTCGTAGAACACCGGGATTGCTCTTGGCAAGCCATTGACTCTTAATGACTCTCTGCCAGCACTCCAGTGTGTGTGTGTGTGTGTGTGTGTGTGTGTTGTGTGTGTGAGAGTGAGAAGGGGGTGGGGGAAAGAGTTGGAGCTTGTAAAATCTCTAGTGGAAAAAGAGAAAACGTGTCACAGACTTCTTTTAAATGAGATAACTGACATGCATTCTAAGCAAGTCCATCACCAGAAATAGAAGATACAGTGGGAGGAATGGGGGAGGAGAGTCTTTGCTTTCCCTCTAGGACACTAACCAAACCCAAGGGCTCTCAGAGATGGTGAGGGTTTTGACACCTGATCTACACTACAGAGTTAGGATGACATAAGGCAGCTTACATCAACCTCGCTCTGTAAGCATCTACACTAAAATGTCACTCCTGTCTATGTAAGTCAGTCGTTACACCGACCTAATAACACCACCTCGACAAGAGGCGTAGCACTTAGGTTGATGTAGTTAGACTAACACAGTGTCAGTGTAGACACTGTTACTTACATCAACCTTAGTGGCCTCCAGGAGGTATCTCACAATACCCCACCGTGACCACTCTTGTCACCATTTTGAATGCTGATGCCTGGCAGTCAGTACAAAGGTACACACTGCTTCCTTTTTAAAGTCCTGCGAATTTTTGAAATTCCATTTCCTGTTTGCTTGGTGTGGACAGGGGCGGCTCCAAGCACCAGCGCTCCAAGCGCGTGCCTGGGGCAGCAAGCCACAGGGGGCGCTCTGCCGGTTGCCGCTAGGGCGGCAGGCAGGTTGCCTTTGGTGGCTTGCCTGCGGAGGATCCACTGGTCCCGCGGCTTCAGCGGACCTCCCGCAGGCATGCCTGCGGGAGGTCCGTCAAAGCCACAAGACCAGCGGACCCTCCATGCTTGGGCGGCAAAATGTCTAAAGCCGCCCCTGGGTCTGGAGAGCTCATCTAATGTCTCTCGAGCACACAGGAGGTGGATCTCCTGGGTCTGTGTGGAGAAGAGGCTGTGCAGGCACAGCTCAGATCCAGCCATAGAAACATTGTTATCTACAAGAAGATCACTCAGGTCATGGTGGAGGAGGGCTACAAGAGGGCATGCAGCAGGGCTGCATGAAAGCCAAGGAACTGAGAAAGGCATACCAGAAGGCAAGGGAGGCCAACAGCTGCTCTGGTGCAGAGCCAGAGACATGCCACTTTTATAAAGAGCCGCATGCCATCCTTGGCGGAGACCCCATGACCACTTTCAAGAGTCCTGTGGATACTTCAGGGGAGCTGGAGTCACAGGCCCCAGAAGTGAACTGTGAAGAGAATGTGCTGGGTAAAGAAGAAGAGGAGGAATATGGGGAACAGGTGACGGGATCAGTGGTGCAGTGAGCCAGGACCTGTTTTAATTCGAGGAGTCAAGCCAGTCCCTACAGTCCAGCACAGGCAAGTATGTTGCAGGGGTAGGAATCACTGGTAAGTGTGCAGTTTGCTTTGATATTACAGGGACACATCTGTTCATTTACTCTTTTTTAATCATTCAATCTTTTTAATCGGGAACAGGTAGTGAAATAACCAGTATAGGTAGAGTTGCTATCTGCTTCTCATTCCCTGTACAGTTAGGTAGAGGATTGAGCCAGGGATTTATTGTTTTGCATAGGCCTGTAACTCTTATGCTGTCTGAGTAGATGACTATGTTTAATAATTTCCTTGGCAAAACTTGTGCTCTGTTACTTTACCTGCCACATATCCCTGAAGAGTTAAACTATAAACCAGAGAGCCCATGGAAGTGGATTCTGGGGAAGCATGCATGAATGACAGGGAGCTATGGGAAGTCTCAGCATTGGTCTTGGGGCTTAGGGCAGTTGGACTGTCACAGTGTGTCTACATTGCAATTACACACCTGTGGTTGGCCCAAGCCAGCTGACTTGGGCTTGTGGGGCTCAGCTTAAGGAGCTGTTTACTGAAGCCCAAACTCTGGGGCCCTCCCACCTCGCAGGGCCCTAGAGCCCAGTCTCTAGCCTCAACCGAAACAATTACACTGCAATTAAATAGCCCCTTAGCCTGAGCCCCACGAACATGAATCAGCTGAAATGGACCAGCCATAGGTGTCTAATTTTGGCGTGGACATATCCTCAGGATCCACGTTCCAAGGAAAGGTTTCAGACAGGGACTCTGCACCCTAGAGTACATCTACATTGCAAAAAAATCCCAAAACCTGCAGCGAGTCTCAGAGCCTGGGTCAACTGACTTGGACTCACACTACAGGGCTAAAAATGACAGTGAAAACATTTCCACTAGGAGCTTGGGCTTTGAGATTTCCATCCCCCCCCGCCCCAGCCTGGTTTTATAGTCCAAGGAGGAACATGTACACTGCTGGTTTTAGCCACATACTGTGAGCCTGAGTCATTTGACCCGGGCTCTGAGACTCACTGCTGCAGGGGGTGTACCCTTAGATGCCAGAAATAGGAACAGTGTCTGGATGCTGCCCAGACGGCTTGTAAGCATGTGGGATCCAAAGTTTGGTTCTGATTAACACAGTCTGACAACCGTCAGCTAGGAAGACAGCCTGGACTGTAACAAATGGATCAGCAAGAATGATCAGCTTCATATATTTCCTTTCTTCAAGATTTCATCAGGATGTTCTATTTTTTTTTTCATTTCCAATTGGAAGTGTATGACTAGGGGGCAAATGGAGTGTCCAACAAGCTTTTTGTGTCTCTACTTTGTAGAATAATATGAGTGCAATTAAGGGGGACATCTTTTGGCTCAAGCCCACCTTTCTGCTATCATTTATCCCTCATTGCATACCTATCCTGTAGCAAAAAGAGTCAATATCTACCTGTGTTTTATGATATTGTTAAATCCTTTTAAAGGTAACAAGTTAAAAGTTATTTCTACAGAAATATTTCTCAGTCTTTTAGGCTGAACTTCCTTGGGAGTGCTTTGACCTCTTCCAATGAAAGCTTGTTCGAGAAGAGATGATGCCGGGGGGGGGGGGCGGGAATTGTTTACTTCCTTAAACATTTTCACTTAACAAATCAGCAGCGGGAACTGTCTATTCCAGAATGGATCTTTCATAGGAAATTCCACCTTTCCTAAGTGAAAATGATTTAGCCAAAAGGAAAATGAAACAGATTGTTCTCTCCATCTATTAAAAAGTTTATAAATATTTATCTGCGGAGCTCTTTTAAAATATTTATGTCTGAGGAGCTGTGCTTGAATTGGAGGTGGAGTAGAATGGCTAGTGCCCAGCTTCCCTTCCCTTACTCCCCACTCAAGGACCACAATCATCCTGAACAAAGTATCCCTGTTCTCCAGAGAAGTCAAATTTGACCCAGAGATACTCCTATTCTTTCAGGTTTCCTCTTTTCTGCCAGCAAAATAAAAAAAAAAATAGTGAAATGAATACATTATTAAAAGAAAAATCATCTTATAACTTGTTGTTTCTTGCTTATTGTTTTCTTTAGTTGACTTGTTCTTTTTCCATCTCTCAGTTTCATACTATTTTTTCTTCTTTTCCTCTTTATCAATTTTCTTCTCTTTTTGTGCTGTTTCCAAGTCCTCCCATCTTCCTGTCTTTGTCTCCCTCACAACTTCTCTGTTCCCATCCCCATCTCTGTTTTCTCCATTTCTTTGTCTCTCCTTCCTCACCTTTCCATTGTGGTCATTATCTCTGCTCTGCCCCTTTACCTTGAAATTAATTATCATGATCTTTCCCAGTCTACTCCTGGCTTCATCCTTCCATTTCTTCCATCATTATACCCCCATCATCACTGTCTGCCCCAGCTTCCCATCACCCTCCTCCATTCAAGGAAAGAACAAAGCTATGTGCCCATGGGCCACATGCTCTGTGTCCTTGATCTCTGCTAGCTTCTACCTATGACATGCTTCCCTTAGGAACTTTTGTTACTATAGAAACAGGAAGTGAAGCCAGTCTTGGAGGCACTGCAGGGGAGGGTGCAGAGTGGCAGTGCAGCAGAGCATGTAAACAGATAACAGGATCTCCTGAGGCAGCACTTTCCTCCCCTTCTGCATGCAGGGTTAGGGTTAGGGTTAGTCTGGAGAATTGAACTATAGACAACAAAATGAAATTCAACGAAGACAAATGTAAGATGCTACACTTAGAGAAGAAAAATCAAATTCACAAATACAGAATGGGGGATAATTGGTGTGGGAGCAGCACTACTGAGAAGGATCTGGGAGTTGTGGTGGATCACAACCTCAACATGAATCAGTAATGTGATGCTGTAGGAAAGAAAGCAAATGCATTTTTAGGTTGCATTAACAGAGGCATAGCCAGCAAGTCACAGGAGGTGATAGTATCTCTCTGCTCTGCGCTGTTTAGGCCTCAGCTGGAGTACTTTGTCCAATGTATAACAAGGATGTAGAGAAACTGGAAAGTCACAGAGGTGAGCCACAAAGATGATCAAAGGGATGGAATGCAAGCCATATGAGCAAAGGCTGAAGGAAGTGGGTATGTTTAGTTTGGAAAAGAGGATATTAAGGAGGGACATGATAGTGGTCTTCAAATACTTGAAAGGCTGCCATAAAAAAGATGGAGAAAAAGTGTTCTCTCTTGCCACAGAGAACAGGACAAGAGGCAATGAGTTCAAACTACAGCATAGCGGCTTTAGATTAAATCTCAGGAAAAACTTCCTAACTGTAGGACAATGGAACAGACTGCCTAGGGAGGTTGTGGAAACTCCTTTGCTGGAGGTTTTCAAAAGGAGGCTTGATAGCTATATGTCTTGGATAGTTTAGACACAACAAATTGTGCGTCTTGTCAGGGCATTAGATTAGATGACCCCTGTGGTCTCTTCTAACCCTATGATTCTATGATTATAAGCCCCAACAAGAAAATCTGAGTATCTTTTCTGAACCTGAGGGGAGCAGTGGTGGTGAAAGTTATAGAAACTCAATTTTAAAGCAAAGAGTGGGGAATGTATGTACTTTGCTATGAATCAGGTGCAAATGGACAGTGTCTTTCTTAGGAAAACAGCTGCTTTAAGTAGTAATCATCTTTTCTAAAACTACTGTATTTCCAGATTCTCTACTGATGCTAAAATGGAAGATTTTAATCTGACATTGAAATTTAAGGTTTAGTATTTATTAGCATTTGTCATAACTGTGGGATGTAATAGAAGGGGGAAGGAAGTCAGAGGTAGGTTATTCCAGAGGTTAGATACCAATAATCAGTGTTTGAAAAGAAAATACAAATTATGATTATTTAGCCATTATTGTAACTTTCTTTTGATTCCTTTTATTTTAATATACCTCATGACACTGCTACAGTTGATCGCTTCAGTTATAGCTGTCCAAGAATTATAGAAGATTTGTCTTTTGTGCAGTTAATGAAATCCTTGCTTTTTCATGTCAGTGCAAGCGTACCACTCTCCATACGTTTTAAAGCATGCGGTGTAAATCCTTGTTTGCTTAAAACTATACTGAGTCTCTCTGCATTTATTTCACTTGCAATCTCCTAAAGCTTTTCAATTCAAGAAGCTTTTAGTTGCCATTAGTGAAGCTGGATTCAAAACCAGGTGGCAGAGATGAATAGACAATGTCTCTGGACAATGCTTTGTTGAATTCCACTGCACAATACCTACCCTGATGAGATTCTTTTCTTCTCACTGGAACAGCACTTAAATAGAGCACAGTGAATCACTGAATAATGCTTTCAGAAACATTAAAAAAAATCTGAAAGTTATTCTTTTGGTACCTTTGTCTGTTTTTTTATCATCTAAATTCAGACTGTTTTAATCCTCTAGCCCCTGTTGTTTCTTACATTATTCCTCTCAATTCACCACACATTGTTACTTCTGCCCAAGTTCCCCTCAATGAAAATGGCTTAGTCCACTGTCATTCCTAACCTCATGTTATAAGGAAGTATTGTAAGTACCAAGTACAATTTTTTTATTGTGGTTATGAATATAGCTGCAGGTACTGCCAAGGCTCAAGTGTGTATTTTCCATCCCTTCTCTTCAATCCTTATCAGCATGAATTTGAAATTGGATACTGAATCTAGCATATTTGTCCTGAATGTTACCACCTCTAGAATATGTGACTCCAGGGGAGGAAAATTCTTCTACTGTGACATCAGTTAATGTTATTGTGTTGTATAGTAAGCAGGAGTGGCAGAAATCCAGCCAGTCAGTAGGCATGTAGCTTCAGGTTCTTTTGTTGCAATATTCATTACTGGTGTAAACTGGGTTTAGAAGCTTTAGTCAGTCCATGAAATTCCATCATTTTATAAGAGAAAAAGAAAATTAAAGCCAATTTAGCTCTAATTAGAGATGGTTGGGGGCAACTTTTCTCCAGAGTCTTGGAAACTATTGTGTTGATTTTATTTTGTCTCTGTGCTTATTACAATGGGTTTGCAGCTCAGCTAATTTGTTTCTACAGAATGGGTTTAAACTAAGGCAAGGCAGTTGGTATTTCTGTTCATCGAGCTAATTTTTTCTTACGGTAATGTTAAAGTAGAGCTTGCTTCTCTCTTCTAAGAGGCAGAATAAAGTAAGGGAAGTCAATTTCAAAATATTTTCTATTTTCTCACTTCCAGAATTCTATTAAGTATTCTTAACCTGTGTAGGAAAAAAATCAATAGACAAATGTTTCCTAATGATTAAAGCACAGGACTGGAAATCAGGATACATGGGATCTCTTGCTGGTTCTGTCACTGACGATACATCTACGCTGTGATAAAGAACCTTTGGCACTGAGTCTCAGAGCCCATATCAGCTGACTTGGGTTTGCGGGGCTCAGGCTGCAGGGTTAAAAATTGCAGTATAGACATTTGGGCTCAAGCTGCAGCTTGAGCTCTGAGACCATCCCCCTTCTCAGGCCTCAGAGCCCAGTCTCCATACCACGCCTGAATGTTTACACTTAGAATTTTATAGCTTTGGAGCCTGAGCCCTGTAAGCCAGAGTCAGCTGACCCAGGCTCTGCGACTTGGTGCTTCTGTTTTTATATCACAGTGTAGATGCACCCTGACTCACTATGAACTTGGACTAGTCAACTGCTGGAGAATTTAGTGTGGGAGCAGTTTGGATGCACAGCAGGGAATTTGAGAAATTTCTTTTTGGATGCTTCAAAGCTGAGGGGAGCTGGTGCTGTAACTGAAAATTCAACCCCTCTGCTGGGCGACTGCCTGCACTTTGGCTCTACAAAAGTGCTTGGCCACCAGGACTTTCAGAAAGCAGCTATCGTAGGAGCTAATGATGCCTCGGAATTGCTGGCAAAAATAAACATATCCTTCTGCTACTCTGGGGCCCAAGCACTTGACAGGAAACTACACAGTGTTTGTGTATGTGTGGATGGATAGATATGAGTAAATCCTTGCTGTCATATTATGCCTACTAAGGGTAAGTGTAGGAGAGAGGAGTACAAGGAGCGTATGCTGGATAAGGAGTTACTGCAGCTTATTTTGGCCCCAAATCGATGTATTTAGATCAGTGTTCCCTCTAATTTTTCCCATGCATGTGCAGAATGAATTTTATTGTGTGCACCAATATGGAGGTGATCACCTCCACATTGGTGCACGTAACAAAATTCATGTGGGGGTGGGGCCAAGGAGCGCGGAGTGTGGGAGGGGGGCTCAGGGCTGGGGCAGAGGATTGGGGTGCAGGAGAGTGAGGGCTCTGGCTGAGGGTACAAGATTTGGGGTGCAGGCTGCCCAGGGGCTATGGTGGGGAGAGAGGACTCCTCCCAGCTCTCTCTTCCCACAGCAGCACCTGGGCTGGGTGTGGGGAGGAGAGATGCCTCTCCTCCAGCCACTGCAGGTCCCCACCAGGGCTGGGTTGGCGCCTCTCCCCCGGTCGTGGCAAGTCCAAGGTAGGTCTGTGTTGGAGCCAGCATGTCTGTACTGGGGCTGGTGGGGAGAGCACCACTCTTCACCGCAGCAGGTCCGTGCTGGGACTGGTGGGGAGAGGCATCTCTCTCTGCAGCAGCCCTGAGCCCCTGCATGGGGCTTAATAGGCGGCTGCACGGCTATGAAGCTTAGAGGAAGCTTTGATTTAGAAAATAAATGCAAGACCATCTCAGGAAACATGTTTTGTCAGCAGCAACTTGAATCTCTGAAGATTGTACTAACTCAAAGATCACTTTCACCCTTGTTATAGTGAGTGAGCTCTGTGACCTGCAACTGGATCCTGGAAGGAGTAGAGTAGGGGATATTCGCTATTAAATGAAAAGATACTGAAGACACTTTCCTCTTGTCATGGGCACACAGACCACAATAGCTTAGATTTTAAGTACCTTGGGACAGGGACCATCATTTTGTTATGTTTATTCAGTACCTAGCACAATATGGTCCTGGTCCATGAATAGGGTTCCTAGGTGCTACAATAATGCAAATAATAAATGATTATAACAATAATAGCCAGATATATCCCCTGCAGAGAACTCTGCTCAACCTCCCCGTCCCCACCACAAATCAACTCTCTACCAAATGTAATGAGTAACCAGCCAGCTTAGCAGTAACTTGTTTTTTAAAAATGGTGCCAGTCCACATTGTGGCAGAATTTAATCAGAGTTCTTGTTCCAGTAGGGGCAAAGGAAGGATGTGCACTGAAAGATCTTCTGGCCGCCTGGATTTACCAGAAATATGCTTATCTCAGTAATGAGGAGTGAACAAAGATAGATCAGTAACTTTCTGATAAATTAACTAGTTGTTGTGAAATCCCTTCTGTTCAAGCAGTGCTGCACATTCATACTTGCCAGCATCTAGTCACAGGAGGTGGACATTTTTGTGGTAATAATACATTCAGAAAAATGCAGATTAAGAAATGGTCAGTGGCTTTTATTAAGAAAAAGTGGTTTGTTTTTAAATTAGATATCACTAAAGGGGATTGACTGCAGTGTCTTGGGTCATAGTCTGGGGCCTGTGTAACCAGTGTTTAAGGAAATGGGAGTGACTAATAGAGTCTTTGGCTACATGAAAATTAATCAAAATGGAGAGTCATTGACATGACTTAAGTTTGAAGCACTTTATTGAATGAATATGGAGCTCTGAGTGCTTTAAAACAGGGTTTCTCAACCGAAGGGTCATGACCCAAAATTGAGTTGCCAAAATGTTCCAGGGGGTCATGTGGTGGCTCCTGGGGTTCCAGTTCCATGAGGCTGGCTGGGCTCAGTTCCCAGCTTGGTGTTATGACCTCCGGCATCATAGCATCACTCAGGTTTGGCCAGTCGCCCCTCCATCCTGATGACAGTGGGCCAGTTGCTCCAGATCGCAGTGCCACTCTCACAAATTTGGCCCACTTCATCCCCCATGAGGGAGGCCGGGCAAACCTGAGCAATGCTGTGATTCTGGAGGCAGTGCCTAGAGCAGGGAGCCAACTCCAGCCAGCCCCATGGGACCAGAGCCCCAGAAGACAGTTCTGCCAGGTTGAGTGCAGGGTGGGCTCGGGATCCCCACAGGGCCTTGGACCCATCCCCAGGACCTCCAAACCCTGTGGGAAGGACTTGGTCTCCCACCCCTCAGGGGCAGGACCTGATCCCCTGGCCTATTTACTGGGCTGTGACAGGTCATTTGTTCCCCCAGGGCTTCCCACCCCTTTGGGGCAGGACCTGACTCAACTCCTGCCCCTGGCCTATTTACAGGATTGCAACAGGCCATCAAGATTAACAAATAGGTCCTGAGCCCAAATAGGTTGAGAATCATTGCTTTAAAACAATGCCAGTTGAGTTGCCACTACCTTAACTATGCCCTGGACTTGCCTTTTGGAGTGCTCATCTCCCAGTGTGTTCAGAGGACATGGACATGACTAAATACCTGTTCTTAAAATCCTCTGAGCACCTAAACATGCTCTGCTCTTTAGCTGCTTGCACAAGCTTTTGAAAATTTGACCATTAAATAAATAAATAAATAAAAATAAATAAATAAATAACCTCTCCCTACTTAACCTCTCCCTACTTCAGTTTCCCCATCTTTGGAGAAGCTTATTTAATATAAAGTGCTTAGAGGTTCAGGTTCTTCTATGATAAATGCTATGTAGTATGCCAAATATTATATATACATTAATTTTTTAAAAAATATTTGTCTTAATATTTTGCCTACTTTAGGCTTGATAAAATGTAAACATTGATAGGCCTAGCTACAACCATTGATGGCAGATGCTGCTTTACAGGCTCATTTGTTAATTCAGTTTTGGAGAAGTTTCCCTCTTTTTCTGGAAGGCTTGTTTATAGATATACTTTTATTCCTGCATTTCAGCACATTGACAGTAATAGGCAATACTTCATTTGCAGCCATTGCATTTCTTCCAGAAATTCCTCTTCCTCTTATCCAGTTTACCATGTAAAATTCTATACCTTAATTTTGAGAAGATATATTTGCTAAGTATCAATCCACAATGGTATTTCCATCTCTATTACGCAAAGAAAAAGTCTCAAATGTGTTTGAATGCTTGTCCCATTTATCTCTCAGTAAGTAGCTGCTGTGGAATGGTGTGGGGCTCTGCAGATGTTCTTGATAAAGGTGAGAAATTATGCAGGTATGCGGAATTGATGGGTATGCTATGATTGGAGTGAATCCCTAGATGGACTGATCCTGAATCAAGCTCACTGATTGCTATAACTGAAAAGAAAAGTGGCTGTTAGCCTGGAACATTACTGTGTTGACAAAATGTAATGGCTTCCTGTAGATGGATGACAGTATAGTTAGGAACAACTTTCTTCATCAAAGTACTGTATGCATTTATTTATCAGTATTTTATTGGTATAAGATTTATTTTTTTAAATCACCGTTACAGTTTAGAACAAGATTTCTCCTTTAATCTTTACCATTCTTCTGTGCTACTTAAAGCTTCAAACTTTCGTGGCTTCAAACCTTGTAACTCCTGTGGTAAGCCTACATCCAGTGAAGAGCTGCTAAAATATTAACAACCGGTTCCCTCCTCCTCACCCCATGAGGGGGTCATGCCCCCCGACCCCTGCCCCATCCACTGCCCTACTTTGTCCCCTGACTGCCCCCTGCCACCCCATCCAACCCCTGCTCTTTCCTGACTGCCGCCCCGGGACCCTTGCCCCCATTCAATCCCCCTGTTCCTGCCCTCTGACTGCCACAACACTAATCCACCCCCCCAACTCCCCTGCCCTGTATCCAACACCCCCTCCATGCTCCCTGCCCCTTTCCCATGCTGCCTGGAGGTGGAGGCCGGGCCGCTCGGCCAGGGCTGGAACCGGAGTCGGGGCTCTCGGCCGGAGCCGGAGTAGGGGCGCCCAGCTGGCCCAGGGCCGGAAGCGGAGTAGGGGGCCCAGGCTGGCGGGGACCGGAGCGGGGTAGGGCGCGCCCAGCTGGCCGGGTGGCCGGACGGAGTTAGGGGCGCCCACTGGCCGGGCCGGGACTGGGAGTAGGCGCCCAGCTGGCCGAAGACCGGACCTGGGGTAGGGGCGCCCAGCTGGCCGGGGCCGGTGGACTGGAGTAGGGGCCCACGGCGGCCGGACGGAGTGGGGCGCCCGGAGCTGGCCGGGCGGGACTGGTAGGGCATGCGCGGCCTAAGGGCCAGCGCGTGGGCAGCCAGAGACACAGCCGCGCGGCCTGGGCCCAGAGGCGGGCCGGAGCCGCGCCGCCCGGTCCGGAGCGAGTCAGGACCAGGCCAAAGCTGCGGCCACCTTCGGTGATTGGGGTCGGAGGCCAGGCCGGAAAGCTGTGCGGTGCCAGAGCCCTCTTGCACCCCGCCCCCACTTCCTCAGCTCACCTTGATGGAAGCCGCTGCTTCCTTCTCAGGTCTTCCAGGCTTCCTGCACGAACAGCTGATTTGTGGGAAGCCAGGGAGGGGGAGGAGAAGCCTCGGGAGCATTCAGAGGAGGAGGCAGAGGCGGAGTGAGGTGAGCTGGGGCCAGGGGAAGGGCAGGGAGTTGCTGCAGTTTTTGTTAAATTTAAAAGCCCATTTAGAACCAGTTGTTTCTCGTGGAACAACCGGTTCTAAAAGGGCTTCTAAATTTAACAACCGGTTCCCTTGAATTGGTGGGAACCGGCTCCAGCTAACCACTGCGAATAGGTTGGGCACTTGGAGATACGATTAGGATTCCTAGGGGTAGGGCTTCCCGCCCTAGGGTTAGGGTTCCTATGGGTAAGGCACTTCGAACTAGAGTTAGGGTTCCTATGGGTAGGGCGCCGCGCCCTAGGGCTAGGGTTCCTATGAGTATGGCACTTGGAGCTAGGGTTAGGGTTCTTATGGGTAGGGCTTCCCACTCTAGGGTTAGGGTTCCTATGGGTACAGCACTTGGAGCTACGGTTAGGGTTTCTATGGGTAGGGCGCCCTGCCCTAGGATTAGGGTTCCTATGGATAGGCCACTTGGAGCTTGGGTTAGGGTTCCTATGGGTAGGGCACTTGGAGCTATGGTTCGGGTTCCTATCGGTACGGTGCCCCGCCCTCAGGTTAGGGTTCCTGTGGGTAGGGCACTTGGAGCTAGGGTTATGGTTCCTATTGGTAGGGTGCCCTGTCCTAAGGTTAGGGTTCCTATGGGTAGGGCTTCCCACCCTAGGGTTAGGGATCCTAAGGGTAGGGCACTTGGAGCTAGGGTTAGGGTTCCTATAGGTAGGCCACTTGGAGCTCGGGTTAGGGTTCCTATGGGTAGGGATTCCCACCCTCGGGTTAGGGAACCTAAGGGTAGAGCACTTGGAGCTACGGTTCGGTTCCTATAGGTAGGCCACTTGGAGCTCGGGTTAGGGTTCCTATAGGTAGGGCTTCCCACCCTCGTGTTAGGGATCATAAGGGTAGAGCACTTGGAGCTAGGGTTAGGGTTCCTATTGGTAGGGCACCCCGCCCTAGGGTTAGGTTTCCTGAGGATAGGGCACTTGGAACTAGAGTTATGGTTCCTGTGGGTAGGGCACATGGAGCTAGGGTTAAGCTTCCAAAGGGTAGGGCACTTGGAGCTAGGGTTAGGGTTCCTACAGATAGGGCACTTGGAGCTAGGGGTAGGATTACTATGGGTAGGGCTTCCCACTCTAGGGTTAGGGATCCTAAGGATAGAGCACTTGGAGCTAGGGTTAAGGTTCCTAGTGGTAGGGCACTCCACCCTAGGGTTAGGTTTCCTGAGGATAGGGCACTTCGACCCAGGGTTAGGGTTCCTGTAGGTAGGGCTTCCCGCCCTAGGGTTAGGGTTCCTATGGGTAGGACACTTGGAGCTAGGGTTAGGGTTCCTAAGGGTGGAGCTTTCCGCCCTAGGGTTAGGGTTCCTAAGGGTAGGGCACTTGGAGCTAGAGTTATGGTTCCTATGGGTAGGGCACATGGAGCTAGGGTTAAGCTTCCAAAGGATAGGGCTTCCTGCCTTAGGGTTTGGGTTCCTAAGGGTAGGGCACTTTGATCCAGGGTTAGGGTTCCTATAAAAAAGACAAACTGGAGCTAGGGTTAGGATTACTATGGGTAAGATGCCCCATCCTAGGTTTAGGGTTCCTATGTCTAGGGCACTTGGAGCTAGCGGTAGGGTTCCTATGGGTAGGGCTTCCCGCCCTAGTGTTAGGGTTCCAAGGGTAGGGCATGTGCAGCTAGGGATAGGGTTCCTATGGATAGGCCTCTGGGAGCTAGGGTTAGGGTTCCTAAGGGTAGGGCACTTGGAATTGGGTTAGGGGTCCTATGGGTAGGGCACCCTGCCCTAGGGTTAGGGTTCCTATGGGTTGGCCACTTGGAGCTAGGGTTAGGTTCTTATGGCTAGGGCTCATCTCCCTAGTGTTAGAGTTCCTAAGGATAGGGAACTTTGTGCTAGGGTTAGGTTTCCTATGGGTAGGGCACTTGGAGCTAGGGTTAAGGTTCCTGTGTGTAAGGCTTCCCACCCTAGGGTTAAGGTTCCTAAGGGTAGGGCACTTAGTGCTAGGGTTACGGTTTCTATGGGTAGGGCTTCCTGCCCTAGGTTTAGGGTTCCTAATAGTAGGGCTTCGCGCCCTAGGGTAAGGGTTCCTAAGGGTAGGGCACTTGGAGGTAGGGTTAGAGTTCCTATGGGTACAGCTTCGCGCCCTAGGGTTACGATTCCTAAGACTAGGGCACTCAGAGTTAGGGTTAGCGGTCCTATGGGAAGGGCTTACTACCTAGGGTTAGGGTTCCTATGGGTAGGGCTTCCTGCCCTAAGGTTAGGGTTCCTAAGGGTAGGGCACTTGGAGCTAGGGTTAGGGTTCCTATGTGTAGGGTTTCCCACCGTAGGTTTAGGGTCCCTAAAGGTAGAGCACTTGGAGCTAGGGTTAGGGTTCCTATGGGTAGGACTTCCCGCCCTAGGATTAGAGTTCTTAAGGGTAGGGAACTTGGAGGTAGGTTTAGGGTTCCTATGGGTAGGGCACTTTGACCTAGGTTTAGGGTTCCTATGGGTAGGGCACTTGGAGCTAGGTGTAGAGTTCCTATGGATAGGGAACTTGGGGCTAGGGTTAGGGTTCCTATGGGTAGGGCATCCCGCCCTAAGATTAGGGTTCCTTTGAGTAGGGCACTAGGAGCTAGGATTATGGTTCCTATGGATAGGGCGTGCTGCCCTGAGGTTAGGCTTCCTATGGGTAGGGTACTTGGAGCTAGTGTTACGGTTCCTATGGGTACGGCTTCCCGCCCTAGGGTTAGGGTTCCTAAGGGTAGGGCACTTGGAGCTAGGGTTTGGGTTCTTCTGGGTAGGGCACTTGAGCTAGGTTTAGGAGTCCTATGGGTACGGCTTCCCACTCTAGCTTAGGGTCCCTAAGGGTAGGACACTTGGAGCTAGAGTTAGGGTTCCTATAGGTAGGGCTTCCCACCCTAGAGTTAGGGTTCCTGTGAGTAGGGAATTTGGAACTAGGGTTAGGGTTCCTATAGATAGGGCATCCCGCCCCTGAGTTAGGGTTCCTGTTGTCATAAACAGATAGCTAAGGGTTAATATCTCTTTCACCTGTAAAGGGTTAACAAACAGTGACCTGCAACACCTGACCAGAGGACCAATCAGGAAACAAGATACTTTCAAATCTCTGTGGAGGGAAGCCTTTGTTTGTGGTTTTTGGTCTTTGCTTTGTTCTCGCTGAGTCCTGAAAGGGACTAGATGTGCAACCAGGTTTCTTGCCAATCTCCCTGCTACAGTCTCTTATATATTCAGAATAGTGAGTATTATTTTGTTGTCTCGCTGAAATGTAGTCCTGACAATGCGGACTCACATGCAACCAGAGAATGTTTTTGGTCCAATCTCCCTGCGTACAGTCTCTGTATATATAGTTTAAATTTAGAGATAGAGTATGTAAAGTTAGAAGGCGGTGTTATAGTCTGTTTTAAATTGTTTTTTCTTGAGAATGTGAGTTTTGCTGATAGTATTTTTTTATATTTTTGTAGTTGTTTGATGCGGAGGAGTCTTTTCTCAGTGGTTATAATTGAAAAGAGCTGTAATATTGAATCATTGTATTTGCAGCAGAGATTGTCTTATTTTTCTTCTTTAGTAAACTCCTTTTAAGAGCTGTTTTGATATTTTCCCGCAGTTGATGGCTCAATGGGAATTGAGTCTGTACCTACCAGGGAGTGGTGGGGAGACCAGGGTAAGAAAGAGGGAGAGGGAAGGGAATCCTTTGTTTAGATTATGGAGCATTGAATCTGTTTGCTGCTGGGGTAGTGGAAGCCTTATTGTAAAGATTAAAAGGGAGTTTGACCCCAGTTGATCTTGCCAGGGGTTAACCCAGGGAGAGGAAAAGCCTAGGAGAGGCACTAGTGAGGGAAAGAGTTTACTTTCCTTGTATTAAGATCCAGGAGGTCTGGGTCTTGGGGGTCCCCATGGAAGGTTTTGGGGGAGACCAGAGTTTATCAGGCACTCAGAGTCCTGACTGGTGGCAGCGTATCAGATCTAAGCTGGTAATTAAGCTTAGAGGAGTTCATGCTAGTACCTCATTTTTGGACTCTAAGGTTCAGATTGAGGAAAGAATACTATGATACCTGTGGGTAGGGAATTTGGAGCTAGGATTAGGGGTCATATGGATACGGCTTCCAGCCCTAGGGTTCTGGTTTGTAGGGGTAGGGCACTTGGAGCTAGAGTTAGGGTTCCTATGTGTAGGGCGCCGCGCTCTAGTGTTAGGGTTCCTATGGATAGGAATGTTGGAGCTAGGGTAGGGTTCCTATTGGTAGGGCTTCCTGCCCTAGGGTTAGGGTTCCTAAAGGTAGGGCACTTGGAGCTAGGGTTAGGATTCCTATGAGTAGGGTTCCCCACCCTAGGTTTAGGATTCCTAAGGGTAGGGCACTTGAAGCTAGTGTTAGGGTTCCTATGGGTAGGGCTCCCTGCCCTGGTGTTAGGGTTCCTAAGGGTAGGGCATTTTGAGCTAGGGTTAAGGTTCCTATAGGTAGGGCTTCCCGCCCTAGGGTTAAGGTTTCTGAGGGTAGAGCATTTGGAGCTAGGTTTAGGGTTCCTATGGGTAGGGCTTCCCATCCTAAGGTTAGGGTTTCTAAGGGTAGGGCACTTGGGGATAGGGTTAGGATTCCTATGAGTAGGGTTCCCCGCCCTAGGGTTAGGTTTCCTATGGGTAACACACTTGGAACTAGGTTTAGGGTCTCTATCGGTAGGGCTTTCCGCCGTAGGGATAGGGATCCTATGGGTAGGGCACTTGGAACAAGGGTTAGGGTTCCTATAATAGGGTACTTGGAGCTAGGTTTAGGGAGCCAAAGAGTAGGTCTTCCCACCCTAGGGTTAGGGTTCCTATCGGTAGGTCTTCCTGACCTAGGGTTACAATTCCTATGGGTAAGGGACTTGGAGCTAGGGATACGGTTCCTATGGGTAGGGCACCCCGCCCTAGGGTTAGGATTCCTATGGATAGGGCACTTGGAGCTAGGGTTAGGGTTCCTTTGGGGAAGGCTTTCCGCCCTAGTGTTAGGGTTCCTATGGGTAGGGTTTCCTGCCTTACATTTAGTGTTCCTATGGGTAGGACACTTGAAGCTAGGGTTAGGGTTTCTATGGGTAGGGCGTTCCACCCTAGTGTTCAGGTTCCTATGGGCAGGGCAGTTGGAGCTAGGCTAGGGTTCCTATTCATAGGGCTTCCTGACTTAGGGTTAGGGTTCCTGTGAGTAGAGTGCCCTACTGTAGGGTTAGGGTTCCTATGGGTAGGAGCCCTAACACTAGCTACAAGTGCCCTATGGGTAGGACTTACCTCCCTAGGGTTAGGATTCCTAAGGGTACTTGGAGCAATGGTTTCGTTCCTATGGGTAGGGCTTCGCGCCCTAGGGTTAGTGTTCCTAAGGGTAGGGCACTTGAAGTTAGGGTTAAGGTTCCCATAAGTAGGGCTTCCCACCCTAGGTTTAGTGTTGCTAAGGGAAGGACACTTGAAGGTTGGGTTAGGGTTCCTATGGGTAGGCCTTCCCACCCTAGGGTTTGGGTTCCTAAGGGTACAGCACTTCAAGCTAGCATTACGGTTCCTATGGGTAGGTTACTTGGAGATAGGGTTAGGATTCCTAAGAGTAGGGCACTTATAGCTAGGGTCAGGGTTCCTATTCCTAGGGCACTTGGAGCTAGGGTTAGAATTCCTAAGGGTAGGGCTTCCTGCTCCAGGGTTAGGATTTCTAAGGGTAGGGCACTTGGAGCTAGGGTTAGAATTCCTAAGGGTAGGGCTTCCTGCTCCAGGGTTAGGATTTCTAAGGGTAAGGCACTTGGAGGTAGGGTTAGGGTTCCTATGGATATGCCTTCCCTCCCTAGTGTTAGGGTTCCAATGGGTAGGTCACTTGGAGCTAAAGTTTTGGTTCTGTGGGTAGGAGACTTAGAGCTAGGGTTTCGATTCCTATGGATAGGTCTTCCCACCCTAGATTTAGGCTCCCTAAGGGTAGGGCACTTGGAACTTGGGTTAAAGTTCCTATGGACAGGGTACTTGAAGCTAGGTTTAGGTTTCTTATGGGTAGGGCTTCCCGCCTTAGGGTTAAGGTTCCTATGGGTAGGGCGCCCCACCCTTAGGTTAGGGTTCCTATGGGTAGGGTACTTGAAACTAGGTTTAGGTTTCCTGTGGTTAGAGCTTCCTGCGCTAAGGTTAGGGTTCCTTAGAGTAGTTCACTTGGAGGTAGTGTTAGGGTTCCTATGGATAGGGCTTCCCACCCTAGGTTTAGGGTTTCTGTGGGTTGGACACTTGGAGCAAGGATTAGGGTTCCTAAGGTTAGGGTATTGGAGCTGGGATTGGGGGTCCTATGGGTAGGTCACTTGGAACTAGGGATAGGGATCCCATGGGTTGGGCTTCCCACCCTAGGATTCGAGAATCAAAGGGTAGGGCACTTGGAGCTGGGGTTAG
Source organism: Chelonoidis abingdonii (assembly GCF_003597395.2). Lineage (NCBI taxonomy): Eukaryota > Metazoa > Chordata > Testudines > Testudinidae > Chelonoidis > Chelonoidis abingdonii. The sequence goes on from NC_133772.1 coordinate 93,433,335, forward strand.
GGTTCCTATAGGTAGGGCTTCCCACCCTTGGGTTAGGGTTTCTAAGGAAAGGGCACTTGGAGTTAGGGTTAGAGTTCTTATGGGCAGGTCACTTGGAGCTAGGGTTAGGGGTCGTATGGGTAGGGCTTCCGGCTCTAGGGTTAGGGTCCCTAAGGGTAGGTCACTTGGAGCTAGTGTTAGGGTTCCTATAGGTTGAGCTTCCCTCCCTAGGGTTAGGGTTCCTAACGGTAGGGAACTTGGAGTTAGGTTTTGGGTTCCTGTGGTTAGGGTTTCCTGCCCTAGGGTTAGGGTTTCTGAGGGTAGGGCACTTGGAGCTAGTGTTAGAGTTCCTATGGGTAGGGCTTCGCACCCTAAGGTTAGGGTTCCTAAGGGTAGGACACTTGGAGCTAGGATTAGGGTTCCTATAGATAGGGCTTCCCACCCTAGGGTTAGAGTTTCTGAGGGTAGGGCAATTGAAGCTAGGGTTAGGTTTCCTATGGGTAGTGCTTCCCACCTTAATGATAGTGTTTCTAAGGGTACGGCACTTAGAGCTAAGGTTAGGGTTCCTATGGGTAGGGCTTCCTGCCCTAGCGTTAGTGTTCCTAAGGGTAGGGCACTTGGAGCTAGGTTTAGGGTTCCTAAGGGTAGGGCACAGGAGGCTAGGGTTAGGGTTCCTATGGGTAGGGCTTCCCTCCCTAATATTAAGGTTCCTAAGGGTAGGTCACTTAGAGCTAGGTTCAGGGTCCCTATGGGTAGGTCACTTGGAGCTATAGTTAGGTTTCCTATGGGTAGGGCTTCCAACCCTAGGGTTAGGGTTCCTAAGGGTAGGACAGTTGGAGCTAGGGTTTGGGTTCTGTGGATAGAAGACTTGGAGCTAGGGTTAGGATTTCTGTGGGTTTTGCTTCCTGCCCTAGGGTTAGGGTTCTGAAGGGTAGGGCACTTGGAGCTTGGGTTAAGGTTACTATGGGTAGGGAATTTTAAGCTATGGTTAGGTTTCTTTTGGATAGGGCTTGCCAGGGTTAGGGTTTCTAAGGGTAGGACTCTTGGAGATAGGGTTAGAGTTCCTGTGGGTAGGGCACCCCACCCTTAGGTTAGGGTTCCTATGGGTAGGGCTCTTGGAGTTAGGCTTAGGGTTCTTATGGGTAGTACACTTGTAGCTAAGGTTAGGGGTCCTATTGGTAGGGCTTCCTGCCCTTGGTTTAAAGTCCCTAAGTGTAGGGCACTTTTAGTTATGGTTTGAGTTCGTATAGGTAGGGCTTCCCGCCCTAGGGTTAAGTTTCCTAGCGTTAGTGCACTTGGAGCTAGATTTAGGGTTCCTGTGATTAGAGCTTCCCGCCCGAGGGTTAGGGTTCCTAAGGGTAGGGCACCTGCAGGTAGTGTTAGGGTTCCTATTGGTAGGGCTTCCCGCCATCGGGTTAGGATTCCTAAGGGTAGGGGACTTGGAGCTAGGGTTAGAGTTCCTATGGGTAGGGCACTTGAAGCTAGGGTTAGGGGTCCAATGGATAGGGCTTCCCGCCCTAGTGGTAGGGTTTCTGAGGGTAGGGCATTTGGAGCTAGGGTTAGGGTTCCTATGAGTAGGGCACTTAATGCTAGGGTTAGGGGTCCTATGGATAGGGCTTGCTACCCTACGGTTAGGGTTTCTGAGTGTAGATTACTTGGAACTATGGTTAGGGTTCCTCTGGGTAGGGCTTCTCGCGCTAGGGTTAGGGTTCCTAAGGGTAGGGTACTGGCAGCTAGGGTTAGGATTACTATGGGTAGGACTTCCCACACTATTGTTAGAGTTCCTAAGAGTAGGGGACTTGGAGCTTGGGTTAAGGTTCCTATGTATAGGAAACGTGGAGCTAGGATTAGGTTTCTTATGCGTAGGGCTTCCCGCCCTAGGGTTAGGGTTCCCAAGGGTAGGGCACTTGGAGGTAGTGTTCAGGTTGCTATGGATCGGACACCCCGCCCTAAGATTAGGGTTTCTTTGGGTAGGGTATGGTGCTAGGGTTAGAGTTCCTATGGGTAGGGCACTTGGAGCTAGGTTCAGGGTTTCAATGGGTAGAACAATTGGAGCTAGGGTTAGGGTTCCTTCCCGCTCTATTGTTAGGGTTCCTAAGCTTAGGGCACTTGGAGCTTGGGTTAAGGTTCCTATGTGTAGAGAACTTGGAGCTAGGGTTAAGTTTCTTATAAGTAGGGGTTCCCTCCCTAGGGTTAAGGTTCCTAACAGTAGGGTACTTGGAGATAGGGTTAGGGTAGGATGCCCCGCCCTGAAGTTAAAGTTCATTTGGGTAGAGTATGGTGCTAGGGTTAGGATTCCGATGAGCAGGACACTTGGAGCTAGGTTTAGGGGTTCTATGGATGGGACTTCCTATCCTAGGGTTAGGGTTCCTAAGTGCACGGCACTTGCAGCTAGGCTTAGAGTTCCTATAGCTAGAGTTTCACACCCTTGGGTTAGGGTTCCTAATGGTAGGAGACTTGGAGCTAGTGTTAGGGTTCCTATAGGTAGGGCTTCCCAGCCTAGGGTTTGGTTTCTTAAGGGTAGGGGACTTGGAGCTAGAGTTAGGGTTCCTATGGGTAGGGCACTTGGAGTTAGGTTTAGGGGTTCTGTGGATAGGGCTTCCCGCCCTAGGGTTACAGTTCCTAAGTGTAGGTCAATTGGAGCTAGAGTTAGTGTTCCTATGGGTAGGGCTTCCCGCCTTAGGGTCGTGTTCCTAAGGGTAGGGTACTTGGAGCTAGCATTACGGTTCCTGTGGTTAGCGCGTTTGGAACTATGGTTAGTGTTCCTACGGTCAGGGCACTTGGAGCTAGGGTTAGGGTTCCTATTTGTAGGGCACTTGAAGCTAGGTTTAGGGTTTCTCAGGGTAGGGCACCTGGAGCTACGGTTAAGTTTCCTATGGGTAGTGCTTCCGGTTCTAGGGTTAGGGTTCCTAATGATAAGGCACTTGGAAGTAGGGTTAGGGTTCCTATTCCTAGATCACTCGGAGCTAGGGTTAGAGTTCTTATGGGTAGGGCGCTTGGAGCTGGGTTATGGTTTCTATAGGTAGGGCTTCCCTCCCTAGGGTTATGGTGCGTAAAAATAGGTCACTTGGAGCTATGATTAGAGTTCCTATGGTTAGGGCACTTAGAGCTAGGATTAGGTTCCTATGGGTAGAGCACTTGGAGCCAGGGATAGGGGTCCGATGGGTTGGGCTTCCCGCCCTTGTGTTAGGGTTTCTAAGGGTAGGGCGCTTGGACCTAGGGTTAGGGTTTCTAAGGGTAGGACACTTGGAGATAGGTTCAGGGTTCCTATGGGTAGGTCACTTGGAGCTAAGGTTAGGGTTCCTACGGGCTAGGGTACTTGGAGATAGGATTAGAGTTCGTAAGCGTAGGGCACTTGGAGTTAGGGTTAGGGTTCCTATTCGTAGGTCACTTGGAGTTAGGGTTAGGGTTCCTAAGAGTAGAGCACTTGGAGCTAGGGTTAGGGTTCCTGTGGTTAGGGCTTCCTGCTCTAGGGTTACGATTCCTAAGGGTAGGGCACTTGGAGCTAGATTTAGGGTTCCTATTGGTTGGGTTCCCCACACTAGGGTTAGGGTTCCTTTGGGTAGCGCAGTTGGAACTAGGGTTTGGGTTTCTTTGGGTTGGGCTTTCCGCCCTAGGGTTAGGGTACCTATGGGTAGGACAGTTGGAGCTAGGCTAGGGTTCATTTTTGTAGGGCTTCCTGACCTATGGTTAGGATTCCTATGGGTAGGGTGCCCTGCCCTAGGTTTAGGGTTCCTATAGGTAGGGCATTTGGAGCTAGGGTTAGCTCTCCTATGGGTACAGCTTTCCTCTCTAGTATTAGCGTTCCTATGAGTAGCGCACTTAGAGCAAGGGTTAGACTTCCTATGAGTTGGGCTTTCCACCCTAGGGTTAGAGTTCCTATTGGGAGGGCACTTGGAGCTAAGGTTACAGTTCATAAGGATAGGGTACTATTAACTAGGGTTATGATTCCTATGGGTAGGCCTTCCCGCTCTAGGGTTAGGGTTCCTAAGGGTAGGGCACTTGGAGCTAGTTTTAGGGTTCCTATGGGTAGGGTTCCGCACCCTATGGTTAGGGTTCCTATGGGTAGGACTTCCTGCCCTAGGGTTAGGGTTCCTAAGGGTAGGATGCCCCGCCCTAAGTTTCGGGTTCCTATGGGTAGGACATTTCGAGGTAGAGTAGGGTTCCTATTGATATGGTTTTCTGCCCTAGGGATAGGGTTCCTAAGGATAGGGCACTTGGAGCTAGGGTTAGCGTTCCCATGTGTAGGGCTCCCTGCCCTAAGGTTAGTGTTCCTGTCGGTAGGGAACTTGGAGCTAGGTTTAAGGGTTCTTATGGTTAGGGCTTCCCGCCTTAGGGCTAGGCTTCCTAAGGGTAGAACACTTGGTGCTAGAGTGAGGGTTTCTATGGGTAGGTCTTCCCGTCCTAATGTTAGGGTTCCTATGGATAGGGCATTTCGAGGTCGGGTAGGGTTCCTATGGGTAGGACTTCCTGCTCTAGGGTTAGGGTTTCTAAGGGTAGGGCACTTGGAGTTAGGGTTAGGGTTCCTATGGGTAAGCAACTTGTATCTAGGGATAGAGATGCTACGGGTTGGACTTCCCACCCTAGGGTTATAGTTTCTAAGGGTAGGGCACTTGGAGCTAGGGTTAGGGTTCCTAAGGATAGGGCACTTGCAGCTAGGGTTAGGGTTCCTATAAGTAGAGCTTCCCACCCTTGAGTTAGGTTTCTTAAGGGTAGGGCACTTGGAGCTAGGTTTAGGGTTCGTATGGGTAGAGCACTTGGAGCTTGTGTTAGGTTTCCTATGGGTAGGGCTTCCCTCCCTAGGGTTAGGGTTCCTATTGGAAGGACACTGGGAGGTAGGGTTACGGTTCCTAAGCTTAGGGTACTAGTTGGAACTAGGGTTTGGGTTTCTTTGGGTTGGGCTTTCCGCCCTAGGGTTAGGGTACCTATGGGTAGGACAGTTGGAGCTAGGCTAGGGTTCATTTTTGTAGGGCTTCCTGACCTATGGTTAGGATTCCTATGGGTAGGGTGCCCTGCCCTAGGTTTAGGGTTCCTATAGGTAGGGCATTTGGAGCTAGGGTTAGCTCTCCTATGGGTACAGCTTTCCTCTCTAGTATTAGCGTTCCTATGAGTAGCGCACTTAGAGCAAGGGTTAGACTTCCTATGAGTTGGGCTTTCCACCCTAGGGTTAGAGTTCCTATTGGGAGGGCACTTGGAGCTAAGGTTACAGTTCATAAGGATAGGGTACTATTAACTAGGGTTATGATTCCTATGGGTAGGCCTTCCCGCTCTAGGGTTAGGGTTCCTAAGGGTAGGGCACTTGGAGCTAGTTTTAGGGTTCCTATGGGTAGGGTTCCGCACCCTATGGTTAGGGTTCCTATGGGTAGGACTTCCTGCCCTAGGGTTAGGGTTCCTAAGGGTAGGATGCCCCGCCCTAAGTTTCGGGTTCCTATGGGTAGGACATTTCGAGGTAGAGTAGGGTTCCTATTGATATGGTTTTCTGCCCTAGGGATAGGGTTCCTAAGGATAGGGCACTTGGAGCTAGGGTTAGCGTTCCCATGTGTAGGGCTCCCTGCCCTAAGGTTAGTGTTCCTGTCGGTAGGGAACTTGGAGCTAGGTTTAAGGGTTCTTATGGTTAGGGCTTCCCGCCTTAGGGCTAGGCTTCCTAAGGGTAGAACACTTGGTGCTAGAGTGAGGGTTTCTATGGGTAGGTCTTCCCGTCCTAATGTTAGGGTTCCTATGGATAGGGCATTTCGAGGTCGGGTAGGGTTCCTATGGGTAGGACTTCCTGCTCTAGGGTTAGGGTTTCTAAGGGTAGGGCACTTGGAGTTAGGGTTAGGGTTCCTATGGGTAAGCAACTTGTATCTAGGGATAGAGATGCTACGGGTTGGACTTCCCACCCTAGGGTTATAGTTTCTAAGGGTAGGGCACTTGGAGCTAGGGTTAGGGTTCCTAAGGATAGGGCACTTGCAGCTAGGGTTAGGGTTCCTATAAGTAGAGCTTCCCACCCTTGAGTTAGGTTTCTTAAGGGTAGGGCACTTGGAGCTAGGTTTAGGGTTCGTATGGGTAGAGCACTTGGAGCTTGTGTTAGGTTTCCTATGGGTAGGGCTTCCCTCCCTAGGGTTAGGGTTCCTATTGGAAGGACACTGGGAGGTAGGGTTACGGTTCCTAAGCTTAGGGTACTTTTAGCTAGGGTTAGGGTTCCCGTGGGTAGGGCTTCCTGCTCTAGGGTTAGGGTTTCAAAGTATATGGGACTTGGAACTAGGTTTAAGGTTCCTATGGGTAGGGCTTTCTGCCCTAAGGTTAGGTTTCCTATGGGTAGGGCACTTAGAGCTAGGGTTAGGGTTCCTCTGGTAGGGCATTTGGAGCTAGGGTTAGGGTTCCTATTGGTAGGACTTCCCTCCCTAGGATTAGAATTCCTATTGATAGGGCTTCCTTCCCTAGGGTTACGGTTACTAAAGGTAGGGCACTTGGAGCTAGGGTTAGGGTTCCTATGGATAGGGCTTCCTGCTCTAGGGTTAGGGTTCCAAAGTGTAGGGGACTCTGAGCTATTTTTAGGGTTCCTATGGGTCGGGCACTTGGAGTTAGCGTTAGGATTTAAATGGGTAGGGCTTTCTGCCCTAGGGTTAGGTTTCCTATGGGTAGGGCTTCCCACCCTAATGTTAATTTTCCTAAGGGTAGGGCAGTTGGAGCTAGGGTAGGGTTCCTATTGGTAGGGCTTCCTGTCCTAGATTTACGATTCCTAAGGATAGTGCACTTGGACCTAGGGTTCCGGTACTTATGGGTAGGGTGTCTGGCCCTAGGTTTAGGGTTCCTAATGGTAGGGCCCTTGGGACTAGAGTTAGGGTTCCTATGGGTAGGGTTTCCCATCCTAGGGTTAGGGCTCCTAAGGGTAGGGCACTTTGAGCAATGGATAGGGATCCTATGAGTTTGTCTTCCTGCCCTAGGGTTAGGGTTTCTAAGGGTAGGGCACTTTGAGCTAGGGTTAGGGTTCATAAGGGAAGGGCACTTTTAACTAAGGTTAGTATTCCTGTAGGTAGGGTCTCTCACCCTAGGGTTAGGTTTCCTAAGGGTAGGGCATTTGGAGCTAGGGTTAGGGATCCTATGGGTTGGGCTTTCCGCCCTAGAGTTAGGGTTTCTAAAGGTAGGGCACTTGGGCTAGGGTTAGGGTTCCTAAGAGAAGGGTGCCCCGCCCTAAGTTTAGGGTTCCTATAGGTAGAGGACTAGGATCTAGGGTTATGGTTCCTATACATAGGCTGTCCTGCCCTAAGGTTAGGGTTCCCTTGTGTAGGGAACTTGGAGTTAGGGTTAGGGTTCCTATGGTTAGGGCTTACCGCCCTAGTGTTATGGTTCCTAAAGGTAGGGCAATTGGGGTTAGGGTTAGTGTTCCTATGAGTAGTGCACTTGGAGCTAGGGTTAGGGTTCCTGTGTGTACAGCTTCGCACCCTAGGGTAAAGGTTCCTAAGCGTAGGGCACTTGGATCTAGGTTTAGGGTTTCTATGGGTACGGTTTCACACCCTAGGGTTAGGGTTCCTAAAGGTAGGGCACTTGCAGCTAGGGTTAGGTTTCCTATGGGTGGGGCTTCCTGTTCTAATGTTAAGGTTTCTAAGGGTAGGGACTTCAAGCTAGGCTTAGAGTTCCTATGGATACGGCACTTGGAACTAGATTCAGGGTTCCTATGGGTACGGCACTTGGAGTTAGGGTTAGCGTTCCTATGGGCTGGGCTTCCCGGCCTAGGGTTAGAGTTCCTATGGGTAGGGCTTCCTGCCCTAAGGTTAGGGTTCCTAAGGGTAGGGCACTTGGAGCTATGGCTAGGATTCCTATAGATTGGGTTTCCCTCTGTAGGTTTAGGGTTCCTAAGGGTAGGGCACTTGGAGCTAGGGTTAGGGTTCCTATGGGTAGGGAACTTGAAACTAGGGTTAGGGTTCATATGGGTAGGGCTTTCCGCCCTAGGGTTAGGGTTCCTAATTTTAGGGCACCTGGAGCTAGGATTAGGGTTCCTATGGGTAGGACACTTGGAGCTATGGTTAGGGTTCCTATGGGTAAGGCGTCCCGCCCTAAGATTTAGGGTTCCTTTGGGTAGGGCACTAGGAGCTAGGGTTACGGTTCCTTTGCATAGGGCACTTGTAGTTAGGGTTAGCGTTCCTATGGGCAGGGCTTCCCGGCTTAGGGTTAGGGTTCCTATGGGTAGGGCTCCCTGTCCTAAGGTTAGGCTTCATATGGTTACATCACTTGTAGCTAAGGTTAGGGTTCCAATGGGTAAGGGTTTTGTTTCCTGAGGGAGAGCACTTGGAGCTAGGTTTACGGTTCCAATGGGTAAGGCTTCCCACCCTAATGTTAGGGTTCCTAAGTGTAGGGCACTTGGAGCTCGGGTCAGGGTTCCTGTGGGTAGGGTGCCCCGCCCTAGTGTTAGGGTTCCTAAGGGTAGGGTACTTGGAGCTAGGGTTAGGGTTCCTAAGGGTAGGGCACTTGCAGCTCGGGGTAGGGTTCCTATAGGTAAAGCTTCCCGCCTTAATGTTAAGATTCCTTAGAGTAGGGCACTTAGAGCTAGGTTTAGGGTCCCTATAGGTAGGTCACTTGGAGCTAATGTTAGTTTTCCTATGGGTAAGGCTTCCAAACCTAGGGTTAGGAGTCCTAAGGGTAGGGCACTTGGAGCTAGGGTTTGGGTTCTTATGGGTAGGGCACTTGGAGCTACGGATAGGGATCCTATGGTTTGGGCTTCCCGCCCTAGGGTTAGGGTTCCTAAGGGTAGGGGATATGGAGCTAGGGTTTGGGTTCGTGTGGGTAGGGCTTCCCACTAAACGGTTAGGGTTCGTAAGGGTATGACACTTGGAGCTAGGGTTAAGGATCCTATGGGTGGGGCACTTAGACCTAGCGTTAAGGTTTCTATGTGTAGGGCACTTGTAGCTACAGATAGGGATCTTATGGGTTGGGCTTCCCACCCTAGAGTCAGGATTTCTAAGGGTAGGGCACTTGGAGCTAGGGTTAGGGTTCCTAAGGTTAGGACACTTGCAGCTAGTGTTAGGGTTCCTATGGGTATGGCTTCCTGCCCTAATGTTATGTTTCCTATGGGTAGGGCACTTGCAGCTAGGTTCAGGGTTCATATGGGTAGGGCACTTGGAGCTAGGGTTAGGGTTCAAATGGGTAGTGCACTCGGAGCTAGTGTTTTGTTTTCTATGGGTAGTGCATGCTACCCTATGGTTAGGGTTCCTAAGGGTAGGGCACTTGAAGCTAGGGTTTGCATTCTGTGGGGAGAGGACTTGGAGCTAGGGTTATGATTCCTATTGGTAGGGCTTCCCGCCGTAGGTTTAGGGTTCCTAAGGTTAGGGCACTTGAAGCTTGGGTTAAGGTTTCTATGGGTAGGGCACTTGGAGCGAGGGTTAGGTTTCTTATGGGTATGGCTTTCCACCCTAGGGTTAGAGTTCCTAAGGGTAGGGTACTTGTAGCTAGGGTTAGGGTTCTTATAGGTAGGGCTTCCCACCCTAGTGTTAGAGTTTTTAAGGATAGGGCACTTGGAGCTAGGGTGAGGGTTACTATGGGTAGGGCATTTAGAGCTGGGGTTAGGGGTCCTATGGGTAGGACTTCACGTCCTAGGGTTAAGGTTCTTAAGGGTAGGGCATTTTGAAGCTTGGGTTATGGTTCCTATGTGTAGGGCACTTGGATATAGGGTTAGGTTTCTTATGGGTAAGGCTTCCCGCCCTGGGTTAGGTTTCCTAAGGGTAGGGCACTTGGAGCTAGGGTTAGAGTTCCTATGGGTAGGGCGCCCCGCCCTAAGGTTAGGGTTTCTATGGATAGGGCAATTGGAGTTAGGGTTCGGGTTCCTTTGGGTAGTGCACTTGGAGCTAGGGTTAGGGTTCCTATAGATAGAGCTTCCCACCCTAGGGTTAGGGTTCCTACGGGTAGGGCACTTGGAGCTAGGGTTAGTGTTCCTTTGGGTAGGGCTTCCCTTCCTAGGATTAAGGTTCGTAAGGATAGAGCACTTGGAGCTACAGTTAGGGTTCCTAAGGGTTTGGCACTTGGAGCTAGGGTTATGGTTCCTAAGGGTACGGTACTTGTGGTTTAGGTTAGGGTTCCTGTGGGTAGGGCTTCCCGCTCTTAGGTTAGGGTTCGTAAGAATAGGACACTTGGAGCTAGGGTCAGGGTTCTTATAGGTAGGGCTTCCCGCCCTAGGGTTAGCGTTCCTATTGATAGAGGACTTGGAGCTAGGTTTAGGGTTCCTGTGGTTAGGGCTTCCCGCCCTATGGTTAGAGTTACTAAGGGTAGGGCACTTCGAGCTAGGGTTAGGAATCCTATGAGTAGGGCTTTCCGCCCTGCAGTTAGGGTTCCTAAGCGTAGAGGACTTGTAGCTAGGGTTAGGGTTCCTATGAGTAGGTTACGTGGAGCTAGGGTCAGGAGTCCTATGGGTAGGGCTTCCCGTCCTATTGTTAGGGTTCCTAAGGGTACGGGTCTTGGAGCTAGGGTTAGTGTTCCTATGGGCCGGACACTTTTATCTAGAGATGGGGATCCTATGGGTTGGGCTTTCCGCGCCAGGGTTATGGTTTCTAAGGGTAGGTCACTTGGAGGTAGGGTTAGGGTTCCAATGGGTAGGGCTTCCCGCCCTAGGTTTAGAGTTCCTAAGGGTAGGGTACTTGGGGCTAGAATTAGGGTTTTTAAGGGTAGTGCACCTCCCCCTAAGTTTAGGGTTCCTGTGGGTAGGGCACTTCAAGCTAGGGTTAGGGTTCCTATGGGTATGGCTTCTCGCCCTAGGTTTAGGGTTCCTAAGGGTAGGGTACTTGGAGCTAGGGTTAGGGTTCCTATGGGTAGGGCACTTGCAGCTAGGTTTAGGGTTCCTATGGGTAGGGCTACCCACCCTAATCTTAAGGTTCCTAAGGGTAGGACACTTAGAGCTAGGTTCAGGGTTCCCATGGGTAGGGAGCTTGGAGTTAGGGTTAGGGTTTTATGGGTAGGTTTCCCGTCCTAGGGTTTGGGTTCGTAAGGGTCGAACAGTTGGAGCTAGGGTTAGGGTTCCTACGGGTAGGGCTCTTTGAGCTAGTGTTAGGAGTCCTGTGGGTATTTCTTCTCGCCCTAGGGTTAGGGTTTCTAAGGGTAGGGTTACTATGGGTTGGGTTTCCCGCCCTAGGATCAGGATTCCTATGGGTAGGGCAGTTAGAGCTAGGGTAGGGTTCCTGTGGGTAGAGTGCTTCGCTTTCGGATTAGGGTTCCTAAGGGTAGGTCACTTGGAACTAGGGTTAGGGTTCCTATGGGTACGGTTTCCTGCCCTAGGGTTAGGTTTCCTATGGGTAGTGCACTTGGAGCTAGTGTTAGGGTTCCTATGCGTAGGGCACTTGGAGCTAGGGATAGGGATCCTATGGGTCTGGCTTCCTGCCCCAGGATTCAGATTTCTAAGGGTAGGGCACTTGCAGCTAGGGTTAGAGTTCCTATGGGTAGGGCTTCCTGCCCTAGGGTTAGGGTTCCTAAGGGTAGGGCACTTGGATCTCGGGTTAAGGTTCCTATGGGTAGGGCTTCCTGCTCTAGGGATTAGGGTTACTAATGGTAGGGCACTTGGAGCTAGGTTTAGGGTTCCTATGGGCGAGTACCCCGCTCTAGGGTTATGCTTCGTATAGGTAGGGTACTTGGAGCTATGGTTAGGGTTTCTATGGGCAGGGCTTCCCTCCCTAGCGTTAGGGTTCCTATTGGTAGGGCACTTGGAGCTAGGGTTATGGTTCCTAAGGCTAGGCTATTTGTAGCTATGGTTAGGGTTCCTGTGGGTAGGGCTTCCCGCTATAGGGTTAGAGTTCTAAGGATAAGGCACTTGAAGGTAGAGTTAGGATTCCTATGGGTAGGGTGCCCCATTCTAGGGTTAGGGTTCCTAAGGGTAGGGCACTTGCAACTAGGGTTACAGTTCCTATGGGTTGGGCTTCCTGCCCTAAGCTTAATGTTCCTAAGGGTAGGACACTTGGAGCTAACGTTACGGTTCCTATGGGTAGGTCACTTGGAGCTAGGGTTAGGTTTCCTAAAGGTAGGGCACTTGGAGCTAGGGTTAGGGTTCCTAAGGGTAGAGTAATTGGATCTAGGGTTAAGGTTCCTATGGGTAGGGCTTCCTGCTCTAGGGTTTAGGGTTGCTAATGGTAAGGCACTTGGAGCTAAGGTTGGGGTTCCTATGGGTAGGGCAACCTGCCGTAGTGTTAGAGTTCCTAAGGGTAGGGTACTTGGAGCTAGGGTTAGGGTTCCTATGGGTAGGGTTTCCCTCCATAGTGTTAGGATTCCTAAGGGTAGGGCACTTGGAGCTCGGGTTAGGGTTCCTATGGGCAGTGATGAGCTGCCAACATATTAACAACCGTTTTCCTCCTCCTCACCCTATGTGGGGGTCACCCTGGGACTCCTTTCTCATCCAATCCCCCACGTTCCTTGACAGCCCCCCGCCCCCAGACCCGTGCCCCATCCACCTCGCTTACCTGTCCCCTGACTGCCCCCTGCCACCCTATCCAACCCCTGCTCCTTCCTGATTGCTCACCCCAAGACCGTTGCCCCCATTCAGTCCCCTTGTTACCTGCCCTCTGACTGCCCCAACACTAATCCACTCCCCCAACTTCCCTGCCTTCTATCCAACACCCCCTCCATGCTCCCTGTCCCCTTACCGCGCTACCTGGAGGTGGGGGCCGGGCCGCGCCGGGGCTGGGCAGGTCCACTCGGCCGGGGTTGGGACTGGAGTTGGGGCACTCAACCGGGGCCGGAGTCAGCGCTCCCAGCTGGCCAGGGCTGTACCGGAACCACACTGTCCAGCCTGCCCTGCTGGAGCTGCACCGCCCGGCCCGCCACGGTTGGGACCGGGCCAGAGCCGCACCGTCCGGGGATGAGGTCCGGGGCCAGGCCGTAGCCGTGGGGTGCCTGGAGCCCTCCTTGCACCCCCACTCTCCTCCCCCAGCTCACCTGCGGGAAGCCGCTGCTTTCTTCTCAGCTCTCCCAGGCTTCCTGCGCAAACGGCTGATTCGCGGGGAGCTGGGGACTGGGAGGAGAAGCCTCGGGAACGTTCAGGGTAGGAGGCAGAGGCAGAGTGAGGTGAGCTGGGGCCGGGGGAAGGGCAGGGAGCTGCTGGGGCTTTTATTAAATTTAAAAGCCCTTTTTGAACCAGTTGTCCCTCACGGGACAACCGGTTCTAAAAGGGCTTCTAAATTTAACAACCGGTTCCCTTGAACCGGTGGAAACCAGCTCCAGATCACCACTGCCTACATCCATGAGCAACCCACACTTCAGTTGTCTGAAGCCTTTGGGAGAATCTCATATAAGAGAGCGCTGTCAGATTTGTTGGGGCTTTAAGCTTCGAAGAAAGAGAGGCTAGACAGAGCGCTATCCTAACGGAAGCTGCCCTTAGACCACCTTCAGAGCAAAGCCGCTCAGATTTGACACCAAGCACTTTGGCCTTGGCACAAAGTGCTCCTCTGGCACAATATGTATCCTGACACTGCTCTCCATCTCCAGTGCAGAGGAAGAAACATAAAAAGCAGCGCTTTGAGAGAGGGCACTTGCCTGTGCTGGTCTTGTGAGATCAGGTTTAGGCAGAGTGGGGGCGTGGGTGCTTCTGATAAGTTTAGCAGTGTGCCAAACCAGTGTTGGCACAGCCATATTGGGGTTAAAAGAATAACTCGCGTTGTCCTGCTTGATTTTTAGATAGATCTTGTGTACCAGAGGAGCTGGAGGAAATGCGTAGAATAGGAGCTCTGTCCATGGAAGCTGGAAAACATCTGAAAGGGAACTCTGGGCAGTGCCCTCTCAGCAAGCAAAACTGATGGCATTTCCTGTTCTCCTTGGTTATCAGTAGGTCTACATGGGGAGATCCCCATCTTTGGAAGATGAATCTGGTGACCTCTGGGTGAAGGGATCACTCCTGGTGAGTGAAGAAAGATCTGCTGATGTGATCTGCCAGGACATTCTGGGGAAGCCTCAGAGTCGATGGAGTGCTTCACGCAGAATCCCATAGATGAATGGCCTCCTGACATAGGGTGGAGCATGTTCCTCCCTGCTTCTTGATGTAGAACATGGTCACAGTGTTGTCTGTCAGTACTTGCACTACCTTGCCTGTGATCTGGGGAAGAAACATTTTACAAGCTAAGTGGACCACTCTGAGCTCCCTAACATTTATATGCCTGGACAGCTCTTCTGGGGGCCACAGGGCCTGTGTCCTGAGCTGATCGAGGTGAGCTGTCCAACTTAAGTCTGAAGCATTCGACACTAGGGACATTGATGGACGGGGGTGGGGGGGACAAAAGGAACACCTATCATTGCCAACTGGGCGTCCTTCCACCAGTTGAGGGAGGTGAGGACCGGTAAGTACTGAGTACAAATGGTGTCTGTTCGATGAGTACACTGAAGCTAACGATGCCTGCAGGGGCCTGAGGTGCAGCCTTCTGTGTCGTATTACATAAGTACATGCGGCCATGTGTCCCAGGAGCTTGGGGCAAACCTGGGCTGTTGTGATTGAGTGGACCATGACCTTGGATACGAGGTCCAACATTGTCTGGAATCGAGCCTCTAAAGGGAAGGATCTGGCCTTGCTTGAGTCAAGCACTGCCCCGATAAAATCTATTCTCTGTGCTGGAATGAGTTGACTTTTGCTAATTTGTCAGCAGGCCCAGTGCTTGGAAGGTGGCTTGGACCAGGCTGATGCTATTCTTTACTTGGGCCTCTAGGTGATCCTTGATCAGCCAGTTGTCGAGGTACAGGGAGACTTGAACACCTTGCCTTCTGGTTCCTTACATCTGAACGCATGGAAGCTCCATGGCTGAGCCCGGAAAAGCAAGCCTGTTTGGAATATGTTCGACGGGTCTTGCTGGGTAGTCGGAGGCCATCCACTATGGCTACCTACCTCGCCAAGCAGAAGCGTTTCTCAATATGGTTGTCCTAATGAGGCCTTTCTCCAACTCGGTCTTCCCTTCAGTCTACTCTGGACTGTTTGTGCCACCTAAAACAAGAAGTCCGGCCTCACATCTATCAAGGTGCACCTAGCAACAATTTCGGCCTTCCATCCACCAGTGGGTGGTAGGTCATTTTTCTCTCATGAGATTACATTCTGTTTTCTTAAGGGGTTAGAGAGACTTTACCATAAGGTGTCTGAACTGATTCCCTTGTGAGATTTGAACTTGGTCCTATTGAAACTCATGGGCCCTCCCTTTGAGCCAGTAGCATTGTGTCCTCTTCTGTTTCTCTCCTGGAAGGTCGCCTTCCTGATAGCAGTTACCTCAGCCAGAAGGGACTCTGAAATCAGGGCCCTTACATCAGAACCACTGTATATGGTATTCTTCAAGGACAAGGTTCAACTGCGCCTGCTTCCAGCCTTTCTGCCAAAGGTGGTCTTGCAGTTCCATACCAACCATGCCATTTTCCTGCCAGTCTTCTTCCCGAAGCGGCACAAAAATTCAGAAGAGCAGCAGCTTCGCTCGTTGGATGTTAGGCATGTCCTCTCTTCTGCATCAAGATGGCTTTGTGGCAATAGCAGAGAGGATGAAAGGCCTACCAGTTTCAGCCCGGATAATCTCATTCTGAATAACCTCCTGTATTTGGGCAAGCTATGAGCAGGCGAATGTTCCACTGCCTGCTTTCTTGACCGCTCATTACATGAGAGCTCAGGCCTCTTCAGCAGCATTGCTGACCCAGGTTCTGATCCAATACATCCACACAACCTGGTCATTGGTTCATACCTTCTGATCCCACTACGCCGTCACCCAACAGGCTCATGATGATGCCACATTCAGGAGAGCAGTGTTGCAATACGCATGTCCATGAACTCTGAGCCCACATCCTTTGGAGACTGTTTGTGGGTCACGTAACCTGGAATGGGCAAGCACTCGAAGAAGAAAAAACTGTTATTGACCTTCCTTAACTGTTGTTCTTTGAGAAGCGTTGCTCGTGTCCATTCCACAACCCACCCTCCTACCCCTTTGTTGGAGTTAGCTGGCAAGAAGGAACTGAGAGGGTGCGGAGCCAGCAGTGCTCCTTATGCCATCACATAAGTACACAGCAACAGAGGGTGCTAAAGCTAGCCCGACTGATACCATTGAGGGGAAAATCTCCAGAAATGGTGCACATGGCTCACACACCCCTACTGTGGAATACACATGAGTAACACATCTTGAAAAACAACAGTTATGGAAGGTCAGTAACCAGTTTTTATTAACAAATTGATTAAGACTTCGAGTTTACATCTCATTCAGAAGAAGGCATCTCCAGTACAACAGTGCTTTCAAGCATCCATGCTTGAAATTCAGTAGTGAGTCAAAGGGAAGAGCACAGCCAGATAAATCATGAGCATTATTCACTGTAGCAACTAGTTCTTTAGAAGTCTCCCATCCACGTTCTGACCAGATTATAGCTTTTAAGATCTGACTGGATCACACACAATGTATTACAGCTAGATAACAGAATATGTATTTGAATAACCTAAATAAGTAAGGTGAGATATATTATTTAGCATGTTTTGGATTGTTCAAGTTTTTCACCTTCCTTAAACTCTAAATAACAGATACATTATTTTAAATTTTACATTTTTTATTAGGGGTTATCGAGCAATTATATTTCTATTCTGCCGTAGTCATGCCAACTGATTCTAAATGCCGTTTGGAAAGAAGTTTGTGTATTTCAGTAGTGAAGATCATATTCCAGTCCATGATGTCTGTGCTCAATTCATCTATATATTAAGACTTGTCTATGCTAGGAATTTTTTTTTCTTAAAATATCCTGTAGTTCAACCACTGGTATAGCTCCATCCACAGTAGTGTGTCAATGTAGACAAGCTGCCAGTATCTACTGATGTTTTAAGCACGATGTCATCTGAACCTCTCTGAGCATTGTTAGATGTTACATTTGTTAAAATGCTGGTGCCCCTGAAGCCTTTTCTGCACCAGCACTCCTCCCTTTGGTGCCAGTGATGTCAGAAATAATGGGAAATTTTAGAGAAAAAAGGTATGTGTAGAAACAGCCAAAGGGTTCTACTGTGCTGATGTGGAATAAGTGATGGGGCTGTATTTCTTACAGTCTATTAAATGTTTAACACAAGCTGTTGTATGTCATTTATGTTTCTGCAAGCAAGACAGTAAAGAGTCTCTTTGGAAATACATGTTAAACATCCACAAATCTGTAAGATCTAGGACAGGGAACCTTTGATTGGGTGATGTTATACTAACATGCACTATGCATGTTTTGAGATGGCATATTAGTAGTCTGTAAAACACTGCCACATAATTTTTTTTAAGTGTGTGTGTGCACGCCCACGTATATAGACCTCAGTATGGGCCTAGACCTCAGAGGTGCTGAGCAGCCTCAGTGGAAGTTAAAAATGCTCTTCATTTTTCTCATGGAATTGACTCCTCAGCACGAGGGTCAGAATTAATTTCATAGTGTGAAGACCCTAATATTGTATAATAAGAGTAACTTACAAAATAACCAAAACTTGCCACAGACACTGAATTTCCCACTATGTGTTAAGTAGTCTATGGTTTTCAGATTGTTAGGTTTATTGTGCAAGTATATTATTTTTGTATTGTAGATTAACATCTATTGCCCTATCTGGATGTTCGTCCATCATTGTCGATGAAGACCTCAACAACTCATTTGTTTGATGACTGGACTCTGTGCGTCCAAAGATGACTGATCAATCCAATTCGGGCGTGGAACATCCTGTCATACGTCAGGCAGACGTGATGGCACTGTCGATGATGTGCGGGCAGCTCTGGATTTGCGCAGCTCACGCTTTCTTTCAGCCTCAGCAATATGCCTCGCCTCAGAGGTATTACTGCCTGTGTGAATGAGGCTGCGCCATGCTGGACGGTTCAGTGTGAGGGTTTCCCATGTGGCGGTGTTGATCTCGAGGGACTTCAGAAAGGTCTTCAGCTTGTCCTTAAACCGCTTCTTTTGTCCTCCATGGGAGCACTTTCCCTGGGTGAGTTCTCCATAGAAGAGTTGTTTACGAATGCGCTCATCTGACATTCTCATGACATGTCCGGCCCATCTGGTCAGGACTCTCATCAGCAGTGTGTGAGCTGATGGCAGACTGGCTCTGGTAAGGACTTCAGTATCGGGCACTTTGTCCTGCTGTCTGATTTTTAGAAGCTTTCGCAGACAGGAAATGTGGAAGTGATTGAGCCTTCGTGCATGACTCCGATAGACAGTCCACGTCTCGCAGGCGTACAGCAGAGTTGGAAGCACCACTGATCAGTAGACCTTCAGCTTCGTTGGTAGGCTGATCCCTCGACGTTCCCAGATATTGGAGCGCAATCGGCCAAATGCAGAGCTGGCTTTAGCAATTCAGCAGTTTACTTCATCATCGATTGACACTGCTTGGGAAAGGGTACTGTCCAGGTACGTGAAGTGGTCCACTGCCTGAAGTCTCTGTCCATTTACAGTGATGGACGGTTCTGAGTACGGAGCGTGGGGAGCTGGCTGGTGCATGACCTCAGTCGTCATGATGTTAATGGTGAGACCAAAGTCATTGCATGCAGATGAAAACTTGTCCATACTGGCTTGCATTTGTGGCTCTGTACTAGCATTCAGAGCACAATCATCAACAAAGAGAAAGTCTCGAAGTACAGTTTCCTTCACCTTGGTGATGGCACGCAGTCGCCTCAGATTGAATAGTTTCCCATTGATTCTGTACTTTAGGCCTACTCCTTCAGTGCAGTGTTGAAAGGCATCAGTCAGAGTGGCAGAGAATATCATGCTGAACAAAGTGGGTGCTCAAACACACTCTTGTTTGATGCCGTTGGTGACTGGGAAGGCCTCAGATGTTTCACCATTGTCCAGGACACGAGCCATCATGCCGTGAGGAAATTGACGTACCATTCATATGAATCTGTCTGGACAGCCGAATTTTGACATGATCCTCCACAGACCCTGGCGACTGACAGAGTCGAATGCTTTCGTGAGGTCCACAAAAGTTGTGTAGAGTTCACGATTCTGCTCTTGACATTTCTTCTGTAGCTGACGCACAGCGAAGATCATGTCAATAGTCCCACATCCCTTGCGGAAGCCGCACTGTGATTCTGGCAGTAAGCTCTGTTCCAGGTGAGTGATCAATTGGTTCAACAGAACCCATCCAAGAACTTTCCCCGCTGTAGAGAGCAGCGAGATTCCACGGTGATGATCACATACCTGGCGATTGCCCTTCCTCTTATAGAGGTGCATGATGGACGCGTCTCTAAATTCCTGTGGAATGCATCCCTGCTTCCAGAAGGACTAAAACAGCTCAGTGAGTTTCCGTAGCAGCACGGAACCACCGACTTTGTACACCTCTGCTGGTATGGCATCTGACCCTGGGGCTTTGCCACTTGACAGCTGATTGATGGCTTTCTTCACTTCGTCCTCTTCTGATGAAGCATCCATGGAGTCATTGACTGCAACCTTGGGGCATCTTGTCAATGGCCTCATCATTGATGACTGAGGGGCAGTTGAGAACTGCTTCAAAATGTTCAGCCCATCTCTGGAGAATCTGTGTCTTTTCTGTAAGGAGCACAGTGCAATCAGAGTTCAGGAGGGGAAAGCTCCCAGAAGACCGTGGACCATAGAGTGTATTGAGGGCTTCATGGAACTGCTTATAGTCATTCCTGTCTGTGTACGCCTGTATTTCATCTGCTTTGGCGCTCAGCCACAGGTCCCGCATTTTGCGCCGTCAGTTCTGTACTGTTCTGCGAGCATTGATAAAGGCGGTCTTCTTTGCTGCTGAGGATGGATCGTTCTGATATGCGCGATGCAGGCAGTGCTTCCCAGCAAGTAAGGCCTGGGTTTCTGCATCATTTTTCATCAAACCAGTCTTGCCGCCTGAGTGTGGAGGGCCCCAATACCTTCGATGCAGCTGTATGGACAGTGTTGCGGAATCGCTCCCAGTCTTTCTCAGCGTCATCCTCAATACGAAGATCAGTAAGCTCATTCTCTAGGTCTTCCGCTAGATTTTCAGTGATGCGGCTGTTCTTCAGCTTCGACACGTTGATCCTTTTGAGAGCCTTAAAGCCTTGTGGTCATCTCTTCAGCATGATACGGAGCTTCATTTTAGATACCATGAGCCTGTGAGCCATCCAACAGTCAGCACCGCACACAGCTTTTGTAACCCTGACATCTTGTCTGTCCCTTCTCCTGATGATGACATAGTCGATCAGATGTCAGTGCTTGGAACGGGGATGCATCCATGAAGTCCTGTTACGGGTAGGGAGGCGGAAGACCGTACTGGTGATCAGAAGGTCATGTGCTGCACAAGTCTTCAACAGTAACAGACCATTGCTGTTACGCTTTCCCACTCCATTTTTCCTGATAACTCCTTCCCAGGCTGCAGCATCGCATCCGACTCTTGCATTAAAATCGCCAAGCAGGATCAGCTTGTCTGTGCGGTGCACTGATGATAGCAGAGCATCTACTTCTTTGTAGAATTTATCCTTCACATCCTCTGGGTTGGTCATTGTGGGAGCGTATGCGCTGATCAAAGTAGCTTGTTTTCCTTTTTGAAGCGGAAGCTGCATTGTCATGAGACGATCATTCACACCCTTGGGGGGACTGGCAAGTTTCCGAACAAGATGATTCTTGATGGCAAAGCCAGCTCCAGATTCGCGACGCTCATCTCTGCTGCGGCCACTCCAGAAGAATGTATAGCCTCCACCTGACTCGAACAGCTGTCCTTCATTAGCAAGGCGAGTTTCGCTAAGGACTGCAATGTCAATGTTGTAACGTGCGAGCTCTCTGGCGACAAGTGCTGTTCTTCTCTCCAGTCTGTCTGCCATGATGTTGTCCAGTAGCGTGCGCACATTCCATGTGCCAATGGTGATCAGTGTCACTCTAAGTTTTGTTTTCGTTCGACCGCTTTTATGGGATCCCCGCCAGCTGCGGTATGCTGGTCAGGGTAAGGTGAAGCAGGCAATGTTTAGGGCACCTTTTCTAGCCACCTCCTCATTCTACGGAGGTGAGCAGTGCAATCCTGAATAGGGCTGCTCAGTCACTCAAGAAGACGCCGAGCTCCACTGCTGCTTCGGTCAGTGAGGAACGACCATTATACCTGAGCCGCCTGTGTGCAGGTTCGCAGCTACAGCTCCCAGTGTATCCACACCTGCTGCTTCGTCGCTCACCCATTGCCACAGGACTTGATATGATGTGATATGATATGATGTCGAGACTTGCGCGTGAATTGGATTAAAGTGAGGAAGAGTTGCGCGACGTCAACCTCACTCTCTCTTCCCAGTTCCTATCTGTATCCAGTGGCAGGACAAGAGTCGAGGTGGCTGGAGATAGGGCAGGGCGCAGTGGATGACCAGGATGCCTGCATGTCTTGTCGTGCTCTTAAGCGTTCCACAACGCTTTCTGTCACCGCCTTCCTGACCATTGAACCAGGTTTCCTCGGTCAGCTGGATCCAGCCTTCGCATGCAATGGGTAGACAGGCCCTAACTCACCGAGAGGTCTCAGACTCATCAGCTACCCTCACCTTGTTTAGCCCGCCAGTCAAAATGGTTTCTGGGGTGTGGCCGCTGTCGCATGCTGACAGCTACTTGGAGCCACAGGTGAGAGCTGGGTGTCAAGTGGGGACCAAAGGGATGAGCTACTCCTAGGAATACGACTGCTCCCCTATCAGAGGTACTACCCCTCCCTGACAACCCCATACACTGCCCTATCTAGAGAGAGTAAGGAGGCACATGGTATCTGTTTTATTAAGGCACATCCAGCCAGTCTCTCATTGCCAAAATAAACTCATTTTAGTAGGTTCATTGTCCATGACACAAGCATTGGCAACTGCAGCAGAGGGACTGGTTCTACACCTTCATGATTTGGGGACTGGGAAAAGGTCCATAGACTGAATATTAATTTATAGTGTAAAGCAGTGGTGACCATCCTTATAACAGAGGAAGGCCACATAAATCTAAGCACAACCTTGTACAGGCCAAACAGATTCTACATATTGTAATAAGATTTAGAGTCATCTGTATTGATTTATATTTTAAGTTCAGCTTTTTTGTGTATATTTAGATAGGTTGTTTCTATCTACAGCATTGTCTATTAAAACAAATAAACAAATCAGTGCATAAAACATGTATCAGAATTATAGAAAACGAGGGAAAAAACAGGAAAAAACACATAATCTTCTCGCTAATCACAAATAAAGAGTGCACTTTCTGAGTTAGCGAGAAGTCTGAGGTTGTTTCTGAGCAATCCATTTGTTGACATTTGACTCAAAGTGAGAGGCACTCATGTGAAGTACAGCATGCAGATGGTCATCTGTGAGGCAGGACCACAGTTTACATTAATTCAGCTTCATAACTGACCAAGTTTGTTCGCAGATATATGTGCTGCTTTTTGACCGGGTGCCCTGAGGTTGGCACTCATGATCATGAGCCACTCCGGACAGCATGACAGATTGATTATTTCAAAAATTAATTTCTAAAGAGCTTATAAGTTTTGCAAAGCAAAAGATATATCAGATCTTTTAATAATTACATTAAAAATGCTTTTCTAGCAATGTGACTGAATCTCATATCCTGTCTTTGTTAGTGCAAGATCACTTCAAATTTTACAACATTGTCATCAGCTCAGTATTTGGATTGTATAATGCTCTGAATCAGAAATTGTATTTTTGGATTTCCTGTTTCTGACACAAAGATTGAACTGTATTTGTTAAAATACCAAACAGCATAGTTTGCAAATCATATGAAATCTCAGTGAAAGTGAGCTTGACTTTAGATTCAGTTACATCAATATAAAATGTGCAATAAATCTAAATACTTCAGTGGAACTACTTCAATTTTACCACAGCGTAACCAAGGTCAGAATCTGGTCCATAGATGCTAATACAGTGAAACCATTTGTTGACTGCACAAATCAAAACAAACTTCTGAATTGTTAATCAGAAGGTTTTGTTTTCATGTCAGATATAAAGTGTTCACATTAGATTAACTGTTTAATCATTTTGCCAAGGTGTTCACATTAATGTTTTTGAGCCAAACGATTGCGCTTCCTTGCCTTTCATGTTTCTTTGGCTCTTTCCTGCATTACAAATGTCCAACAAAATGAGCTGGTAAAGACATACTGTGCTGGTTGCTTGTAACAACTGATTAAAAACAGACAAGTCAAGCACATTTAACGTTTATCAAGACAGATGGAAATACTTTAAGATCAGGAGTCTTAGAGGCATTTTGTTTAACTTGCACATGGATAACATATTTCATCACATCTTGTATTTTTACAACTTACATCATGTGAGCTCCCGATAACAATAATCTGTGAATTTTCCCACCTTTTGGCAAAGTCAGGATAAGGAGCAGGTCAGAAAATTAGAAGTGTTCAATCTAGTCTAGACATAAATATCTCTTTGACCTAGAGCGCTCTGGTCAAGAATATAATTTATGCTCAGTTTTCAAATCAGATGTAAAGAAAAAAATGCTACACGTACAGGCAACTTCATTTTTCAAGTGTAAATGGGCAACTAGATGTAGAGCATCTCTTTCACTCCTCTCCCTTCCCCCCAATATCAAACTTGGCAATGTAGGGCTCGGGGTGAAAATTGATGTCAATGGGAATTTTGCTATTGACTTCACTGGGGCCAGGATTTCATCCCAGGTTTCTAATATGGCAAGTCTCATTCACTTAACCATCCTACCTTTCAGAATGAATTTGCAAAATGTATGTGTTTGGATGTTCTGCCTGAAGTCATTGAGAAGATCCAGTCCCTCTTTCATGTATTGGATCTGTTAACCAACACTGGCAAATAAGTTCTTCTCATACAGAGGATTGAATTTATAGGAGTGGTGCTGGACTCAGTGTCAGTGAGAGCATATTGACAAGCCTGATTTCAAGCTACATTCAACCTGTGCAAAGAATTCAAGGTATATTCCCATACAACAGTAAGGAATTGCCTGAAACTTCTAGGTCACATGGCAGCTTGCACATATGTAACTCAGCATGCTAGACTTCACCTCAGAATCATACAAGTGTGGTTGAAATCTGTCTACTGTCCCTCTCATCATTTGCTGGACAATTGTTGACTCAGATACTGGCAACTATCTTGTCTTCCCTGGATTGGTGGTTGGTTCCTGCCAATGTATGCAGTAGAGTTCCACGGAGTTCCCTTTGCTCCAGCTCTGCCCTTTGTGATCTTAGGGATTCATGGTCATTGGTCAAATCAGGACTTCCCCTTCACATCAGTGTCAGGGAGCTTTGAGCTCAATCAACCAGCTGCTGAGACCACATAAAGTGGCCAGATCTGGGGTAGAGAGCATGTCCCTTAGATCTATATGATATGTATCCTATTTATATCTCACCTGTACATATTGTCAGAGTTTTTTTATTAAGTTGTCTTCCAGCATAAATTTTTCTCAAAGTCATAAGAAAATAAAGTCCTTTTTTTGAATACTTGATTAAATAAAATTATTTTGTCAATCCACTTATTATTCTTGATTTTTTTTTTAAGATAGATTTTTCCACATAGCTTATTTTCATAAACATATGGGTTGACTTCGTGGTTTTTGGGTAGACTGTGGTCCAAGCTTATGTGTATGTCTAAGAGTAAAATACTGAGGATGTTTTTATTATATAATTGGCTGCTTTCACTGTAGAATAGGGAATGATTTCTTACACATTCATATTATTACTATAGTTCTTAATATATTATTATTTTATTATATTGTTACTATAGGCATTTTCCCCTGCGTGTGCCTGTTCTGATGTTTCTGTGCTTTTGGAATACAAGATTGGAATTAATTTTAAAGGGCAAGTGGTATATCTTGAAAAATGGGAATTTAAATTCTCCGTTCTCTCATTAAGAGTGAAACATTTTTTCAATGACGTCCTCATTATATGAGTTTAGACCAAATAAACTCTTGGAATATCTTGAGAGGAATGATGGTCCAGTGGTTAAGGCATTAGTATGGGCTATGGGAGATCTAGGTTAAATTCATGCTGTGAGACACACTTCCTATGTGACCCGTGACAAATCACTTACTCTGTCTTTGCCTCAATTCCCCATCTGTAAAATGGGAAGATAGCACTCTTTTCACAGGCGTGTTTTAAGGATAAATGTATTAAAGATTGTGAGGTGCTCAGATACTGCAGTGATGGAGACCATAGAAGCACTGTAGATGGCTAGATAGTTGTTTTCCTAAGTTTTTGCTAACTGTTTTTTGTTGTCTTAACAAATTCATTTTTCATTTGAGCTAGATAAAAT
Source organism: Chelonoidis abingdonii (assembly GCF_003597395.2). Classification (NCBI taxonomy): domain Eukaryota; kingdom Metazoa; phylum Chordata; order Testudines; family Testudinidae; genus Chelonoidis; species Chelonoidis abingdonii. The sequence continues at coordinate 93,458,453 of NC_133772.1, forward strand.
AAATGCAAAATATGAATATATGGAAAAATCTTCTATACATCACATTACCAAATACAGAAACATATAGTAAAGAAACACAAATTGAGTTTGCAGACATCATAAAGAAAGTCTTGAGAGAGGTATCTAAGAAGCATTCCTGCCTTAACCCCTAAACCATGAATAAGAGATGCAAAATTACAAGGCATTTAAAAGAGATGAACTCAAGGCTATTTCACCCAGTTGTTTCAGTTAGTCATATGCACTGAGAACCTTCATCTGTGTGGTGTGATGATCTAGTGTTAAGTGCACAGGGCTGTAATATAAAACTCATAGAGGTCAATGTACATCTAAGCTCAATCAAGCTTTTATTCTTAGGCCTATTTTTTAACTACACATAGCCTTCTTTGTTCAGTCAGATAGATTTGAAATATGCTTTTTATGTAATTGTAGGTATGCGTCATCCTGCACATGAACGCATGAGTTCATATGACTGACCTGTAAAAGGGTGGCAGTGCACTGCAATCAAATCACAGGAATGCCTAGAACAATGAGTTAAACAGGATATTTGAGTAATGGAAAAACCTATTATACGAAACATGATGAAAATTACTAATGTTTTGCAACTAGACTCCATGTTGCTGATTTTGAGACTCAGATGACCAAATCACCTTTTACTGCTCTTTGCCAGTTCATCGCCCATTGTGTTACACTGAAGTTTATTCTGTCTTTACTTACTTTGCTATCCACTTGTAATCATCTTACCATTGTTATGTGATTGTGAAAAATTCCTTCCCTTTACTCGGTGATTGTGTCCTTAAAACTATACACATCTCACATTTAACTTTCTCTTCGCTGAATGTAACTCTCTGAAATAAAATCATTTAAATTAGGAAATAAACAAGTTGTGATTGTGAAGGACACAACCATGGTTCAGTGTTTTTGATGCATTCTTGGAAATGCATTCTTTACATGGTTAATTCAGCTTTGATTTTTTATGTGTATAGAATTTGAATAGGCCTGGCTTGTGTGTCCAGGGAAAGGGCCAGAGTGCCTTACCTTCTGTCCCATTTGTCATTATAAAAGTAAAAATAGGCAAATGCACATCTATCAGATATGCAAATTAGGATAACATAGTTAACATAACATAGTTAACATAACATCTCCAGACTTCTAGATCTGTAGCCTTCACATGTACATTCTACATTTAGTGAAATTTATTATGGAAGAGATGAGGAACATGAATGTTTAGAGGCACACAAATCTTTCTATGGATATCTATGGTATTTTTCATATTAAGGCTGCCCTATGACTAAATCAGAACTCCAGTACATTTGGCTTGAATAGTTTGACTGACCATCCTGAAACCGTTTAAATTCTCAAACTTCAATAAAATCAGCAGTGCTCTTGGCAAAATAAGTTATGTCGGTTAAATTGATTTAATCCATCCTAAGCTGCTATTATTGTGTTTTAGAAAAAACAATAATTTTCCTATAGTGTTTCTATAGGAACACTCTGTCTGAATTAGTGTTATGAAACAAAGAAGCCTTCTGTTAAATACTTTGAAGATATACATACAATATTTGACTGTGGCATTGCCTGCTGATCAGTAGCTATGATAATAAAATTCCACATAAATCTGAGCAGTGCAATATCTTGTTAAATCAAAACTTGTCAAAATTAATTCAGATCAGAAGCACAGTTGTGAATGTTAATTGTTTTTTACTAAAGTAACTGGATAAAGAATTCCAATATGTAGTAAAGAAATTACCAAACTGCTGGGTACAGAGAGTTTTGAGTTTCTACCATTGACCTTGTAATGTGATCATGTAGACTTCTTGTAAATTAATCTTTCAGATCTTATCAGTGATATGTGAACTTTGACCTCATAGGCAAAAAGACACAGTTTAGTTTGCTCCAGTGAAGTCATGATCATTTTACAATACATATTTCTTTTAAAAACATATTCTTTCTCCATTTAAAAAATCTGAATATTTTTGTGCATTGATGTCTTTTCTCTAGCAAGAGAAGTATTGTTCCTGATTTTCCTTTCACGCTGGTGTAAATCAGGACTAATTCCACTGAAGTCAGTGTAGGTACATTTGTGTGAAAGTTGTATAAATGAAATTATCACAATCACCAAAAAGTTAATTTTAAAATGTATACTTTATTTTAATTGTAATGAAAATAATCTTTCAAATGACTGGGGTATATAAACTTTTCTGTAAATCACACATATAACTGCACTTGAAATGAAATTAACTGTATTTCTCTTACTAGGAATACAAAAACATTTGAACCTTTCAGTGATATGTTTCCAGAATGGTTTTGCTTTCCTAAAAGCAAAACTAGTTAAAATTAATTTTTGGCTAAATGTCTAAAATTAATGTTATTCAGCATATCCTGCACAAAATAGATCAGAAATTAAAATATGTTGACTAAACCTTCCTACACTATTGAGATTTGATAATTAAGAAACTTTTGTCACAGAGACTTTAAGACTCTAGTGCATCAACTTAATTTTTTGCCCCCAATTCAGAAAAGCATTTAAGTCTGTTATCTCCATCCTTATTTAGGATGGCACTTATGCATGTGCTTAATTGTGTAAGTATCATTGAAATCAGTGGAAAGGTAAATGGATTTAAGGACTTAAGGGTATTGTTAAACTATAGAGAGTTTAATTTTAGATTCTGAATATTTTATTCAATAATATTTTGGCCAATGTAATTACTTTGTGCAAGTGCAATATATTCAACCTAAGTAATTGTAATGTAAAATCACCTAGTGTACCATTTTGTGCTGCATTGCTAGAGCAATATTGTCACCTATATAATTAATTGTGCAGAAAGATTTATGCAGAAAGAGAATTTGGCAAATGACATTTTCATAGATTTTCACAATGGTGAAAACTGGCGCAGTTTCACTTTTTTGCCATATTTGAATGATACAAGACATTTGAAGGTCAATGGTTAAAACATACTGTCTGTAACATATTTTTGCCAGCTGATTCTTGACTCTGTGACTATAACAGAGCTTGAGTCATAAGTTTGGAGAGGGAGGAAGCTCACATAGATATCTTATTTGGCAAAAACCTTCAAGAATTATTCATGCAAAATCTCTCTCACCAGACAAATATCTTATTTTTATGTTTTTCACATTAATTGAAACATGTCTGTGGAGAATGGGGAGCAAGAGCATCCATGTTGACCATTTGGGAAGGAGACAGGAATTATGTAAAAGGATGATTGTGGTGCCAGCCTTCAGAGGGACCCTGTACAAAATAAGATATGTGGGGTTCTATCTAGCTTCTTACGCATCTGTCGTGAGGTATGTGACACAGGGTTGGTGATTTTGGTGTTTGTATATAGCTTTGTTTTCACAGGTCTAGGGCTCCCACTACTGAAGTACTACTACCCCAGCCTTCCCTTGCTTGTTAAGGAAAGACACCCTGACTGGTTAGCTACAGTAGATGAATTGATAAATAACTAGGAATTGCAAGAATTCGAATGAATGTACTTTTTCAGCTGTCTGGTGTTCTAGCACTTGAGAAAGAGCTTATCAGTGAGAAGAACAAGGGGAGACCCTGAAAGTGGCTCTTATTTCTAAGGCCTTGAGAATTAAATAAAACTAAAATAACTGCGGTGGAAGGAAAGAACAGTGACTTTTTTGTGGAGAAAATAAAGGTTGTGTACAGAAATTTGGCTGGCCAATCAAAGTCCTGTAGATGAATTTTAGTGTATCTGTCATCAGTGAAAACAGTAAATGTTTCAACTGCTGCTCTGTGCAGTCAGATTTATGAATGTCTATGCAGGAAAAAGAAAAAATGTGAAACTCATAACTCATATCTGTCAAACAGGAATCATTAACACTGCATCCTGCTCAATAGTTCTTCAACAGAACATGCATGCAAATAGCTATATTTAATTATATTTTAATTAGTAAACAAAGAGAATCTAATTCCTTTTTTAAATTAAAGTAGATACTATTTGTGAATTCACTGAAGCAACTTAGTTGGAAGAACTGCAGGGGAAGTTGATATTTTTGTTGTTTTGTTGTTATATTGTGGTCCATCCGTGTAATAAATTTGAGCATGATGTTAACTGGGCCCAGGAGCGAATCATGTCCCACCATTAATTAATGGAAAATTGCTACAGCTAGAGGCTTATGGGGATTTCATGACAGTCAAAGGTAAAATGGAATGATTCCCCCCCCCCGCCCCCTTTTTCAACATGGGCCTTGAGGGTTGGGTGGAAATCAAAGGATAAATGGAGTGACCTCTTTTACAGGATCCCTATAAAAGTTACTCTTCGGGTTTCAGTCTTCACTTCCTCAGCCTTTATTGTTCTGCATTCGTGGTTCATCTAAAGCAGGATTTCTCAAACAGCGGTTGCCACTTGTGTAGGGAAAGCCCCTGGCGGGCCGGGCCGGTGTGTTTACCTGCTGCGGATCACTGTTCCGGGCCAATGGGAGCTTACTCTGGTCACGTTTTCATGCTTCTCTCTACAACCATAAGAACTTGCTTTTTAAAAATTTCTAAAAGAAAACTGAGATTTTCGCTTAATTGCTTGACTTCAGAAGCTGGGGCTTTAAGAAGAACACCAAATATTTCAAGACCTCTGATAAAATTGCGAGAGTTGGTAGCAATGTATGTGTGTATGTGAATTGCAACTTTGGCATCAGAAAGTCTCTTTCTAGTTACACAGGTGGGTCTTCAGACAGAAAAAAAAGAGAGCTGAATCTTCATTCATTTACTATTCATGAAACATGTGTAGACCTTCCGACAGTGACCAATGCCAGATACCCCAGAGGGAAGGAACATAACAGGTAATCATCAAGTAGTCCATTCCCTGTCACCCATTCCCAGCTTCTGGCAAACAGAGGCTAGGGACACCATCCCTGCCCATTCTGGCTAATAGCCATTGATGGACCTATCCTCCATGAACTAATTTAGGTCTTGGCCTTCACAACATCCTCTGGCAAGGAGTTCCGCAGGTTGACTGTACATTGTGTGAAAAAATACTTCCTTTTGTTTGTTTAAAATCTGCTGCCTATTAATTTCATTTGGTGACCCCCACTAGTTGTGTTATGAGATGGAGTAAATAACACTTCCTTATTTACTTTCTTCACACCAGTCATGATTTTATAGACGTCAATCATATCCCCCTTCGTCGTCACTTTTCCAAGCTGAAAAGTCCCATTCTTATTAATCTCTCCTCATATGGCAGCCGTTCCATACCCCCTAATCATTTTTGTTGCCCTTTTCTGAACCTTTTCAAATTCCAATATATCTCTTTTGAGATGAGGGGACTACATCTGCACGCAGTACTCAAAATGTGGGTGTACCCTGGCTTTATATAGAGACAATATGATATTTTCTGTCTTATTATCTATTCCTCCTTTCTCAATGATTCCCAACATTCTGTTTGCTTTTTTGACTACTGCTGCACGTTGAGTGGATGTTTTCAGAGAACTATCAACAATGACTCCAAGATCTCTTTCTTGAGTGGTAACAGCTAATTTAGAGCCCATCATTTTATATGTATAGTTGGGATTATGCTTTCTAATGTGCAAACTTTGCATTTATCAACATTGAATGTCATCTGCCATTTTGTTGCCCACCAGTATTATGAGATCCTTGTGTAGCTCTTTGCCATCTGCTTGGGACTTAACTATCTTGAATAGTTTTGTATCATCTGCAAATTTTGCCACCTCCCTGTTCAGCCCTTTTTCCAGATCATTTATGAATATGTTGAATAGGACTGGTCCCAGTACAGACCCCTAGGAGACACTCCTATTTACCTCTCTCCATTCTGAAAACTGACCATTTGTTCCTACCCTTTGTTTCCTATCTTTTAACCAGTTACCAATCTTTTAACCAGTTCCTCTTATCCTAGGGCAGCTTACTTTTGGTTAAGAGCCTTTGGTAAGGTACCTTGTCAAAGGCTTTCTGAAAATCTAAGTATCCACTGGATGCCCCTTGTCCACATGCTTGTTGACCCCCCTCAAAGAATTCTAGTAGATTGGTGAGATGATTTTCCTTTACAAAAACCATATTGGTTTTTTCTCAACAAATTTATGTTTATCTATGTCTCTGACAATTTAGTTCTTTACTATCGTTTCAGCCAGTTTACCCATTACTGAAGTCAGTACTGTAATTGCCGGGATCACCTTTGGAGCCTTTTAAAAAATTGGCGTCACATTAGCTATCCTCCAGTCATTTGGTACAGAAGCTGGTTTAAATGATAGGTTACAAACTATAGTTAGTAGTTCAATTTCACATTTGAGTTCCTTCAGAACTCTTGGGTGAATACCATCTGGTCCTGGTGACTTATTACTGTTTAGTTTATCAATTTGTCCCCAAACCTCCTCTAATGACACCTCAATCTGGAACAGTTTCTCAGATTTATCACCTAAAATGAAATGACTCAGGTTTGGGAATATCCCTTACATCCTCAGCTGTGAAGACTGATGCAAAGAATTCATTTAGGGTCTCCTCAATGGCCTTATCGTCCTTGAGTGCTCCTTTAGCATCTTGATTGTCCAGTGGCCCCACTAGTTGTTTAGCAGGCTTCCTGCTTCTGATATACTTAAACATTTTTTTGCTATTACTTTTTGAGTCTTTGGCTAGCTGTTCTTCAAATTCTTTTTTGGCCTTCCTAATTATATTTTTACATTAAATTTGCCAGAGTTTATGATCCCTTCTATTTTCCTTGCTAGGATTTAACTTCCACTTTTTAAAGGATGCCTTTGTGCCTCTTACTGTTTCTTTTACTTTGTTAATTAGCCACAGTGCCCTTTTTTAGTTCCCTTACTATATTTTTTAATTTGGGGTATACGTTTGGGGTATATACACGTTTGTGTATGTATATAGATGGGGTTAAGGTAACTTTGGCACAACTTAGTCTGGTTATGAGATGTCAAGGTTTGAATCAGCAAGGAATTTGAATTCTTTCACAGATTCAGTGGAGGTGGTTTCTTCATGTTAAGGGTAAGGGTGAGGTTACTGGTAAGCTACCATGGGAATCTCATATTGCAGTAGTGCTCACCAATGTGCGGATAATTTTTATGAGCTACTGAAAAAATATGAAAAGAAAGAGAACAGAAATTCCTGACTACAGTTTTTCTTTCTGAAGTGATGGCAGGGCCTTTGGAAGGAGCTACATGCATCTGTCTGTTCTATTTCCATACACAAGAGCCCTATGAAGAATATGATGAACAATATACTTACTTTAGGAAAACATTTTCTTTGGCTTTACAAATCTATTTGAACCGGTTCCGGTTTCTGAGCAAAGAAAATACTCCTTTTAGTAAGTGCAAGAACATGAATCTCTACTCATGTCATGTAAAAGTAAGAAAAATGAAGTAAAGAAAAGACTCAGATAAACCAACAGCAGCATTAGTAAATCAGCAAACATTCTGAATGTATCTGGCAGTTACTCATGAAACACTCAGGAATTCAACATGATACCATTATTAATTTTTTCCTGCAATCACAAATTAGTTAAGCTTCAGTGGACCATGTGAGGAGGGACAAAGCATTTTTAAAACAAAGCTGAGATTTTGACCTTTAATCAACACAACTGTTCTTTTTTTCTTAAAACACCTATTGATTTTTCTTCAGGTTAGTCTTCTCTTTCTGGGCTTTTGTCCATATCATACAGTGAACACGCAGGAGTACCAATGAAGTTGATCCTGCCCCAATGGCAGCTTGTGTGTGTAGATAGTTAAATATAGATAACTGACAGCAAAAGCCTTATGCCAGTGGGCAGAAGATTTCAAGTGAGCATTTATTTGGAATGTCCAAGGAAGGTCTGCATATATCCTACACTAAAGTCATTACGTGTCTATAATTAGAAAAAAATTGATTGGGTCATTTTTTGATTGGGTCCAATTTTAATTGGATTCATGATAACTAGGAGTTGGATCCAAAGTCCACTGAAAACAAAGGAAATACTCCCTTTGACTTCAGTAAATTTTGTTTCAGGCTCTAGGCACATGGCTTCACTGGCAGAGGGATTTGAAAATAAAAAGTTACAACATTTTAAAGGCAGCAAAGAGTCCTGTGGTACCTTATAGATGTCTGATGCATGCATCCGACGAAGTGGGTATTCACCCATGAAAGCTCATGCTCCAATACGTCTGTTAGTCTACAAGGTGCCACAGGACTCTTTGCGGCTTTTACAGATCCAGACTAACACAGCTACCCCTCTGATACTTGACAACATTTCAGAAATCTCTCTAGAAGATTCCTGAAAGACTTTTTTTGTGACATATGCAAAATGTATATCTAAAAATAAACGATATTATGCGTATGACTTTGAGGTGGTTGCATACTAATGGGCTTATAGTGGGAAGATAGTTGCAGCCTTCACTGTGGAATGGCTACCATCCCTCCATAATAACACACATACATACATACATACTTGCACATTTTATCTGTGATGGTGATATTCATGTGCAAAATTACATTTATCATGAGAGAGTGCTTTGAATTGCAAGAGGGTAATACTCACTAGAAGTCTGCTTAAACATGTAAAACTATGTAGAGATCCAATTGTCTGTAAACATTGCTTTTGCATGGAGGTTATTTTGTTGTAAATTAAGGACTGTAACCAGTAGACTATAGTATTACTGGTATTTGTTGTTTGTTTTAATATTACTTTGTTTAAACAATATGAAGCACACAAATACTACAGTGATTAGGGGTCCTATATGAATTTTATATACATTATTCTTTAATGGTATAATTATTTGCTTTCAAACCAATATCTAGCAATTTGTACTTTTTTAAATCTTACTAGAGAGTAGCAGTAGCAGTTTACCTCCAAACATGTCACTCCTTCAGTGAGCTGGACCATGGGTCTGATCCTGTGTGGCAATTCCTATGTTTTAATTCTTTTAAAAATAAAATGGAGGCTTTGGTTAGCATTGACAAAAATAAAAAGGAGGTTGATTATCACTGACAAAAGTGATTCTTTGTTGATGGTGATAGGAATGGCAGCATCATTCTTGTCAGTGCTTTTGACTTTATACAAAAGCATAGAGCTTGATCCAGCCAGACGCTGACGGCTGCGGCCTGAGCAAACAAATCACCTAAACACTTGTTTAAAATTAACCATATGTCTAGGTACTGTGTTGGATCAGAGTCAGAGTGCTTAGCATCATTGTAGGATTGAGACCTTCAGGAGAAGACTGCTTTCATTGTCTATCCAGGTTTCAGTTCACGAAAATCCTAGTGCGGTAGTGACAGTTGGGATTATGCTTGGTAAAAGGCACTTTAATTAACTGGTGGATGGATTGGCCGGCAATGATATTTTTTTACATCTAGCATAGATTTAAATAAGAAAAGCTCAGTGAAATTGGTGTTTTGATGTTCTTTTGTGACAAAAATTGGTCTGTAAACTGTAGAGCAAACTCAGTGTTACATATATATTTATTTTTAGGCCTCTTTTTCTGTGCAGAAAATGATTTTAGTTTTTTTACTTATGTGCCTATTAAACTAGAGTTGATTTTGTTCATTTGAACTTAAGTTAATGTTGAATTTACTTTGAAGCAGTTTCAATTTACCCAATTAAAATAGAATAGGCATGAAAAATGCACTGAATTTTTCAAGAAGGGAGAAGAGGAAGGAATGAGTAGAAGAAAAAGTAGTTTATTTATTTCAAGTTCTCATTGGGGAAACAATTGTATAGAAATCAATGCAGTATAATGACTAAGTATATTAATATGTTGCCATAGATCTCTATGTGGATAATCTCCTTGGTATCCACAGGTAAATGTCTTCATAGTTCTCTTCTCTGCTGAGCTTGTGAAATGCATATTTCTCAAAAGCAGACAGTTCATCCTGGCTTTTATACTCTCCTCAGTCATAGAATCATAGAAAGAAGAACTGGAAGGGACCTCAGTAGGTCGTCTAGTCCAGTCCCCTGCACTGAGGCAGGACAGTGTTATCTAGACCATCCCTGACAGGTGTATGTCTAACTTCCCATGACAGAGATTCCACAATCTCCTAGGTAATTTGTTCCAGTGCTTTACTACCCCTATATTTAGGAAATTTTTCATAAAGTCTAACCTAAATCTCCCTTGCTGCAATTTAAGCCCATTACTTTTTGTCCTGTCCTTCGTGGATAAGGAGTACAATTTATCATCCTCCTGTGTATAACAACTTTTTATGTATTTGAAGATTATTATTCCCCCTGCCACTCTTTCCCCCTGTAAATCATGTTTTCTAGACCTTTATTCATTTTGGTTGCTCTTCTCAGAACTTCCTCCAGTTCATCCACATCTTTCCTGAAGTGTGGTGCACAGAACTGGACATTGTATTCCAGGTGAGGCCTTATCATTGATGAGCAGAGTGGAAGAATTACTTCTTGTGTCTTGCTTACCACACTCCTGCTAATATGTCACAGAATCATGTTTGCTTTTTTTGCAATAGTGTCACATTGTTGACTGATTTAGTTTGATATCCACTATAACCCTCAGACCATTTTCTATAGTACTCCCTCCTAGGGTGTTATTTCCCATTTTGCATGTGTGCTATTGATTATTCCTTCGTAAATGTGGTACTTTGCATTTGTCATTATTGAATTGTAATCTATTTATTTCAAACCATTTCTCCATTTTCTCAAGATCATTTTGAATTCTAATCCTGTCCTCCATAGCGTTTGCAACCCCTCCCAGCTTGGTATCACCTGTAAACTTTGTAAGAGTACTCTCTATGGCATTATCCAAATCATGTATGAAGATATTGAATAGAACTGGACCCAGGACAGATTCCTGCCGGACCCCACTCAATGTGCCCTTTCAGCTTGATTGTGAACCATTGATCCCTACTCTCTGAGTATAGTTTTCGAACCACTTGTGCACCCACCTTATAGTATGTTCATCTAGGCTATATTCTCTAGTTTGATTATGAGAAGGTCATGTGAGACAGTATCAAAAGCCTTACTAAAGTTGATATGAAATATACAAGGTTAATATAGATGACCTGAGCTCCTTTGTTAGGTAAAAGGATTATTCTGCCATTTGTTGTGCTTCTATCAATAACTACTTTCTCCGAATTTTATGGTATGCCTACACTGCAATGTACTGTGACATAAATCCATACTTAAACTCAGAATCAAGCCTAACCCCCCTCTCAGCTACATTGAAATTATGCTAATACAGGGCTTGAACCCAGGGTCCCAGGATCTTGCAGAGTCTGAGCATGAGTCAAACCAGGACCCAGGGTTTGAGCCCAATTGCTTTGCAGTGTAGAAGCAGCCCCGCTTGACTCATGTCCCGAGAGTCCACCTGAAGTATCCCAGAATTCCGTGGGCCAAATTCCTTAATTCTCTCTATCCTAGTTGACTCTACTGAAAATGGAAATTGACCACTGCAGCACACCCCATTCCCTGGCGTACAGCAGCAGTTCAGGTCACCATTAACCCATTCTCTTCTGATCACCAATCTGCAAGCACACTCTCAGAGAGCCTCCTGGATTTGCAATGGCACCTGAGCAGAGCATGCCTTTTGAGAAATGAGCTGCTTTATCATCATGGGAGCACAGCCAGATTTTGGTGAATCTCTGGTTCCAGTAAAACTGGAGTTTAGCAAAAGCACCAGGAATGACCGTGTGTACCAACAGCTAAAGGGCTGGCAGCCTTGCAGATTTTCCTGACAGGTGATCAGTGCAGAGAGTGTATTAAGAGACTGAAAAGCAAGTACCGGAGGACCAGGGACAAAGACTGTACCTCCAACAACTTGCCAACAATGTACCCGCTTTATGTGGAGTTTGACACATGATACAATCAAGCTGTCTGATAAGAAAGCTAAAAACATGATTAGGAACATTAATAAGCAAACCAAAGTACAGCAATTCACATTTCAATAAATTCCATACATAACCCCATACTGACCTCCACGGTTCATTAATCATCATGTCATTCATAAATACATTGTATGGCAATCAAGCCCACACACCTTCCAAAGCACTAAATGCCCTGCTCCAACATTTGATTAGCCCCTTCCTCCCACAAACATATTCTTACAGGCACTATTCCCCTTCTTCCATTGGGCCATGCAAGTCCATAATGTGAGCACATAAAGCATCCCTGACTTCTGCTGCCCGGGTGCAACCAGCTCTAACTGTAGTAGCTGCACTTTCTGGCTGAGGTTACCCATCCATCATCCCCTCTCTGTCATAGGTCCATTCAGGGGGAAGTGGCTCACCTCTGGCTTCACAAAGATTATGAAGAGCACAGCAAGTCACTGTAATGCAACAGCATTGATGAAACTGGTATCCAAACAGTCTGTAGGCATCTCCAACGTGATTTTAATCTGCCAAAAGCACATTCAACAACCATTCTATCCCTGCTGATAGTGTAATTAATTTTTCTTTTGCTAGGGCCTCTGAAATCAGGGTATGGTTTCATAAACCAAGGCAAAAGGAGTATGTTGGGTCCCCCAGAATAATGGTGGAGACACTGACTCCACTTATGTCAATGTTATTTGGTGGGAATAGTATCTCATCCTGTCCATGAATGTAGATTCCTGAGCGGCGAAAAACTCAGGCATCAGGAACTTTTCCAGTACAGCTCACACTGACATTCATAAACTGGCCTCTATGGTCCCCAAGTAGGTGTAGTACCCATGTGCTTCTTGAGGAAGGCAAACTGTGGGCACAAGTCCCATCCATGACCATGGCGAAGTTAGGAATCCGCATTCTTTCAAAAGTAGCTTTACCTATGGAATATCATTAATGACCACCTCATTGGGGTAATCACACACCTGATTGCCTCAGAAACCTCTGCCACCGCTTTACCCACAGTGGACTTTCCAACCCCAAATTGGTTGGCAACGGACCTGTAGCAGTCTAGTGTAGCCAGTTTCCAGATGGTAATAGCAACCTGCTTCTGGACTGGCAAGGGTGACCTCAGTTGTGTCTGTTTATGGTGGAGGGTGGCAGCAAGCTGCTCACAAAGCTCCAGATTTGCTTTCTTCATGCAAACATTCTGGACTTACTGCTGATCACCCCAGGTCTGCATGACAGCATGATCCCACCAGCCTGTGTTTGTGGCCCTGCACCAGAAGCGCTGTCTACGTAGAGGGCATTAGTAGCCATGCCAATTGTACTGAGCAGCATCTGCCAGTGCAAGTCTGCCATGACAGGGTACTCCTCCTTTGCCGCCTCCTCCTGCTCCATCAGGAAATCTGTCAGGTACTTTGGTGGGACAGAAATGTCCACCAGTGCCTCACAGATGCTCTGCCAGTTTCCTGACACAGGAGTGAAAGCTCAAGCAAGAGAAGTTGTTAAAAAAGCACCTCCTCCATGTTGCTGGCTCTGATAGCTGGGAGCACATAGAGCAAAATGACTGCTTGGCAGGCTGCGTTGGTAGGTTATTCAAACTTTCTGTAACATGGATGGTAGGCAGTAAAGTTTTCTCATTGTGCATCATGGTCATAGGGCTAGAGCAGCCACATTTCAGGAAGGAACTAGGGACTCTGGTTGGTTTGACTTGGGTCTGCGCTGCAGTGTGGATGCCAGAGCCCAAGGTTTGAGCATGGGTTAGAAAAGACTGAATGTAGGATTAAATCCCACTAACCCATAGTTTACATTGAGTGTAGAAATATCATTAATGGGTTTCTGCTTTCTGTTCTCAAAATAGTTCTTTTGCAATGGCATGTTTAGCCACAAGGTAGATCTGTCATCTGGATCCTGTGTTTGCTGCTTCTTTTTCCAATGTCATTGGGTTGATGGGCATGTATTAAGTCTGTCAGTTGACAACCACTGTTAGAAGCTTTTTGGATGTCAAGTGTGAAAAATCAGGACGGGGCGTGGGGGGTAATAGGAGCCTATATATAAAAAAGACCCAAAAATCAGGACTGTCTCTATAAAATCAGGACATCTGGTCACCCTAATCCACTCCTAATGGCTTGATACCTCTGGCTGTTGAATGATGGTTAATATTACCTGGGATCCTTATACCTCTGTCTTTTTTAATCACTCATTTCAAATTGTGTGAAGGAAATTGGCTAGTTTTCTTCTGGCTAATTCAGAGTACTCTCTCTGCCGCTGGAAGCTGTGTGTCTTGTCTTGTTACTCAGTGGTTTGAGCTTGGTCTGCTAAACCCAAGGTTGTGAGTTCAGTCCTTGAGGGGGCCATTTAGGGATCGGGGCAAAAATCTGTCCGGGTGATTGGTCCTGCTTTGAACTAGATGACCTCCTGAGGTCCCTTCCAACCCTGATATTCTATAATTCTAAGACAAATTGCACCTGCTACTCAGTTAGTTGAATTCTTCATGAACCTGGTTTAATGCTGAAAACTGCCATGTGCATGAATGGATGTAAGCCTTTGTGTAGCTCTAATTGATTTCTTTTCAGATGTAAATATATATTTGTACTGTGGCTTGTTAGTATTTTATTTAATTTCCATATGCTGTGTATCATGATGTTTTAATTGTCCTTAAATTTTAACTGAGCAGCATTTCAGTGGAGTATACACTTTAGAATAATAATAGTTTTAACATCATTAAAATTTGCAAATAGGATTACAAATAACAAAATAAATATTTCAAGTTATTCTGTCTGGCAGCATTCCTTAATTTTTTAATGGCACAAAATTAGTGGAGACTCAGGGCCAGATTAACCCTTGTTTAGCTATATTGGTGACCCATTCTTTTTAGCAGTCTTCGTTACATCTCCTCTTGGAATTAATCTCACAGATGTCAGACTAATTTTTTCCTTTAATTTTTTTTCTGTGTTCTTAGTGTTTCTAAAAAAAGTAGAAAGACATAAGGGGCAACTGGCAATTGCACTTCAGAATTAACATATGGCTCTGATCAGCATAAGACCCAGCAACTTAAAACCAATTTTGTAAACCCCAGTCCTGTGCTGACTTCAGAAATGCTACTTACTTGCCCAAAGTTAAGCATGTGTGTAAGTGTTTGCAGGGTCTGCGCCTTAATGTGTTTTGGAAAACTTGAGGCAAATCATTCACATTTAATAATAAACTGTCTCCATTTGTTTTTGTATGCAATGTATTAGATTAAACAAATATCCCAATGACTGGTGTTGACTGACAAATGTGTGATTATTGAGGAGGAAGGGTAATGTATGGCATTGCCTGACAGTTGATAGCGCGTGTTGGTGTGAAATGCTAAATGGAAGGTACAGGGCAAGGAATGCCTTGTCGGTGTTATGGTAGAGCTATGCACTTAAAGTGCTATTTATCATTTAGTAAATAACTATTTAAAACTTTAAAAGATACCAGTGCTGATATGTCAAAAGCCAGATCGTTTTTTCAGTAGGTTATTGCACTCTTGTAATGGATTCCTTTCAGCAGGAAGGGAGAAGATTATTTCAGAACAGATTACAAACCGTACATTTGACATTGCATTACAGTTAAAATACATCTCCAACAATTTTAAGGAATCATACTGAACAACTTCAGAGACAGTCACAGCAGTTACCTGTCGTACCTCTAAGGTGAACAACAAAAATATATCATATCACAAAACAAAAAGGCTTAAATATTGCTTTCTGTCTTTTTTTCTAATATAAGGAATGCATTTAGTAGTCTGCCTCCATTATTGTGTAGAAATTGAGAACATTCCTAATGCTTTGAACTTGTAAGCCCAGAGTCACAGCAGGTCTGTACACAAATTAAGTACAAGTGTGCATTCCTACCACATGCAGTAAGATTTATCCTATAGACCCATGCCACTGAGGAATTCAGCTAAACACAAAAGACCCTCAGGTAGAGAAAGGTAACTGGGGTCAGGAAAACTAGCTGCACACATAAATAGATTCCTGCTGGAAAGGTCATTAACAGGCATCCAGGACTCCAGGCTAGGAGTTAGTTTCTTGGACCATTAGCAGTAAAAAGCCTAGCAATTGAATGGGATTCAGTGTCCTATTAAAAATTAGCAAGAACAACTGGAGCTTTTCCAATTATAATAGGAACCAGACTTCATAGATCAATTTGCCTTGTCTAGAATGTGGTTTCTATATTCTGAATAATATGAATGATGCATTTATATGTTATTAAAATAGTATCTATGTAAATGTTTTATCTGTTTAATAAGGTTTTGTAAGTACATTACAGTGAGGACAGTGAAAGCTTAGAAGAACTGGAATTTAGTGTCATCCTAAGAATTTACTGTTGATTCCAAGTATTGAGCCTCCTAAAAGTATACAGTTAACCATAAAAGAATTATTTTTTTTACATATACAAATACTATATTGTATCAATTTTCTATATAACGCCAGGTATTAAAGTGCTTATGTGGTTTCATATAAACAATACATTTAATGTAAGTATATTCCCATCATTTCCCCCAGTTATTCAGACTTCTCTAAACAGAATTTCCAAAGCTAGTACTTGAATGGACACTAAGAGCAGCCTCTTTGCTCTGATTTCAGTACTGACCACCTGTCCCAATTTGTGAGTAGATGACAGGGTCATTGTCCAGCTATGCTGGAAGAAGGACAGGAGCGACTGGATGTGGTTTTAATTAGGCCACAACTTTATTTTTAAATATCTGGGAGTACTCAGCTGATAAAAATTGTACAGTGCAGGTAATTCCATAATCATATACTCAGGGGCTGCCATCAGCCCTCCCCCTTTTCCATTCTGATCCCAGCCAACCCGCTGCTCAGATCCTACCACCCTCTCCCTCTCTTAGGAGGGTTAAGGGGGGTCATAAAGGAGGGGGATTGACTCCTTGCTGTACCAGTCATTTGAGCCCCTAACACTCTTTCTCTGCTCCTTTAAAAAGTGCCTCCTTAAAATCCTTTACCTATCCATCTGTCTGTATCCATTCTCTATTGAATACCTGCACTGGACATTACCTCAAGGAGGAGCCAGCAATTAGTTTGGCTGTCCTCTCCTCATTGCTGACCAGAGTCCTAGACATTTACTGACATCTTCTTTAATATGTCAGCTCCCCAGTCGGATAGGTGAGCCCCATCATCCCTGAATAACTCGGAGACCCCGTAAACAGATGAGAAATTACTAATCCCCCTTGACCACATAGGAATTAGGCCACCACGCTGTTCATATACCTCTCAGTCATCTGCACTTTACCTAACTCAAGATTCTAAAACTAACTTCATATGATCCTAGCTAGGAGCTTTAAAATGTACAAAAGCACTATAAAATCATAGAATGTAGGGCTGGAAAGAACCTCAAAAAGTCTTCAAGTCCAGCTTCTTGCACTGAGGCAGGACCAAATATCCTGGACCATCCCTGACAGGTGTTTCTCCAAACTGTTCTTAAAAACCTGCAATTCCACAGCCTCCCTTAGAAGCCTATTCCAGAATTTAACTACCATTATAGTTAGAAAACTTTTCCTAATATCTAACCTAAATCTCCCTTGCTGCAGATTAAGTCAATTATTTCCTGTCCTGCTTTCAGTGGACATGGAGAACAATTGATCACAGTTCTCTTTATAATAGCCTTTATTTGAAGACTGTTAACAGGCCCCCCTCCAGTCTTCTTTTCTCAAGACTAAACATGCACAATTTTTTTAATTGACCTTTCCTCATTGGTCAGGTTTTCTAAACCTTTTCTCATTTTTGTTGCTTTCCTCTGTACTTGCTCCAATTTGTCCACATCATTTCTAAATTGTGATGTCAAGAACTGAACACAGTACTCCAGCTGAGGCTTCACCAGTGCTGAGTAGCACAGGCGCTGGCTTCTAATTTTCTCTGGGTTTGCTCAACCCCCACTCAGCACCAGGCCCCAATCCCACTTCACCTCTTCCCCCAAGGTCTTGCCCCACCTCTTTCTGCTGCCTCCCCTGAGTGCTCTCTGTCCCTGTTCCTCCTCCTCCCTCCCAGCACCTACTTCATTACACAGAACAGCTGATCACGGCGTGCAAGAGGCACTGGGAGGGAGGGAGGAAAGGTGTTGATCAGTGGTGGCCACCGGCGGATGGGAGTGGGGGAGGGAGGGGAGCTAATTTTTTTACATGGGTGCTCCAGCCCAGGGGAACCCATGGAGTTGCCGCATATGCCAAGTAGAGCAGGACAATTACCTCCTGTGTCTTACATACATCACTCTTGTTAATTCAGCCCAGAATGATATTAGCTTTTTTTGCAACTGCATCACATGGTTGACTCTTACTCAGTTTGTGGTGCACTATAAACCCCAGCTCCTTTTCTGTAGTATTACCATCTAGCCAGTTATTTCCCATTTTGTAGCTGTGTTTTTGATTTTTCCCTCCTAAGTGAAGCACTTTGAACTTGTCTTTATTGAATTTTATCTTGTTGATTTCAGACCATTCTCTAATTTATAAAAGTCATTTTCAATTCTAATCCTGCCCTCCAAAGTGCTTGCAACCCCTCCCAGCTTGGTGTCATCTGCAGATTTTATAAACATGCTCTCTACTCCACCAGTTCTCAAACTGTGGGTCGGGACCCCATTTTAATGGGGTTGCCAGGGCTGTTGTTAGACTTGCTGGGATTCGGGACTGAAGCCAAAATCTGAGCCCCACCACCCAGGGCTGCAGGGAGCCCTTGGCCCTTGAAATCACTGCTGGAGCCCTGCTGCTGCTCCCCTGGGGCTGCGGCAGCGGGGCTTGGGTGGCGCTTTAAAGGGTCCGGGGCTCCGGCTGATGCGGGGAGCCCCGGGCCCTTTAAATCACCACCGGAACCCTGCTGCCGTTACCAAGGGGTTGTTGTAGCGAGGTCGGCTGGCAATTTAAAGGGCCCGGGCTTCCTGCAGCGGCTGGAGTCTGGAGCTCTTTAAATTACTGCCGGAGCCCTGCCACCACTACCCCAATATAACGGCATTTCACCTATAATGCGGTAGGGATTTTTGGCTCCCCACAACCGCGTTATATCAGGGTAGAGATGTAAATCAGTTTCACTAGTGAACACACAACTTGATTCTGGGTGAATAATTACAGGATTGCATTACTTATGCGAGTCTTTGCTTTTAGTTTTTGAATATTTTTTAGTAGAAAATATTCCCATTTCTCTATGCTTTTTGAAACCAGCTAGAAAAGCAAACCTTCACAACTGTAAGCATTCATTCATAGATTAATATTTTTATAACTCAAGATCAGACTTCAAGATACTCAAAAACCAGAAACCCTCACACCTGAATAAATGAAATGGCACAGGATAACTCAGCTCCACTTTTGTTAGGCAGGAAACCAGAATCTTTAAAAAAAATTAATTTATGTAGTTTTTTTCTGAACATTCACTGCACTTCTACGCCTTCCCCACATTACTGAACAATCTATTAATTTTGCAGTAGATTATTCAGTATCCGTTCTCCATTTACTAAAAATCTTACTGTAGCTCGAGAACACTCAGAGATATTTTCTATGGCACGGGAATAAGCAATAATGTGAAATAAGACCCCATGAAAAGATATAAATACAGAAAAAACTATGTCCAAAGGCAGCTGTTTAACTGAATTTGTCAACCTTTCAACAAAAATATTTTACTCTAAATGGAAATATATAAATAATAGCAGATTAAGTGAAGGTAGCACTTTAGAGTCAAATCTTCAAAATCTGGACGCCAACATATACAAAGGGAAATATGCATTCACAGTTTAACTCACGTTAGAACACATTTGTGTATGCACACAACAGATATAGGCACCCATCCTACAAATGCTGTTTCACATGTAGAAAGGACAGTTACATATACAGTAGAAAATTACACAATGACAAACTGGAAAATGTGCTTTTAGACCCAGATCTTCAAAGATATTTAGGCACCTAATTGCCATTGATTTTAATTGGAATAGGAGACTTCATGGCACCTTAGAGACTAACAAATTTATTTGGGCATAAGCTTTCTTGGGCTATAACCCACTTCATTGGGTGCATGGAGTGAAAAATACAGTAAGCAGGTATAAATATACAGCACATGACACTCTATGCATCTGATGAAGTGGGTTATAGCCCACGAAACCTTATGCCCAAATAAATTTGTTAGGCTTTAAGGGTATGTCTACACTACCCTCTGGATTGCTGGGTAGCGATCAATCTATCAGGGATCGATTTATCATGTGTAGTGTAGACGCAATAAATCAATCCCCGATCCCTCTCCCGTTGACTACTGAACTCCAGCAGTGCGAGAGGTGGAAGCAAAGTCGACGGGGGAGCTGCAGCCGTCGATCCAGTGCTGCGAGGATGTGACATAAGTCATTTTAATTTGATCTAAGATATGTAGACTTCGGCTACACTATTCTCATAGCTGAAGTTGCGTATCTTAGATCAATCCTCCTCCCCCCCCCCCGCTTGTGTAGACCAGGCCTAAGGTGCCACAAGGGTTCCTCATTTTTGCTGATACACACTAACACGGCTACCCCTCGGAAACCTAATTGGAGTTAGTTGCCTAAATACCTTTGAGGATCTGGGCTGTAGTTTCTCATTTACATGTGCAATTACCAGCTTTGTTTACAAAACATAGGTGCACATTTAAAAAATATTTGCTGTAGAACCCTGTACATTAAAGTGTTTATTTTTAACTAATACACCTCTTTAGTTACATGGTAACTAGAGTATGCTGTTCCTTGTAAACACAGTGTAATTCCTTATGTTAGCATTTACATACTTCTGCAGATTGTCATGTAATCACTAAAAGTAATTCCCATGTAAGTGGCACTGTGGATTAAAAGGACAGAAATAATACATATTTCTTAGTTGTGGTGTGTTAATTGTCACATGGTATGATATCACTATATCTTTAAATGCTCAAAAGTTACCTTCTAAATAAAAAGTACTTGCAAAAAAATTTGCCCTACAAATTAAAGCACTACTACAAGAAGTTTAGAGAGACAGCATGGGGTAGTGGATTGTGCTTAGAGGTGGGAGTTAAAGTCCTGAGTTCAAATTGATTTCTCCTGTATTTTTGGGTTAGTTACAGGAGTCTATGGCTCTATTCCCTGCTAATAAAGATTTTCCTCACTGTTATGAAAACTTAAAAGTATGAGAAAACGGTATAAAAGGGCCATAACTTGGTCCAGGATCTAGTTAGCTATTGAAAACTAAATTATATCATTATTCTTTAGATTACTTGAGTCTTCGTGTAATTACCATGCTTTATGTTCACCAAAATAAAATTCTACCTATAATACAGACAATTAGCACTGTTCTTTAAAAAACAATAGTAAACAGCCTTTTAGTTAAATGGCTGCCATCTCCCATTGTTCTCAATTGGAATGAAACCAAGTTACCCTCAGGGAAGATGAGAGTCCATACTGTGAAACCATGATGGGAAAATGATTAAACATCAAATGTCTTTAAAAATCAGTTTAATTTAATCTGTGTCTGCACACTCTATTATGCCAGTATCAGAAGTATAAAATTACAATATGGCATCACTAAGGGCCAGAATTAAGGTGGTTTGCATGCCTTCACTGTGCATTTCTATACCTTAACATTTTTGGATTTCTTTTAGGACTAACCTTAAGTCAACATTTTCTGAGTGTCTAATATTTGTTTTGGGGATAATTAGAACATCCTTGTAATTTTTTTTTTACCTTTTAATTACTGATACTAACTCAACTGTCGTTTGTTGGCGATTCCTCGAGGTCAAGGATGATCTCTTTCACAGGTTTTATTTGTCATGGGGCCTTTGGTGACTGAGGAGTGCGATTCTTGAGTCACAGGCTCATTGGCAGACATTGTAGGTGGTGTTAGAAGACAGGGTTGGGCGGCATTTGCTGCATGACAGTTGTCTTTCCTGTCTTTTCTGGCGTTTTTCTGCGACTAGGGCAAGGTGATTTTCCTCTAGTGGATGTATTCTCTCTGACAAGTCTTCGCCAGTTATCCCTATCCTGGGCTGCTGTCTCCCAGTGTGTGGTGTTGATGCCACATCTCTTGATGTTTATTTTGAGGGCATTTTTAAAGCATTTCTTTTGGCCTCCCTGTTTCCTTTCTCCTTTGGTGAATTGGGCATGCAACAGTTATTTTGGTAAGCATATATGAGACATGCACACGCAGTGGCCGCTCCACCTCAGCTGGTGCTGGATAATCAGGGCCTTAACACAGAAGATATTGGCCTCTGTGAGGACATTGACATTAGTGCGATAATCCTCCCAGTTTATGTTGAGGATCTTCCAAAGAAAGTGCTGGTGCTGGAGTTGCAGGTTTTTCAGATGTTTTTATAAGTCACTCAAGTCTCACAGCCTTAGAGGAGAATTGGGATTACTACCTCTTTATAAACTAAAAGTCTAGCATGTGTTCTGATGTTGTGATTGTTGAACACCTGGTGAGTCTGCCAAAGGCAAGGCTGGCACAGGGAATTCTGTGCTGAATGTCAATGTCTATGTCTGCCCTCCATGAGAGATGACTGGGAAGATAGGCAAATTATTCTACATTTTCCAGTTCTTCTTTGTCCATATAGATCTTCCTTGCTGGGTCTGATGATTGACCAGGGATTGGCTGGTGGAGAACTTTTGTTTTGCTGATGCTCAGAGTTAGCCCTAGGCTTTTGTAAGCTTCAGAGAAGCAATTAAGGGCTGTTTGAAGATCCTCCTTTGAGTGTACAACTCCAGCACAATCATCTGCATACTGCAGTTTGGTTATTGTTGCTGATATTACTTTAGTGCTGGCACGGAGATGAGAAAGGTTGAAGAAGTTGCCGTCAATCTGATATTGGATGCCAATGCTCTGTGGTAGATGGTCTTGGGTTAATGTTTTCATAACTGCTAAGAAAATGGAGAAAAGGGTGGGTGCCAGTACACAGCCTCATTTTACCCCAGTTCAGATGACAAAGGGCTCAGAGGTTGAGTCATTGCACAGGATGGAGACAGTCATGTGGTCATGGAGAAGTCCTAACTGTATCTCTGAGCCCCTTCTAATTCTGCTAACTCCTTTCAGAAATGGAGCGAACCGAATACAATATTCTAGGTGAGGGCGTATTGTTGAATTATATAATGGCATTATAATTTTACTTAATATTTATCATCCTCTGGACTGGACTTATTAATAATTACTGTGCATTAACACTCAGCAGATTTGTAAACAAGACTTTGCAAGGATTAATACTCTTGCTTAGTACTAAAACGTTATCTAATCTTTATGTTCTCATTAGTGTGTTAATATATTGGAAATCTGTACGTATAAATTATAACTCAAGTAGAGTGATTGTTGCTTTGAAGAATATTTTTTTTCTGACATCATTAGATTGCCACACAACTTTACATGTTGAGCTTCCTGATTCTTTTTCACGTCTGATTTTTACCTTTTAAGTTAGCTAGAATGATTTTTTACCTATAACTGCCACTGATATGGGATCTTAGATCGGCTTTTGTTCTTTTCAAAGCACTTTCCCAGACATCATCATTGCTGTTGATTCTGTGTGACACTGCAGATAAACTCAGTCCATACTGTATGTCATTCAGTACCTGGTGGTGGCTTGATAATGCAAGCTTTTTCACATCCTTTTTATCTATTTGATATTTTAAAAGACACTAAGATTTGAAAACTCACTCACTGTAGAGTGATAACTGGAAGTAAGCCCGATCTCTAACTTGTTGATTTGTAGAGTCAACTTGAAACTTTTAATACCTCAAAAAATATTTAACAAAGAAGTATTTATTTATTCTTGACTGAAGGCTATTCCGATTCATAAACATAAATGAGCAGTTTTAACATGTAATCTCATCACATCACATAAAGTAAGCAGTGTCATGTTAGGTCAGTACTTGGATAAGAGTCCTGCAGAAAAAAGCCAGGTACTGCAGGAAATGGTGCTGATCCTGGTGGGTGGCACTGTTCTCTGAGTGAGTGCTGGATCAATGCTGGATCGAGGTGTTGGAGGTTTTGTAGTGGGTCAGATCTCCAGGTAGTATACATTGGTTTAGCTGTATTGAAATCATCAGTTGATCATCTGACCCATCATGTTTGGATGTCAGGTAAAACTGAGGCCCTGATCAATTGTGATCTTTAAAAAAACAACACAACTTATGCTTTTTGTAAAAGTAACATTTTGTTACCCGATACTCTGGCCAAATTGCAATTTGAGTATCTACACTTTGGCTACCTAATGAATTCCCTGTAGTTTGAGCTGGAAAAGATAATCTTCTTCAGTACCTGCCTTACGCCAGTGTGTGGTGTTGCTCTGCTCTGTTACACAGGAGCATTAAAGGTTGTGATGACTGAACTTTTGCATCATAAGCCCTGTCTAACATAACTGCCCCCTCATTGTTAGTGTAAGAAATTGATTGAAAAAGGGATACGTGGGTGTAAGAGCTCCAAATATATCATCCAAATTACTATGGATCTTTCAGCTATGTATTTTGTTTCTCTTGATAATTGAAAGAGACTAGAGCCCTGAAATCAGCAAGGAAATATTATATTTTTAAAAAGTCACTAAACTGTTTAACTTTGTAAGTAAACAACTGTGCTTTTATCTTTAATAATACGAAGTCTTGTGTGAGATTGTAGGTGAAATGAAAGGCCTCTCCATTAAGTGCCTAGTGTACAGCAGGCCTCCTTAACAAGTTTCAGTGTCTAATCTATCTCACACCTTTTGGAATGGTTTAATAAGTAGTATAATTACATATAAGCATATTTAAACTCAGGAAACCCCCAAAATAATATCATCAATGTTCAAGAGTCCTATTCATTCTTTTGTGTCTGCCAAACTCTTTTGTGATGGTTTTATTAATAGTTATATTTTGACTGGAAGAAATTTTTGCTTGTTTTTTCCAGCCTGAAGAACTACCTCGTCTCTCTGAAGGGCAGCTTGTAATTCTTCTGGAAGAATGTATGCAGTTCTCAAGAACAATAAGCAATGTTACCATGCCAGAATTACAGGAATCTCTTTCTGATGGAATAAGTCCCTCTTGTTACACAACTCAGGACTCCACCCTGCTCTCCAGGTCTACTCTATCCAAACTGTTAGATGAAGGCCGTAGTGTGGGGACATTAACAGCTCAGGAGAGGGCTGGTATCGAAGATAAAAGTATATGTGAAAGTACAGAGGGTGAAACCTGTGGCTACTATCTCAGTAAAGCTTTGGCCATTAGTCATTTATCAAATGATTCTATGGCCCAAATAGAAGAACCTGATGACCTAGAAAGTTCACTGGAGATGGAGAATAAGAATAATACTGAAGGTTACTTTATGTCTAGAGCACTCAGCGCAGAAAGATTGAAAAAACCTTCTTTCTTGGATGAACTATTTTATTGCATCAGCATGAACAATGAGCTATCCACAGAGGCTGACATTCCCAGCATACCATTGCAGACCAGAGGAGGTGAGGCTCTTAACCATTTAGAATAGTCTTTTGATTAAGATGAACAAAAGAAGCAGGTTCTCACCAAAGGTATTCACTAATGCAGTACAATTACAGTGGTAGGGCAACAAAGTACTTTTATAAAGCATAAAACCATGCCAAAAATAACACACACAAGCTGTTTTTCAAAATTCTTGCCCTGATGTAATTGCCTCCAAAATTAATAGTTTTATGAAATACTAGTAGCTGAAAGCCCATGCTGTCACATGGGTATCATTCATAAAGTCAAAATGACTGAGAATTTAAAAATTGGATGGTAACAGATTGCAAAACCCAGTGAGGATTCAACCTGGTGATATTCTAAACAAAAAGAGCCCTCAATCATGCTTGTAGCTGTTTCTGTCGCTTCAGAGTGACAGTCATGGAATCTTCTTATATTGATTATACTATCCACAGTATCAAAGAGTACTCCATTCTCTTCATGTGTCATTATATAATGCCTGCATCTGTAACTTTCACTCCATGCATCTGAAGAAAGCTTATGCCCAAATAAATCTGTTAGTCTTTAAGGTGCCACCAGACTCCTTGTTGTTTTTGTGGATATAGACTAACACGGCTCCCCCCCTGATACTTGATAGTATTGATTGTGATTAATACTGTCAACTGGAAAATAATGCTAGATACACATGGAATATTTTTTATAAGAGTAAAACCTGTTGTTTCTTTTCTTCATCTTGAACTTCCTTTCTGTTTCTGGAGAACATATATTTTCATAGTAGTTTCCAGGCTAATTCACATGAGTCCCAACATATGTCTATTGAGTTGCTTCTCTGATATGAGAAGCTCCATACTTAAAAAATAAAATAAAATGATATCATGATCTAAATATAAGAAAAATTAATCAGAATTACTTACAGCACTTCAACCCTGTATGCTGACAGCATGCACATGGTATTAAAGTATACTAAATATACATATTGGTATTCTATATATTGGTTTTTGTTGTTTACATTCAGTAAAGACAGACTTGTACATATCATCCAGTGCAGAATTAAATAGATATTATATATTACTATAAAATTTTAGGTGTGTCCACATTTCTAATTTCTTTTACTGATGCAAAATGTTTGTATTATGATATTTTAATAAAAATCCAAATTCAGATTTTTAGCCTAATAGCTGGGTGAGTCACCCCTCTTTTTCCAAAGAAGAACTGTGTTCTAATAAATCAGCTAGACACATATCTATACATCATTGTTAGCTTACAATTGCATCAGATTGGTAAAACATTGTTAATGTTACAGAGTCTGTGATAAATGGAGATAGTTTGGTTATATTGTAATTTAACAAAATCCTCTTTAATTTACTAAATTAGACCTCATCGTTTACTAATTATTGTCATTATATATCTAATAACTTCCAAATTTGGATTCAGCTATAACTTAGCAGAGCACTGTCACACCTCCTTATTACAGTGGCATTTTTGAGCTCTGATTATAATGGTTGTTTTGATTGCACGTTATTCTGCTTCCCCCATTCTGTAAAAATTATGCCTCACATTATACTGTTATCACTCCACACATCAGGAATGAGGAGGTAAGAAAGACTGTCAGAAACTGAGCCTGCAGAGATAAGACCCTGCTTACCACACCCCAGTCTTATCTTACCACCTCATCCTGGAAGCTTGGGGAAACAACTCTGCAAGATCTTTCTCCCCTTTCCTTCTCAAAAGAAATACGATAATGACAGGTGTAAGGATGACAGAGAGAAGAAATCAGAGAAGGACAAAACAGAGATGACAAGTCAGGAAGCAAATAGCCTTCTTTACAAAGTTTTAAGAACAGAATGATCAGATACATATGCGATTTGTTGGGTAAGAGTCAACACAGCTTTTGTAAAGAGACATTGTTCCACACGAATCTATTAGAATTCTTTGACGGGAGATGGGGGGTCAAAAAACGTGGACAAGGGTGATCCAGTGGATAGAGTGTACTTGGACTTTCAGAGGGTAGGTCCTCTCCTGGATTGGTAACTGGTTAAAAGATAGGAAACAAAGGATAGGATTAAATGGTCAGTTTTCAGAATGGAAGGAGTAAATAGTGGTTTCCCTCAGAGATTTGTACTGGGACCAGTGCTGTTCAAGATAGTCACAAATGATCTGGAAAAAGGGGTAAACAGGTGACAGAATTTGCAGATGATCCATCATCTTATATAGGGCTGTGAGACTGGCAATTTCACTTAGTTCCTGCTTCCTGATAGAACATTGGAGCCATACTAGCATAATCTGAGGTATCTTTCTTGCAGAGCAGGGAAAAGAGGAGATCATAACAAAACAAACACTGGTAAGTAATTTTCCCATTTAGAACATCACATGCTAAAGCATTGAAGTCTATAGAATTACTTTGTTAGATTTATTACGTAATAATTAAGGCTCCATGTTTGTTATGGAAGTCACTAGGTCACGGATTCTGTAACTTTCTGTCACCTCCATGACTTCTGCAGCGGTTGGGGTGGCTGGCGCAGGGACTGCCTGAGCAGCTTGGGCAGCCCCTGGGTCAGGCACATTGGCTGCTGCTGGGGCAGTCTTGGTCTGACCCCCCAGCAGTAGGAGTTTGAGTGGGGGGAGGGCTCAGGACTGGGGATTGGGGTGCAGGGTGTTGCTTACTTGGGGTGGAGGGAGCTCCCCGGAAGGGTGACAGCAACTCCCCTCCCTAGCTCCATGTGCTGACTCGGCCCGCAGGCACCACCCCTGCAGCTCTCATTGGCCGCAGTTCCCAGCCAATGGGAGCTGTAGAACTGGGGCTTAGGCAGAGTAGAGGCAGCGGGTGGAACTAGGAGCTGGGGCCACCACTTCCCAGAAGCTGGGTAGGGAGCCTGTTCCAGCCCCACCAACTGCACACCCCTGCCAGCACCTGAGGCACCCCCAGGGCCATGACTCCCCCAACACCCATGGTGGCTGTGAGCCGCATCCCCCTCCCCAGTACCCACCGTGCTCCCCAGGCTGTCTCACCCAGCACTCGTGGGACCCCCAGGGCCACGCCCCCCACCAAGGCACCCCCACCACCAAGTTTCAGTCAGGGGAATATAGTAAGAGTCATGGACAGGTCACAGGCCATGAATTTTTGTTTACTGCCTGTGACCTGTCCATGACTTTTACTAAAAATACCCATGATTAAAATTTAGCCTTAATAATATAAGGGTCTTTGTGTCATGATAGTTCACTATCTCAGCACAACATTGTCTGATGTATTTATTCTTTGTTTCTTTAATTGTTGAATAATACTCAGCTATATACACTTTAAAATATGTAAAGTTTAAATCCACATAGTTATTTACCAACCTGTTTTGTTTATCAAATACTTTGAAAGAAAGTAGGTAAGTAGCAGAGATTTTTCTGCCCAAACTTTTGTGGTTCAGTTTTTCATGATGAAAAGCCTCTTCACACTTACCTGCTGTCACATGAGTCTTTGGGCATGTCTACACCTACCTCTGGAGCGATCGATCCAGCGGGGGTTGATTTATTGTGTCTAGTGAAGACGAAATAAGTCAACCGCTAAGTGCTCTCCTGTCAACTCCGGTACTCCACCGGAACAAGAAGTGTAGGTGGAATCAACGGGGGAGTGTCAGCAGTCGACCTACCGCAGTGAAGACACCACAGTAAGTAGCTCTAAGTACATCGACTTCAGCTACGCTATTTTCATGGCAGAAGTTGCGTAACTTAGACCAAAGCTAACCCCCTTCCCCTGGCCCCCCAGTGTAGGCCAGGACTTAGACTCATCACATTGGTTCTGGTCAGATAATTGGAACAAGTGGATATGACTCATGAAAAGTTGATGATCTGTAGGGAAGAATGAAAGGAAGTATAAAAAAAGAATTCAGACATTTATAATATCAGTTTTCATAACTGACAACAATTTTCCAGTTCCCCATAAACTGAGGCCAATAGAGGGTATTTCAGATGTGCCATTCTGACATTAAAATACATGTAGAACTTAAAATTCAGAAACAAATGTGAGGTATTTTAATTATTTTTGTCAGTTTATTATTGATTATATATATATAACATTAAAGAGAAGTTCCCATTATTTATCCAAAGGACTAAAGTGATTCCTGCAAAGACAAATCATGTGTAGATATAACATTTGTTCATGGCCATGACTGGAAGTTCATAACCTTTATCAAGGTTGTGAAATTATTCAATATTATATTGATGAGCCCAGTATTACTCCAGTAGCTAGATGTGATAAATTATGTTGACTAATGTAGGAATTAGACCCTTGGAGACTCCTGTGGATTCCAATCTCTGGCTAATACATTTCTTTTCAAAGTTTCAACCCATATTTATTTAAACAGATTTCTTAATCCTTTATTCCAAGCTCCAGGGTTGTGTTTTTAAATTATTTTTAAAAGAGCCATCCTCATAATTGCATCATGTTATGTATACACATTTAAACTACGCCTAATACCAGAACCACACTAAGGATAATTGTATATTTTACTTTTGTGGAAATAGAAAACATAGCGAAAAATTCTCCCAGACCACTTCACTGGTTAGCCACATAGCCCCAAATCCAAGGGAAGGTAGCAGTGAGACCTTAATGGCCATGGTTGTAGGCAGGTCAGGCATGTTTACACACTCCGAACTACTATGGGAATGGCTGATAGCTTTATTTCAGAGCCTCTGCAGGCCATCATGTAGTTTCCCCAGTTCTTGCTCAGCTGAGGAGGAGGCCAGCCTCTCTCTCTCAATGCTAGCATTGTCTTCTCTGATATCATCTCAAAACACCTCTGGAATAGCATATGTGGTAGTTTGGATGTGGGAGCTTGATGCTTCACTCTGTTACTCTGGTTTTACTTCATTGTAACTGTTTAAGTGAATGGCGTTATGCCAGTGTAAGCTGGTGTAATAGAGCTAATACTCAGGCCTGAGATTTAGAATCATGGACTATTCTTTGGGACATTTGACTTCTGAGAATCTGAGTAGGTGACACAATTCAAGCTGGGCCTTGCGCCTGGATTGAACTCCATCCAACAAAGCTATTTAAGTCCAAGATTTTGTCCATTATGCATGAGTTATCCATTGACCTCGAAGATAGAAAAAATAGATTTATCGTGACTCATTAATATTGTTTACTAAAGCACACTGTGCATATATAAATTTCAGTGAAAAAATCCTAATATAGTTAGTCATGTACTGTACTGCTAACTGTAGTATGACTATAATTCCTAGTATCGTGGAAGTTTAGTATGTGGTAATTATGCTTTTCTAAAAGATAGGGTCTTTGTGAAAGATACTTATTTAAAAATCCTTGACCATGTTTTGGACTCAGACAATTTAGAAAGTTAGCAGTGTTTCTACTCTTTCCTACAAGGCCAGGAGAGCATGGGCATTGGCCTATAGACCTTCTGGGAGAAGGTATGTGCATTGGCCTTTGGTATTTACATTTGTACCTCTCAAGTGTTTCTATTGAAGGCTATATTGTTTTATCTGAGATAAGATTTCTCTTATAAGGTCTACTTTGGGATGTTCACTGAGACTTTCAGAGCTCAGGAGGCAAGAAAATCTATTCTATCTTAGCTTATTTGAGAAGGGAAAAGCTTATCCAAGTTCTTGCGAAAGCTCAAAAAGACAATTTTTATCACATCTTTTTTTCTTTAAATTATTTAAGAAAATACAGTCCTTTGGAGAATGGATGTACTCTAGAGTATTGACATATATTCCTGTAGATTCACTTTCTGAAGTAGATATTATACAGTATCCTGCAAACAGAATGAAAAACTCAGAAGTTGTTCATATTTCTTCATCTCTATTTAAATATATAGGGATTCATGTCTGCTTTTCACTTGTTCCTTACTATTTGCGGTGGATCTTCTTGTTTTGTCATGCAAGTGAATCTTACGTGCTAGTATCTTACAGTATCAGCTCCCTTGAAGCAGGCAGAAATATAGACTGCAGCGATTCACGACTTTTACAATATCTTACTGTAATATTTTAGTGCTTACTGTGATATTTTAGAAGTACTCTGTGATGAGGAATAATCAGTTACATCAATGTCAATTTATATCCCCCAAGAGTTAAGACATGAAGCATGTTTTGATCTGTAGAATGCAGAGAAAATCTTAAACTATGTCATAAATACTTGAGGACCTTCAATATCTGAAAGAAAACAGTAAAACAGAAATGTGTCTGATAAATTCTGCCTCCAAGATGCGAGCACGAAACTTGGTTATAGTTGATCAACCAAGAATTTGGCCTTTTGTCATAAGGGTGGTTTATTAATCCCTTTCAGTTTAGATGGCAATATAGACACACAGATAAATTTTATTAAAAATTGATAGCTTAAACTCCCTGCAGGAATTTGAGGTGTCATCCATTTATTTAGCTGTCAGACAGAAATGTTGAACCTTGTTGCATCTCACTGTCTCTCATGATCAAAAAAGTGAATGAAGATGTTTAACTTCAAGAGATACTATAACTTCCTGCATCACTTAGTTCCCTAAAAAACACAATTTCATTGTAAGAAGAGTGAAGAATCCTAGCAAGATTTACACATTTAGTGCTATTAAAAAGAATCCAGTTAACACACTTGCAGGTAATTATCAGACCTTAATACTCAAGTATCCATTGCCATTTATGGCACAAAATCGAGAATTTATTATTGCATTTTTTCAGTGAGTGCGTAGAGTGTCAGGTAAGGCAAGAAAACAGACAACTAACCAGAACTGGCAGGATTTGACTTCTTTATGCATAGGGCCCCTGCTGCTAGAATTGATGAAAAGAAGAATGTTGTCTTCAGGTCTGCTGGAAAGTTGAAGATTAACTAAATGGGCCAAATTCTGCTTTTTCCTATGACCGTGTAAATTCTGAGTAACTGTCTAGTCTCCAGGCAGCCTCATCCAGACATCTGGCCTGTAGCAGGCTGCCTGATTGGTCACGCTATCAGCAGGGGGCAGTAGGCTGGTTCTTAAGCCAGCAGCAGCTTATTGGCTGCTCAGTGCTTATGCCCACAACTGTGTTCGTGTTATTTTGTTTCTGCTGTCTCTACCTTGCACCCAGCATTTCCTCTGTCCTGTCCCTGCCTTGAATCCCTTCTTGATTGCTACCCTTCTTGCTCCAGTTCCTGAGCTCCGGTTTGACTCTTGGCTGTGGCTTCTGATTACTGACCCCGGCTCTGATCTTGGTCCTTGGTTCCTGATCTTGCTCCCACCACTAGGCTAGACCGCCCTCATCCCGGTCAGCTGACAGTAACTCCATTAAAGTCAATGGTTTCAGGGAAATGGTGATCCTGGGAAGCAGAGTATTTGCTAGGACCATGTGATCAAAAACACTGACTTTCTAAATAAATACACAGGTACCTTCATAACTGCATTAAAAAGAAAACACCTACCATTGATTACAGTCACATAATACCAGTCTTATTTCTCTTTATATTATTAATCGTTGTGACCGGCTATCTTGCTCAAACTCTTTATACTGATTATCTTCTGGATGCCTATTTCTTGAGATAGCTTTTCACCTGGAAAGAGCTGTCACTGGAGCTCTACAGCCTAACCTTCTATTTTCTTCTTTGAAATTTCAGACCTCTATCTAGTTCATGAGCTTGGACATCGTCTGTGGTGTTTTAAGTTAAGTAGTGGATAATGTTATACTTTCAAATAATTCAGAAATATAAAGCTAGTTGTTTATTTCCAAAACGGTATGAGTTTTAATTTCAAATACATCATAACATAGTCTATGATGCAAAATTACTTTCAGAGCTAAAAAAGCACTTACCTTAAGAGAACAGTGATTACAGGTATCATTGAGAGGTGAATGAAGTCGCTACTTGCCTTCGAGAACTGGTAAAGGCACATGGTCAAATACCCTTGGATGCACATGTGATGCCTATTGGGATAAACAGAAGCCGAACTTATCCACAGATGCAGGCATTTACATGAAAAGTTGGTATTTCTCAATGTTCAGGGACCAATCAGTAATTATGCATGATTGACTGCTCTTATTCCCAGCTTTCTTTGGCCTTATTAGTGTTCAGGAAGTTTGTGTATCACAATCAGTTACTACTTTTTTCATTGATACTTGTGAATATTATTGGCCTTCAAGCAATTCATGTATGATTTCTTCTTTTGTGCAGATGATCTGAAGATTGGAGATGTGGCACCAGAGTAATATACATACTCCAACTTACTGTCATTTTTATAAAACATTGGTAAACTACACTTCAGTGTTTTTCATTAACACATGATCATTTCAGACTCTGAATGCAGTGAAATCGTCATGCATATATACACTGCATACCATAATTATTACTGTGAAATAGTTTCTTCTTACAGAGAAAGTTATTATTGTCACACATTGCAGTTTGAGTTCTAAGGGGAAAATATTCCACTTAATTGAGTTTCTGGTGAATATTTTACATAATATTGTTCAGTGTTTTACCAGCAATGTACATTTTTTCAACATATAATAGTAGACATAATCACAAAGTTGTACTGAATTCAGTAAAATTGAGTATGAACTTTGTAAAAATATGACATGTCAATTCTAATAACCTATTTTTTTCTGTTTTTGCATATACTTAACTGTTTTGAAGAAAAATGGCTAAAATCTGACTGCATCTGTTCCTGTCTGCAGTGGAGTTGTTTGTGATATGGACTGGATTCTGTAAAGTGGTGAGGGCTCTGTCCCTGTTTCAACAAAGTGCATAATCATTTGCTTATTTTTAAACAAACAATAATTGACATCAATAGGATTACTCCTATGCATATGGTTAAGTATGTGCATAAGTACTTTGCTGGATTAGAGCTAGAGTGCTCATCACTTTGCAGGATTAAGCAATAGGTGAAGATAAGAATTTAATCATGTGGCGAGTAGCCTTGGGTTCCCGTTGAGGTACATAACTAATTTGCATAGAGAGTCAGTCTCTGTAATCCGTTCTTAGGATCTGCTTCTCAGTTGCACTAAAGTTCCTCTACACCAATTTAACAGTATAGAGAAGCCTAATAATGTAACTGAAAGTCAGATCCACAGTCCTTAATGAGAGTTTTGTCTTAACAAGAACTGAAGACAGAATTTAGAAGTTGGACGTAACAGAAGGTATGCAGGACCTGGAATGATGATAACGGAATCTGAAACCTTCTGGTAATGCCTAGCAATAGGGTGGAAAACAGCAGCTGTTTTATGTTTGAGATAACAGTATTAAAAATTTACTTTGTCCACACTCCCTCCCTCGCTACTCTGTCCCTTGAATTTTTGCTTTCTTAAAGAGGCAATCTTCTTTTCACTATTATATGAGAATAAAAGAACTTTTTAAAGTGTTTTTTTTTAAAGATTCTGAGGGAAAAAAATGGTCGTTCTAACAAAGATAATTTGGTGGTTACATCAAAGAAATCTATTAATTTAATGTGACCTCCACATATATCACATTGACAACTGTTCAGTTAACACAAGCTAAAAGCATAAATTTTCTTTTAGAATATCATGCTGGCTATCCACCATTCATTGAGAAGAAACTTCTGGTTGTACTGATACAAAGTCAGTAATGGCAAAGGTCGTACATGATCTAATCTGAACTCAAAGTAATAAACATATTGAAAGTCTAATCTGTGTTACCAATGTTAATGCAAATAGAGTTACTCCATTGACTTACTTGGGATTTACATGGATTTTACAGATCAGAAACTAGCCCAGTATGTTTTACCTTATGGATTTACATAACTGATGCATTATATTTGCCATAATCAAGTGCCACCTGTCCCGTTAGCAGTTTAGTGAATGTTGGGCTCAGGAACCAGACCCAAACCCCTCCAGATCATGGCCACCACATTGTATGCATGATTTATATATTACATGCGAAAATTAAAGGCTAACAGTGAAGTTAACATGGAGACTAGCAGCCTAGGAACATTTTTGGAGAGCATAAAAAATTAAATCAAAATATCTCATACATACAAAATATTCGTGAGGTGATACAACAATAGATAAATATATAATTGTAATGGGTGGCCTCACCCATGGAGTGTCCCCTGACAGCCCAGTGCAGTGCCACCATTGTGTCTCTACTTCAGTCTCCCCAAGTGAGAGTTTTAATAAATCCAGTGGGGCTTGTATATTGTATAGTATCCCTTTAGATTTCTAGTTTTTTTTAACTCCAAAGGAAGCATGTCATACAAATAGGCCTCCCTCTCAGCTTCTTTGGCACAAATGGGGCTATCTTCCAAATTGTCCTTTATACTTCTCCTTAACACAGAAGTTTCCCACAGCTCTCTTTCCTGCGACTGTGGTTCAGGCCAGCTTCAGGGCTTTCTCCTCAGCTGGACCCTTTCACAGGCACCTGCCCTGCTGTGAAGAAGGAGGCACCATTTATGCTGACCCCTTCTCCCAGCTCATTCCTTATTGACTGGGATCACTTTCCTTTCTCCCCATATCTTTTTAAGGGACAGACTGTCTGTCACAATATACCAGCAATCTTTATTAAAGTCATAACTATATGTAAAATGTATATAAAATGTAACAATAAATTCAGACCCAAGATGTTGCCAGTTTCTATGATCAAACATAGGTAAAAGTCTCAGAATCTGCTCTTCTTCTATCCATTTTACTGACCCTACTTTCTTCTATTTTTCCTAATCTCCATGGGTGAGGTTCTATGTTGCAACTCCAAGAGATGCAGAACAGAATTCGCAGTGCATGGTGATGGGCTACAGCAATTTTAAGCCCCCTTTATGCCCTCCTGATCTTGGGCTGCTCTGGGGGTTGGAGAGGACTCTGGAACCTGTTTAAGGTATGACAGTGGGCTGCAGAATCTGCTCAGTACTGTGTGATACAGCCCCTCCACCACATAGCTTCCTGCCCCAGCCCTGGCCTTAGCATAATGCCTGCCCTGGGGGAATCCTTTTAGGGCCCCTTCTTGCTATCCCAGCCATTTTATGTGGCTTAAAGGGACCAGAGCAGTGGTGAGGATCTTATCTCATGTATTCCAAAAGTATGTTCTGTGAGCACTTGATTTGACTCTCATTGAAGTTTGTGGAAGGGCTCCCATTGTTTTCAGTAGAACCTGGATCAGGCTCTAAGTGTCTAAGTTAAAAAGTGTAAAAAGAGTTGATTTAATAGAAAGTGTAAGAAGAGTTGATTTACTGGCTCTTTCAGTAGCTATTTGTGTTACCTCATTTTAAGTTAAAGATAGGTAGAATTCAAAAATGTTTTGCTGGTAAATTTCTTATTTTAGAATTGTAGAGTTTATTTCAAATTTTTGGTGTTCCCTCTGGCCCTTTTTTCAGAAACGTGTTTCCCGTCCATTTGTCACATGACTCTCTTCTGTCCCATTCTCTGCTTACCCACTCACTTCAGTAATTCCAACTGTTGCATGCTAATGGAGAGAGTCATCACAGTATTGTTTCCATGCTGCTGGCTTCCCAGACATAGAGTTGTAGTGTGCAGCCTCTCCTGCAGATCTCCCTGTTCATTCTATTGCTACAGCCACACAAAATTCCTGTTTGTGTGATTAAGGCATGTGCACCTCTGCAGTTGGCCCCTTCCCTGCAGTCTTGCTGCCATTTGCTCTTCTGCTACCCTGCCTGCAGCTGCTTTTGCTACATCCTGTTCCAGCAGGTTTAGACCTGCTTCTCCCCAAAACCCTTACACTGATTTCTCTCAGTTGATTTTCTTTGTGCAGGGAACACCAAGTTCCCTGGTTCCACTCCTTCTCCTTTTTCCTGGCCCACCCTTCATGAATATCGAGTGGGTTCTATAACC
This sequence comes from Chelonoidis abingdonii, assembly GCF_003597395.2. NCBI lineage: Eukaryota > Metazoa > Chordata > Testudines > Testudinidae > Chelonoidis > Chelonoidis abingdonii. The sequence goes on from NC_133772.1 coordinate 93,495,369, forward strand.
ATGTCGATTTTATCCCCGGGGAGCTCACTCACACTATTTCCCATTTGGACGCAGCTAAAAGAATTACAATGTACAAGTGATGCTTCAATTCAGTTGGACAGCTGCATTCCACAGCTGCCTAATGCCCCTCCCTCTCTTCATACTCCAATCCTCCTCCTAAGGCACATGCAGCTAAGGCCCCAATCCAGCAAAGCACTTAATTACTCACTCAACTTTAAACACATGAGTAACCCCATTGAATTCAAATTGTGTTTAAATGTTTTTCTGGGTCAGGGCCTAAAGTAAAAGGCCCAGATGAAGGATACAGTTGCAGAGATGAAGATTCACTTCAGATGAAGGTGTGAGTTCAGATGAGAAACCAAATGGGTAATTTGGTGGAAGGACCTTTCTAAGGGCTTGTCTACACAAGGACACTCATGAAAGCTAAAATGAATCAACTAAGGGTTTGAAGTTAAAGCTCCTAAATTAAGTTCCCTTAAACCTTATGTGGATGCTCTCATTCAGAAGTGGCCTCTACGTGCCACCTTAGTTTTGAATGAGAGCAGCCACACAAGGGTTTAACATGCTTTAACTTTTGTTCGTTGACTTCACACCTTTAGTTGATTTGCTGTAACATTTCTGAATATCCCCACATAGACAAGGCCAAAGATAGCTACAACAACTGACATCAACACCTGTAAAATACTCAACTCTTTAGTTCTGAAACCTGAACCTTGGATGACCATGGCACAAACACCTCCAATCGAGGTGAAGTTTCACATAAAGCGAATGTAGTTGAGAATTCTCAGACTGACTTTCAAATCATTCTTTCACAGATCAGAGTGCAATTTGTGCAGAGTCTCATGAGCAACATGATTGTTATTTCTCTATCTTAAGGTTTTTTATATTAGCTCCTATCACTCTAGTACTTGAGTATTTCCCAGGTTAACTCAGTTGGCATAGCATGGTCTCTAATGGACCTCCTGGTATCTTCAGCTCTTCATTGGTTATTGTTCTGTTTTATTTTTTGCAATGATGATTGTTCTAAGGATCATTCTGGTTCTGGTACAAAAGCTTTATCAAAGGTCTTGCAGTATGTCCTAAGAATAGTCAGACTCTGGATTAGTCTAATCATTTTCCATAACTGGATTCCCCTGCTGAGATTGCCTTATCTCCAGCTGTCAAGGACTTCATCGTTGACAGATAGGGAACACATCTGTCTTACAGTTCCTAGATGAAGATGCAATCTTTGATGTAGCTGAGACCTGATTCTTAAATAAGATCAAGGCAAAGGCCTGAACTTGCAGCAGAAATAGTTTAAAAGTCAGTGGAGGCAGAGGACAGCGGTGATGTGATCACCCATAGAAGAAGTGGGCGGTTGCATTCTGTACAAACTGGAGCCTTTGAACTTGCTTTCACATTCAACTTCAGAGACAGTGAATTACATTATTCCAATCTGGAGATGAAAAATACATGGATCACTGTGTCCAGGCCCTTCTCTAGGAAGAATTCAGCTCACTTATAGCTGTATTGACTCTGCCATTCTAATGGGAGAAAAAAGTAGTAAGCAGATATGACTCTCAATACTCAGGGAGCAGATCTGTTAAGTAATCACTTTTCAGAGAAGAATCACTTTATTTGCTGTTCCCTTATGTACAGTATAAATTGTCTGAGATTTACATTCTCTCAAAAGTTACTCAGGTTGCATATATAGCAGGCACTCACTTTTTTGCAGACTCAGTTGAGAAAATGTTGCCCTAATATTTGTACTTTAAAGTTTTGAATTGTAATTTAATGTAAATTTGTAAATGTCTTTTCATTTTATTTTGAGTCACTTAGCAACAACTATCCACAAGTACTGAGCATTTGATATCCCACACTTCTTTGGATAAAAGAATTACAGTAAGCAGATTTCACTGACATTTACAAATCTACTCAGCTCAATTTATTCCAAAAGGTTTTGTTAAAACAATAAATGTGTGTCCTAATGGCATAAATATAATCAGAGCATCTCTGACATGTCTGGGTTGTTCAGTGCTATTTTCTGTGTATGTACTGTATGATATTCATAGTGAGCTATGAATTAGCTGCAGGCCTTTAATGGTTGTCCTATGTACACATGGAATTTCTATATTGAATTATTTTTAAAAAATAGCATTAAAGGGCTAATGTATTATCAGTAAACTCTACATATAATTTTTGTTAACATGGTTATTGAGAAGAACCTTGTATTAGAAAATGAAGCCCCCTGTTCTTTGTGTGCTTGCCTATGTCCATTACACTGCAGGTGTGTATGCATCTCATGCACCGGTACTGGAATGTGTTCCTCAATGGTACCTCCATGCACCCTGTCCTCCTTGTGTTCCCAACAGAGGGTACGTCTACACTGCACGATTATTTCGAAGTAGTTTAAACCGATGTTACAAAACCGATGTTATAAAATCGGTTTTGCGCGTCCACAGTGCGATCAAAAAATCGATTGCTTATGTCCATGGTCCAAGGCTACCATCGATTTCAGGAGCGGTGCACTGTGGGTAGCTGTTCCTCAGCTATCCCATAGTTCCCACTTCCGTGTTGAGAGCACAGTGCCTGATGG
>NC_133772.1:93508407-93570441 GCF_003597395.2 Chelonoidis abingdonii
TTAACTCGATATTAATGACGACGTCGTGTGAACGGATACAGCGTTAAATCGGTATATCGGCCATTAAACCGATTTAAAGTCGCAGTGTAGACCTGGCCAGAGAGTATAAAGGAACAACCATCCTGCTCATCCTTCAGTTCCTTCTTACTGTCTGTGGTTTGTAGTTGGAGCATTTCTGTGTTTTAAAGCCCCATTCAGCTGTGAACAAAGTTTCTTATAATTAGCTTTTTTATCTAATGTGACCTATGAACATCTTTTTTTCTTTTAGTTTTTTTGTATCTGGTGGGCCTCCAGGCCTCTCCCAATACCAGGGAAACCTGTGCCAAGATCCCCTACTTTTAAGCCCTTCTCAACCTGCCATAAGCCAATGCCTGTTAGTTACCCTCATTTTTGCTGTTTAAAGTGTTTGGTTGAGAGTCACATTACAGACAGATGTCCAGTCTGCCAGGGGTTCAAATCCAGAATGAAGATGCAGAGAGAAGAGCACCTTCTGTATATTCTTATGGAGACTGCTCTTCACCCCACATTGGAACCCCCTCAGTCTGCAAAAAGGAATTCATTCATAGACTCAGTCTAGGAGTACGCCCTTGGCCTTGCCTGTAGACAGGACTGTAGGCAAACCCCTTCACTGGGGTTGTCCTCTTTAAGGCATAAGAGCTTGGACCACTCACATCCTCTGAAACAACCAAGGAAAATGGCAATGATTTCTTTGAAGATCTCTGTACGGAGCTTCTCTGCAGTGAAAGGCCACTCCAGTACAGAAGGTAGAGGGCACCCTTCAGCTCTCTGGTACCAGCTCACAGTGAGTCTCAAAGGGCTGAGCCATTGACTCAGGTTCCCACTCTGGGACCATTAAGGCCAACTACTTCATCAGTGATGGCAGTAAAATTATAGAAGTGTAGGACTGGAAAGAAGACCAAGAGGTCTTCTAATTCATCCCCCTGCACTCAAGGCAGGACAGGTATTAGACAGTCCCTGTCAGGTGTTTATCTAAACTGCTCTTAAAAACCTCCAATGATGGAGATTCCACATCCTCCCTAGGCAATTTAGTCCAGTGCTTAACTACCTACAGGAAGTTTTTTCTAATGTCCAACATACAAGAGACTGTAGGAGATCTGACATTGCTGCTTACAGTGGGGTAGCCATCCATTTCAGTGCCAACAACACCAGAAGCCTATGTGGCTACCAGGGACCTGTTGTGCCTTTTAGTACTGCCATCACCACTGATTCAGGTGAAGATCCTCTACTGGCACCAGCACATGTGCCACTGTCATCAGCACTAATGTTAGGGTTTGTTGCAGCCCCATCAATCTCAGGGCTGGTACTGCACTCACTGGCATCTTTGGTGTTGATATCTAGGCCTCTGGTACTGACTCCACACAGTACCAGTTTCTAAGGAGCCTTCAGTGCTGCTGCCGTTACTGCAATCTCAACATAGATTCATGTCCTGGTCTCCAAAGTCTCCTCTGCACCACCTTGGCCTTCAGAGTTCTCTTACTCTTCGTCAGTGGGTTCCCAGGTCTCCTACTTCAGAGAGTCCAGGGCCGCCTCCAGAATCCACTCCTGCTCTCACATAAGATCCTCTGTCAGGAGCAGATCCAGGAATTGGGAAACTTGGTATAGGCACAACTGGCCTCCAGTACTGTGTCAGCCTCCTCACTGGCCATACTGGACACATTGAAGGATGCTTCAGGAATCCTGATAAACATTTATGCTTCCTCATAGAAGCAAATTGCCAAGACAGGCATCACCCCCCACACCCCTAATATGAAAAAAACACAAATGGTTGTTACTAAACTGTCTCCAGAGACAGATTTTCTGGAGCTTCCCCAACTTGGCTTGGACTAATAATCTACCTCAGCAGTGCAAGATCAACCTCCATTGAATACATAATCCTCATTACTTGATGAGGCTCTTGTACTGGAAGCTTCCTCTGTGGTACTGGATGACTACAAAATCTACAAACAGCTCCTGAAAAAGATAGCTGTATCTCCTAGTATTCAGATGGAGGTTTTGGAGGAGATTTCTCACAAACATATAGACATTTTGCACTTGGCTATATTGCAGATAAGGTAACCCTTCGTATAAATGAGGTGATAATGCAACCCATCAGGTCACTGTGGCAACCCCACACATCTGTTCCACCAATGGCTAAGTGCATGGAGCACAAATACCAGGTGGCATCCCAGAAGTTTCAGCAATTTTATTCACACCCTGCACTGGGCTCAGTGGTAGTGGCCATGGTGAACAAAAGGAACTGTAAAAAGTTGTCTTTGATTTTTGTGTGCCACCATTTTTGGATGCTGAACTTGAGACATTGTAGGCATAATCTTCTGAGGTGCTGGACAATCAATATTCCAGCTGTCATTAGTGGACAATGTGAGTTCTCAACACCTGTAAAAATGTAGCCCAAAGTATCTCAGGGTGGACACCCAAACTCAGAGGCCACTTTGCAAAATACTAACCCAAATGTTTGTGTGAATTTGGTATCAAACACTCTAAATCACAGCTAGTTTTCTTCAGCATGACCACGTTTCTTGCCTGTCATTATGTGTGTGGTTTGGTAATTGAAACATAAAATTAAGGCCTCCTTTAAATTCTTTTATTTTAGGTAAAACCACAGGAAATGAAAACATTTGGAAAATATTTTAACTTTTGGTTTCAAAACGACACTCATAATAACAGAGACAAAATGTGGTAACCACAAAATATCATTTGCTGAAACATCATGCATGAAATGCAAAAAGACAGGTTGGGTGCAAAAGAATAGTATTTTTTCCCTAGTTTTTCCAATGCCTCTCAGTCGTGACCTGCAATAACCCCTGCTTTTGGACCATTCTTGTCCAGTCTGCCAGCTAGGCTGAAATGTAAGAGATTGTTAGTGTGTGTGGTGATGCAACACCAGAGGTTAAGATCTTTAAATATGTTTACATTTGCGACCTGAATCAGGATTTGGTAACGGGTCTGTCAAACTAAAAGGCACCATTCCAACCCATAAAACTATTTGCAACAAAATAGTATTTAACAAGATTTTTAGGCTTTCCCAGCCCTTTGCTTATACTCTGACACAGCTGAGCAAAGGATATTCACACTTACAGTTATCCCACAAGCTTTACCAGACCTTTTCGGTTTTGAGACTGTTGATTTTTGCTATGCAAAGAAAAAGTTTGACTACGTTCAACTTTGTACTGCTTTGTTTCTTGTCATATTTCCCAGTATGAGTCTTTCAGCAGGTTGCAAATAATTCTATTCCAAAAATGTAAGGTTTTTATTAAAAGAAAAGTACCCAATTTACCAAGTAACCTGATCACAAAAAGTATTTTATGTCAGCACTTCGTCATCTGATAACAGAAGATTTTTGCATAAGACCCATCTGTTTTCTGAGCGGAAAATGAGCACTCCATTGTGTCACTGTCAGTGAAACTCTGAGTAATGTATGTAGCACTATTGTTCTGTATTGGGAAATGCTCAAGTGTTGATAATGAATAACTTCAGTGCACGCATCTGATAAAGTGGTTTTAGCCCACGAAAACTTATGCTCAAATAAATTTGTTAGTCTCTAAGGTGCCACAAGTACTCCTGTTCTTTTTGCGGATACAGACTAACACGGCTGCTACTCTGAAACCTGTCATTATTCAGTGATTATGTGTGTCAATTTTCCATGGCTGGCTTCCTTTTAGTGATCAATTCCACATTGCTTGTTGCTCAGATAGACAAATAATAGGAGCATTTATATTTGAGACCTCTTTCATAGCCTGCTACTAACATGTTTAAAATAGAAAACATATCTCACTCTTACATGACTTGTGGAAAAGCTATGCAATACCTATTTAGCTATAGTGATTCAAGGAACTCTTAAGTGTGGATTTTGGTGTAGGACAGTGATATAAAATTATTGGGCCATATATTCAACTGGTGTAAATTGTTATAGCTCCATTGAAGTCAACAGAGCTATGACAGTTTACACTTGCTGTGGATCTGGCCCATTAGATGAAGTGTACTGGAGGTATCTGCCTATGTCTGGATTTCCTGACAAAATCATCTGTGGACTATAGATAATTGGGAGCAAAAGAGTGAAATTGTGGATAATAGAATCTTTTATTCTCTTGGTGGGCATAAATACTCCCATTAGGGCTATAAAAACTATATACATATTGCAAGGGGAGAATAAACACCCCAAATGTGTCATAAAAAGAAGAAAAAAACCATGATGCAAATGATCTTTTCTGAGATGGACTATGGCTGTGATCATATCCACTCTGTGGCTCTCTGGTGCATATTTTGCTCTAATTTCCCATGCAGAACTCCTGTGGTATCCATGGTATCAGTGGAAACTCTGAGCACAGGCCAAGAGTAGCCTACGGTGATCTACCACACAGATTAAAGAGGGGAAGTTTGCTTTATGATAAAAGTAGGTATTACTACATCATATTTGTTAGAAATTCAGAACGATATGGAAAAAATTGGAAGTAGAAAAGAGCGGTAGAGAACGTATGCTAAGAAGGATAAATTCACACTATAATCAGGGATGGACAGCAGACAGCTTATTATTTCCATTCATTCAGATGGATTTCAGTAAACTCGTTAATGCTCTGTCTGAATTTTCAGATGTGAATTTTATCTGAAAAACTCCTCCTCTTCCCCAAACAAAATAAAAAAAGTAATACACTATAGAGTTATACTCCCTTTTTCCTGCCCTAAGTATTAGTTTCTAAAAGCAATTTTAAATCATATCGCTTATTTTCAGTTTTTATGTATATAATTAATTTTATTATTTAAATTCCAAAAATGTTCTCATAGCTGCACAGGACACAAATTTAAAGACAGTCCCTGTTCTGTGATCTTATTACGCTCTGAAAGACAGACATATTTAAGTATCAGAGGGGTAGCCGTGTTAGTCTGGATCTGTAAAAGCAGCAGAGAATCCTGTGGCACCTTATAGACTAACAGACGTTTTGGAGCGTGAGCTTTCGTGGGTGAATACCCACTTCGTCAGACGCACGAAAGCTCACGCTCCAAAACGTCTGTTAGTCTATAAGGTGCCACAGGATTCTCTGCTGCTTTTACAGACATATTTAAGACAAGATACGTTGGCAGATTCACAGGATGGTATTAAGTTAGAAAAGTTTTTAAGGTCTAGAAAAAAAGGCATGGAACATTATGAAATAATCTTGAAATCTGCTTTTTATTTGAACAGAGTTCTTTATTTAAAAAAAATCTCTACTGTTCGAGGCTGATTTATATATTAGAAAAAGAGTACCGTTATAAAATAGGCTGATAACTCTTGAAGACCACTTAAAGCTGTAACCTACAGTTATCGTGGACTATTCTTCCTTATTCTCCAACCTTGGAGGCTTCTCTTTTTTATTTTTTAAAATCCTTCTGTCAAGCTTCACAATGTAGGACTGGCACAAAGAGCTGTTCAGGCAGCTGATTGTCTTTCTAATTCCCCAATGTCTCCCTCTGCTTCAAGGACAAGAAGTTCCTCTGGGGCTCTCTATCTTCAGTCAGTAGCTTTTTCCATTGTGTTTTTTCATTTTTCTCCCTCTTCTTGGGGCCCTCCACGATAGGCAAAGGATTTTTGAGAACAAGAGACTGCAGGAAACTGGTATTTGAGGAGAAAATGCTGCAGTGTAGCAGACCCAGCTAAGATCAAAAGCTCATAGCCCAGTACAATAGTGTGCTGCCTCTCCCACTCTACAGCAGTGTGGCAGGCAGCCTTAAGTTGTTTGGGGCAGAAATTCAGCCGCGAAAACTGGCATTTTGGAAGTAACAAGTCAGAAGTCTGTGACTGGTTTTTCTGTTCTTCCTGGGGTAAAATAGGGGGTCCAAGAGTGTCTCCAAGAGACACTGGAAAGTCAGAGGATCAGGAAGAACCCATGGCACAGGACCCTGCACCCCCTTTCAGACCACCACACTAACAAGGAATTTTTCCTTAATTGTTCAAGGAGAACATGTCTGTCCTTGTTGTAGTTGGTATCTTGTAACCCCGCCCCCCCCCACGCTGTCAGCTCCTTCATCTCTGGGGTCGTCTATGACTTTCACAGGCTCTGAAATAGAAACTTCAGTTTAAAAAACAAACCAACCCCAATGCCTCTCAAAGCACTCGTATGACTTGGATTCTCTATATTTGGCACCGGTTACCATTCTGTTAGGGCAGCCTGAGAGTTCTGTGCACTGATTCTGTTCTCCCCTCAGATGTGGGTTTCCCCAGCATTACTGCCAGCCTGCTGGTGCCAGTTAACCCTCTCTTCCCTTGGCTCCCTTGAGTATGGCATAGTCCAATCCTCCATTTACCACTGCTTTCCTTTTCACAGGATGCAACACAGCAGCTAGTCTATACTATTAGCCTATCAGTGGCAGTAGACCTTTGGTTTTCCATTTGGCCTCCTTTGGGTCAGTGTGGTCTAACTTTGCCTGTCTTTTTACTGCATCTGCTGGTTGCTTCTCTTAGCAAAGCAGCAGTGTAGCCTCGAGTCGTCCATACTTATAGCTTGAATGTACAACAGACCACCAAAATAGCTGGAATCTTCAGGTAGAGGTGTAATTAAGCTGTTCTCCTTCCAGTTTCCCTTCATATGTGCCAGATCAGCTTGGCCTGCTATTTTATTGACCCTAATGGCAGCTTTCATCCAATTGATATTGGTGAGCGTGTTCAGTTGCTCACTCCAGTGGCTTCCTAGCTCTAATGGACAATCTGAAAGCCTGTGATCCTGCTCTAAAATGTCAGTATCAAGGGATTGAGAGTGCATCATTTGAAGCAAGGGACCTCAAATGTGAGTGCTTCTGTTCGGCTCTGTCCCTTTCCTCACCATCTCGTGCTTCTACAAAACAAATGTAGAAACTATCCACAAATCTGGGATTTTAGGGGATTCTGAGAACTTGATCCTTATGGTGCAAGAATCCTATTTTTTCTCAAAATCAGGGATATACTGGAGTTTCTTCTGTGTGGGCTGTTGACTGGGTCCAAATCCTAACTTTCTGAAGGTACAAGTCTCAGTGTTATTAGCCTTGCCGACTAATAGACTAGTAATTCTGAACTGTCTTTGTTTAATATATAGAGGAATCTTCCTTTTACTTTTATTAATAACATTGGCCAAGAGAGTTAGTAAGTTGAGGGACATATCACTCTAGATTCCTTAAGTGCAGTTTTGTCCAGATGAGGTGATTCTCAGCCAGCGCTAGAATTTTCTGCCCCCAAAATTATGATTTTCATTTAAACCATTTGTGTTCTATGTGTTTTAAGCCATAAGCTAGGAGAATCCTCTGAACACTTTAGGTATGGATGGAACACTCAAATTCTATTTATGCAGAATCAATCCTAGAAAAAAAAAATCACATCCAGTTTTAAGGTTAGATAGATAAGTTAAGAAGAAGTGCAAAGCATAACCACTGTTTCCAAATGGATAAATTCAAGAATTTATCAGGCCTACAAATTGTTTCAAAAGATCTCCCTCCTGTTGTGAAGGTTATTCAATCAGGTACCTGACCATTTCCTGTGAAGAAACTTCATTGAAGTAATTCCTGATCTTCAGTGCATTCCTTTATCATTTTAAAATAGTTGTGTTGTGTTTTTGCCTGATACAGCTTTTGGACTAAAGGTTCTGTTGTCTTCCTCTTGGTTTTCCTTCAGAAAATCCATCATCTAGTGGGTGAAGGAAGAAAGGGGAAAGCAAGCAAACACCCAGGCATCTAACATAAGAGCTGTTTTTCCTCATGGTTCAGTTTTGTTGATGTTTTAAGTTTACTTCCAATCTGTGGTGATTGCTTTATTACTGGCTACTTCCAACTTGGAATGGTTTACTGAGCATTAAGTGTCTATTAGGGAGAAAATTGACACTTACCCACCTGCAATTTTTCTTCTCTGAAATGGGCACATGGTGATCTCCATCCAGGTCATTACCTAATTTGTATTAACATATAGTTGGAGGGAAGATACCTTAATCCTTCCTTTTTCCCTTATGGGCCATTCCTGCAGGGAAAGATGGAGAAAGATTAGGATTTCTTCATATTGGGATCTTTTTTTCTGTATGTCTCTATTTCCATTTTTTGTATAATAAATGAATAAGGAGACAAAAGATAAAATATCCTGCCAGGATATTACTAATTTTTCATAGTGTTTATTAGTCAGAATGTATAATTCATTTTTTCAACTTGAGCAGTTGGCTGGGCTATTACAGACAGTCTGTGAACAGCTCCACTTGGAGTCATTGTGAAGTTAGAGAGAAAGAGGTTGAAATGAAAGAAAAAGAAAAAGCACCAGCTGTGCTTGGCGGATGAAGAATAACCCAGTTGTAATGGAACATGGAGAACAAGATGCCCACTTCAGGGAAAGAAAAATTACATGCAGGTAAAGTAAATTTTACCTCTTATTCCCATCCATCACACCCCAATGCCTAAGCTGCCAGTTGAGTGGGAAGAACACAAAGTTGTGAGACTTTTCTAAGCTATACTGGGGTGTGGACCGATGTAGAACTTGCCCCTAGATCAAATGCAAAAAACAATTTTGCATCTACCCTCACTCAGCTGTACCAATCATTCCTGGTGTGTCACTGAGAATCTATATGTGCTAAAAGGTTTGTGGTGGATAGAGTGTAGTTCAGACTATTGCAAAGAACAAGGCATGAGGGACAAAATTGTACTTTTCCCATTTATTACAAAATAAGAGCCCATGGTCTTTGCATGCTTTTGTTCCCTCTCCTTTTAAATTATCAGTGTTGCAGCAACAGTTTGATGACAATCTAATACCACACCCTGAATACATCAGAAATCCAGGACTATAGAGGAAGAGATTCTCGAAGAGAAATATTCTACTGGTTCCCCACAGGTGAAGGGGGGGAAAGTATGATGTTTCCTTTTAAAAATTCTTTGCAAGTGGTGATTACTTAGCACAGCAGATATTTCCTTTCTGTCATTTACAAACAAATTACTAGCCATTGGGTGCTGGTACCAATCTTGGCATAAAAACATATGAATGGCCATACTGGGTCAGAACAAAGGTCCATCTAGCCTAGTATCCTGTCTTCTGACAGTGGCTAATGCCAGGTACCCTAGAGGGAATGTGTGATGGGTTCGGTCACAGAAACCCCCTTGGGACTGTCACCTGATGTGCTGAAACTACCTCTGAGCTGTTTTCTCTAATGGCTTGGGACTCTAGAACCCTGTTTTGTTGAGCTAGACACACTAGCCTGCTGCAACACACACCCAGGGTCTGAACCACACCCCCAAATCTGCAGACTTAACTGAAAACATCTCAGCAAATACTTCTGTCTCCAGCATCCAGATCTCACAGGGATTCAAACCCAAAATAAATCAATTTTAGTCTGTATAAAGCTTATACAGGGTAAACTCATAAATTGTCCGCCCTCTATAACACTGATAGGGAGATATGTACAGCTGTTTGCTCCCCCAGGTATTAATCACTTACTCTGGGTTCATTAATAAACACAAGTGATTTTATTAAGTATAAAAAGTATGATTTAAGTGGTATCAAGCAAAACAAAACAAAACACACAAGTCTAAGCCTAATACATTAAGAAACTGTATACAGGTAAGTCTCACCCTCCGAGATGTTCCAATAAGCTTCTTTCAAACTAGACTCCTTTCTAGTCTGGGCCCAATCCTTTCCCCTGGTACAGTCCTTGTTAGTTCCATCTCAGGTGGTAACTAGGGGTTTTCTCATGACTGGAAGCCCTTTTTGTTCTGTTCCACCCCCTTTTATAGCTTTGGCACCAGGCAGGAATCTTTTGTCTCTCTGGATCCCCACCCCTCCTTCTAAATGGAAAAAACACGAGTTATAAGATGGATTCCAGTTCAGGTCACATGATCACATATCACTGTAAGAGCTCCTTCTTCATTGCTTAGGGTCTGGAGGACAGGTACACAGGAAGGCTTGCAGGCAAACAAACCCATTCACAGTTCATTGATTCTGAAGCATCCTTAATGGCATCCACTTAACATGTTTATATCAGTAATACAAGTTTATATCTTATTCTCCTGACTCCAGACATAGAAATAATACCTGAAAACAAATAGAATGAACACACTCAGTAGACCATATGCTTTGTAATAATACCTTACAAGAAACCTTTTGCACAAAGCATATTCCAGTTACATCATATTTACACTCATAAATCTATTTTCATAAAACATAAGAAGTGCAATGTCACAGAATGAACAGAACAGATAATCATCAAGTAATGCCTGTCGCTCATTCCACGCTTGTGGCAAACAGAGGCTAGGGACACCATCCCTGCCCATCCTGGCTAATAGCCATTGATGGCTGTATCCTTCATGAATTTATCTAGTTCTTATCCCTTTGGTGAGGGACCTTGTCAAAGGCTTTCTGAAAAACTAAGTACACTATATCCATTAGATCCCCCTTGTCCACATGCTTGTTGACTCCTTCAAAGAATTCTAGTAGATTGGTGAGGTATGATTTCCCTTTACAAAAACCATGTTGACCCTTCCCCAACAAATTATGTTCACCTATGTGTCTGACAATTTTGTTCTTTACTATAGTTTCAACCAGTTTGACCAGTACTGAAGTCAGGCTTACAGGCCTGTAATTGCCAGGATCACCTCGGGTGGCCTTTTCAAAAATTGGTGTCACATTAGCTATCCTTCAGTCATTTGGTACAGAAGCTGACTTAAATGATACATTAGAGACTAGTTAATAGTTCTGCAATTTCACAGTTGAGTTCCTTCAGAATTCTTGGCATCTATAAGTAGTCCCGTTAAGAAAAAAATGAATACTTGAGCACCAAAAACTACCTATGACCCTTTGCTATTTTTCCAGAGAAGAAATTGTTTAAAAATATTCAGTTGAAGACAAGAGCAGGCAGCAGGTGCTAGCACTGGTGTCTGTATACTTCTGGTGTCTTGAACAATCTTTTAGCTGTGGAAAAAGGAATATTAGGACAGATCTTCAACTAATGGTAAATTGGTGTAGCTCCATTGAGGTTAGAACAACACCAGTTGACACCCTGAAAAGTATCAGAGGGTCATGGGTGCCATCATGAGATTTTTACATATTTTCCAGGATTTACTATTGCAACAACTGAGAAATTCCTGAGAAAACTGACTTCAGCCTCATTACTTTTCAGCAGTGAGTTCCATATATATGTATATGCTGTTGACAATTTGTTTGAAGTATGTGCTGTACTGGAAGTGGGAATTTTTTGTAGTATTTTTATGAACGATAGGCATATTAGTTGTCCTATTTGGCTTGGTATTGCTACCCAGTGGATGCAATAAGTTTCAAATATTTCTCCTGGAACAGAGAGAAGGCATGAGGTATGTCATATAGTGGTCTGGGGTGGGGTGAATGAGATGTCAAGGGCTGCAATCCATATGTTTGAATGGAAGGACTCCATAGGGATAATGGAAACCCCAAAGATCGACACCTAATTGCAAAAGTAACTGAACATGCAAACATAGCATGGCGATGTTGAGAGAACAAAGAAGATGGGTGTCAAAAAATGGGTTAAGAGCTGGGTTCACACAGACATACAGCAGCTCATTTGGGACTGAGAAGCAAAGGGTCACAGAGGGAAAGAGGCCAGATGGATTCTACAGTAGCATGGCTTAGTGGAGCCCAGCTTTGGCCAACATGAATTCTGTCATAACCTTTGCTTCTTTATACTAACCTGAGGACTTCCCAACCCTGTATCACAGTTGACTACTAAAACCAACCTGGTTTTGTGAAGGCTGCCTGGTGTTGCTGCACATACTGACTGACATGCTTTGGTCTCTAAAGGGGGTAAGTATCTCTGAACATCTGTCTAGCTTATTCAGACCCCTGGGCAGACCTAATGGTGTGAAACAGGAGTTCTGGAGCCCAATGGCTCACTCCCAGAGTCGTTGAGGCTGCATGGCCTACCCTTGTGGAACAGGGTGAACCTGCGGGGGTCTGACACACTAAAGGGGTAGCCCCAGAGGACTGTTCAAAGGCTGGGGAATACCACAGACACTGTAAATCCATAATATATGCCATACACTAAGTTTATTTGGAGTGGCTGCCACGTTGTCATTAATGAAAAGGGCTTGATAACCCTCGCTAGTGCAGTGGGACTGAAAACTGCACTCTGAGACAGCTGCACCCTACAGAATGATTCTCCTTTTTCCTCCCTCACACCTCCTTTTGTAAGGTCACAAAGTTTTTCTACCACTGCCCTCCTTAAAAGTCCTGACAATGAATGTTTGCAGTGGTGTTGTAACCATCAGGACCCGCTGTAAGCTGATTCCCCTGAACTGGGCCCTGCACCTAAGAGGGCCCCATGCCTCAAAGAGGAGTGCCTAACTTAGGTGCTGTAGTAGAGGGGGACCTTGAGGGCGGAGGGGAGCCACGCCGGCTCACCATACTCCTTCGGCCTCGGGCCCGTCCCTTGCTGCGGGGCTGAGTGAACCGACAACAGTTAGTAAGGGGCTCAGGCCCTTGGGTGCAGGGCTGAGTGAATGACCGGCCTCTAGAAGCCCCCGGCCCCGGGGTCAGGGTGGGGCTGTAAGCAGTTCAGGAGTCAGGCCCTTTCAGTCGGGCTGGGTGCTAAGCCAGGAGTCTATAAGCCCAGGCCCTTGGGCAGGGCGGGCAGCATACAGTCTAGGCTCAGGCCTTTCAGCAGGGCTGAGCACAGGGTAACAGTATATATATAAGCCCAGGCCCTTGGGCAGGGCGGGGCAACACACACAGTTAGGCTCAGGTACTGCAGCAGGGCTGAGCACCAGGCAACCATTGTAGATGGCCTCCTCAGGCCAGGGGAGGGGGAGTCTGCCACCCTTGGAGGGGTGGCGGGGGAATGCAGGCCCTCCCACTCCTCTGCGTTCCAGCCTGGGGGCCCTAGCAGCGGTCAACGCCGCTGATGGTCAGTGGGGAATCCTGATCGAAACACACTGACATTGGCTCAGATGAGTTTGCAGCCTGACTGGAGTTGGCTGCCCCCGGGCCACTTCCAACCTCCCCCTCACTGGGTACCTGCCCTTCCCCAGCGTCGTCCGGGGGGTCCCAAACCATGGGTTCCTCAGGGTGTCCGGCGTCGGGAGGTCCAGTCCACTCATCGGGGTACCGGGCGTTGGGAGATCCGGTCCACTCCTCCACAGGCCAAGCGTCAGACAGCTCAGTCGGCTCCTCTGAGTACTGGCCCCAGGGAAGGTCAGGCCAGTACCCCTCCAGATACCGGGCACGGGGCAGGCCGGGCCCAGAGGGAGCTCAGGCCCCAGCATCTGCCTTCTCCAGCAGCCTCCTCCTAACTGAGCGCTGGGGCTGGGCTTTTGTACTTCCTGTCCCACCCCTTGACTTCCGGGGGGCTGGGACAGGTGGTGGGGGCCTTGGACTTCCTGTCCTGCCCCTTGACTTCCAGGGGATGGGGACAGGTGGCGGGGCCTCTGCCGGTGGCTGCACCTTCTCTGGCCTATTCCCTGCAGGAGTATGGGGGAGTGGGGCCCCCTCGCTACAGGTGCCTTTTTAATTTTTACACACCCGTTGGCTCTCCGGCAGTGGGTCCTTCACTCGCTCCGGGTCTTCAGCGGCATTTCGGCAGCGGATCCTGCAGTGCTGTGAAAGACTCGGAGCGAAGACCCAGACCACCGCCAGGCGACTCATTCCTGCCGGGTCCCCATCTAAACTATTCGAATTGGGCCCCGCACTTCCTGGAGCTGGCCCTGGTAACCATGTTAGTCCCAGTATATTAGAGAGGCAAGCTGAGTGAGATAATATCTGTTGTCAGACATTCTTCTGTTGGCTAGAAGTTGGTCCAGTAAAAATATTACCTCACCCTCCTTCTCTCTCTGACAATGGGTGGCAGCTTTAAGTTACTAGCTATGGCTGTCTGGGGAAGACTCCCCAGAGTGAAGCCCCAGTAACTTGACATTCTACTATCAGCTTCCAACAGCAGGTCAGTGGATACCATTGACATATTCTAATGCATATTGACCAGCCATGCCTTCATGGAGTATGCCCACAGTATGGAACACATTCATGTCTACATCTTACTTTCATCTGGTGCTTAACATATGGGATATAATCTTGGTTTGCCATTGACTTCAGTCCTGGCCCTGTTCTATATTTCTAGGAAAATCTTCATTTTCATATCATCGCTATCATTACTATATTAGTTTGCTATCTTTATTGATTTGAGCCGTCACAACTGACTTAATGTAAACTGACCCATTAATTCAAGTAGCCCATAGAATCATAGCGAGAAGAAATGAAACTAGATAAAATAGAAGATGTAAATATAAATTTCCATATTGGTTTATTGTTCCTTGTATGTAAGAAATTTTATTGTACAACTTACACAGCTTTAAAATGTAAAATGGTTAAAAGTGTACAAAAAAGCATGTTCTTAGAAAATTATGCTAATAGCAAAAACATGGGCGGCGGAGCAAAACTCTTCAATTCAGTGTGCAAACATTTTATAAAAATAGAAATACTAACTCTACAGGTAGCACTTCCTGATAAGTTATTTAAATAGCGTATCTACACAATTATGAGATTAACTATTCCAATGGCAATGAGAAAAATAATTTATAAAAATACAAGCAATGGTATACAAGATGACAAAAATATAACACGACATTAGAAATAGTATTTAACATTGTTTCAATGCCATTTTATTACTGGGAATATACTTTTCTGCAAAGAGAATTTGACTATGTACAGCATTTAATTTTTTAAAAAGTTCTACAGTAGCTTTAAAGTTTGTTAGACATTTAAATTCTGCTTGATCTAAAGATTTTTTTCTCAGTCACACAATGAGGTAATATTTGTACGTAAAAGTTTCACCTTGTTATTATTTTTCCTTTTTTTTTGGAAAGACAAAGGATTATAGGTATAATCATGCTGCTCTTTATACCTGAAACAGCTTCAATTAACATATGTCTTCCCCTGCCCCGCCCAGGAGCTCCTAAAATCCCACCTTCTCTGTGAAGCCTCATATTTTCACCACTGCACATGGATCATTCCAATGTGCGACCTGCAACTTCATAAATGGCTACAATCCAATGCTATACAGACAAGTGCCATTTGTGCCTCTAGTATGAAAACTTGTCGGGGCAGGGATTCTGTTCTTTGTCTGGCAAATTGTTGACCAATGGTCAAACACCATGTACATCTAATGGCACTATGTAAATGATTAACTAGTAACAAATGCTGTCCAGTCTCTCCACTAACAGGCTCAAGAGATAGGAACTGACAGTATCTAAATAGGACTTGTGGTTTCTTAAAGAAGCAGAAAGGTAACCTACCAGGCCATCACCAATTGCCTTGCACAAAGTAGTAAAAAAAAACAAAAAAAAACACTTGAAACGCTGACTGAGAAAAAGCCAACATTCATTCATTCCATTCCCTCCCTGCTGCCGTTCCCTGTGCTCCACATTCTTTATGGGAAAGTTGCTTTTTGTAATTAATACATCTCAGCTATCTGATCCAAATAAAAAAAGCTTTCCTAAACTAAAATCTAGGTTCAGTATACAACAGACTCAATAAATAATCTGTATTTACAATTGTACAGTCTTGAAGACTTGTAACAATGATTATATGGATAGTCTTGACGCATTTATTGTGTTTTGTTTTATCAATAGTCCTTCAGTCATTATGACATCCAGGATAGGTAAAAAATAAATATTTTACATTTTTTAAGGTTTTATCTACAGCCTTCTTCCTCCTTCCAAAAAGTGAGGCATTAAAAAAAAGTCCATGAAATTTGTAGAAAAAGGAATGTTACTATTGTCATTTGTTGTGCCTTTTTAACCATAAAATATAAAGCACAGATTGTTCCTTGAAGGCCAGCACAGGTGCTAATTGAGATGGTGTGCTTTCCAGCACCTTTTTAAAAGATCTTGCTACATCTGCACTTGCTACATGTGGAATAAAAAATAAATCTCTATTTAGTCAGGCAATGGCACTAGATTCCAATTGTGAATCCCAGTTCTCACCAAGCTGATGCAATCCTGTGTGTCAATGTTTATGCCCTGTTCCCCCACCGGGGATCCATTTTACAGTTTCTATTTTACACTGTATGGATTAACTCTCTAATACAGCTAGTCTACATCATGAAATCAAGGAATTTTAGTCACCTGAAAGATATTTAGTCCAAAATGTAACAGTTTCTCCAAGTTACCTGGATATAAACCCCAGAGAGCATAGACACCTTTTAGACAAACATGGCAATTTTCTGTTTAAGCTTTAAAAGTCCACCCTCCCATCCCAAATCCTCTTTCCCCACATATTGAAATGTCTTTCATTTTTAAGTAGTCCAAAGCACATCCAAAGATGTTCTTATTACAAAAATGCTACTTGGTGGGACCACCAGTAAAAGAGGCAGTGACATTACACTGTGATAAACAGCAAAGCAAATGTCTTTCTTGCTGAAGCAAATGCGTGCTTTTTAGATGAAGACAAATTCTCATTCATTAAAAATACATTTGTTTCCTTCCATTTTAGCCGAGGTCACATATTGAGTGTACTTTCAGTTTCATTCTTTCAAAAGGATTCTTGAGGCAGGTCATGTGTTTTGAGTCCACATTTGTGCAGGCAGACGAAATGGAGGAAGGAATACAATGGTCCCAGGGTTTGTAAAATATTAAACATTTCTGAAGGTGCAATACCAGCATTTTAAAATAGTCTCTGGATCAATAACGTCGTGATTATGGATCTGTGGAGGAAGGGTGGGAGGAGACAGACAACTTATTACAGAATGAATTAAAATATTTCTGTATAATCATAATTACAATTAGGGACTAAACTGAAAAGCAGTTCTTTACCCGTTTGGTAGCAATTTCTTGAGCCAGACTTTTGTATGAAGTGGCCAGGAATGTAAGAAAGATTTGAGTTATATGATGGGGTAGGTTTTCGAGTGTGTATGCACTCTAACTCAGCTGAGCACGTAAACCCTGACTTATATGGGCACATAAACCATGAGCTGGGCATACATTTTGCATGGGTCCAAGTCAATTGGGATTTGTTTGCATGTACATATGTGTACATTAATATAAAAGTAAGGATTTTGTCTTTTCAGACTGCAGTTTATGCACATGCATTTGAAAAAATCTGGCTAGGTGTTAAAAAAAAATCACTAGCTGTAGTTCAAAGCATGAAGTAAATATATTTTATATGCCTCTTAAAATATTATGTCCTGCAATTAAGTCTCTTCAACCTTTCACTTTTTGGTGGATGGTAAATTAACTATGCAAAATTCATTAACAGAATGTCCTCTATCTATCCCTGCACAACTCACACAGATCTCAAAAGAAATCCTGAATGTGGCTCAAGAGTAGTACAAGATGATCAAAATGTTGTATAATATCACACAGAATTTAAATTTATAAATTTCACCTTTAAATTTGTTTTAAAGAAAGTTGCCTCAGAAGAAAAAACAATTATTTCAATGTACTTCAGTAAAATGTCATACCAACAAGATGCCATCCTTACCTCTGCATTCATATTTAAGATCTGAGAAGAACACCATTTCTTGAGAGAAGACAAATAATCCTAACCGACCACCAGCATAGGTTTTATCATAGATTGGTCCTGAATCAGCCATGATTTTCTTCCCTTCGTACATTACAACTCTGCAAGAAGAGCAGTAATAAATCATCCTTGTCAGCTGCAGTAAGTTTTTATCTTTAATATAAAGCTAACCATTACCAAAATGACATTTGCCCTCAAGTCCCTTCGGATATATCACAACAATAGTTACCTAATGTAGCCAGTCTTTGGTCTGTGGCTAAGACGCCATCTGTAGGCAGTAAAATCTTTCCAGCCTATGTGACGAGGGTCATGCCACAAGGTCCGCACCTAAAAAAGAAGGATACGATTATAAAATAACCAACAGAGGAATCCAATTTAGGCAATATTTTGACACCATGACAACATCTCGAGAAGCTTTTATATTCAAAATAAGGACCTACAGCTGGATAGCGTATCCCAGGGTTTCTCAAACAGGGGTCACCGCTTGTGTAGGAAAAGCCTCTGTCAGGCTGGGCCAGTGTGTTTACCTGCCCCATCTGCAGGTCTGGCCGATCACGGCTCCCACTGGTCGAGGATTGCTGCTCCAGGCCAATGGAAGCTGCTGGAAGCAGCGCGGGCTGAGGGACATACTGGCTGCTGTTTTGAGCAGCTCCTATTGGCCCAGGGCAGCGATCTGCAGCCAGTAGGAGCCACGATCGGCCGGACCAGCGGACAGGGCAGGTAAACACACCAGCCCAGCCTGCCCCGCCAGGGGCTTTCCCTACACAAGCGGCGACCCCTGTTTGAGAAACCCTGGTGTATCCAAAAGACAGGCTCTGAATAGAGCCTTTTGAAACCCATCTGATTTAACTCTACTCCTGGAGAGGTTCCTGTTTAATTATTCAATCTGCCTAGTGCTGGATGTTAAACGTTTCAGAAGGTCATCAGAAATAATGGACTCCCTACTTGTTTTAAACTTAGTAGAGTCCCTTAGCTCCAAAGGGAAACTATGTAGAGCTTATGCTTCATAATCAAGTTTATACAGAAAATCCTACAACTACAAATTACAGATAGTTATTTCTTCTAAGAGTCCCTTTCTACACTAACAGGATGCATAAACTCCCCAGAATTACCATGCTTATTGTTAGAATAAAGCCTGGCCTCCGGTGAAAGAAAATAATTAACCTCAAATGCAGTTCTTACCTGCCCAGAGGTGTTTCCTGTGTGCCACAGAGCATTTCGAAGGTGCTCTCCAGGACCTGTGGTAGAGTTCACGACTTTGATAGAAAGACCTGAGTATCCTTGAGCTTTGGTTGGTGTTGAGTCCCAATAGGACTGGGTGATCTGTTTCCACATGACTACATAGAAACGGCTGCTAGACTGATAACCAAATACAAAGCCGGCATAGTCATCATCCCTTTCTGTATTGATGAAGAATGTGCCACTGAAGTCCACAGCATTAAATTCATCAAATCCTGGGTAAAGAATAAGGAAACCAAGTTTGAAGCCTCTGCTTTTATTAGCCTTATGCTGGACCTAAAGCTAAGTTTCTAGACTTTTAAGACACTATGAGGAGAGAGGATCCAAAATGTTCTACTCACCCACTGCAAGTCCAGGATCACAATTGACAGTCTGAACCAGCTCTTTACCCTGGTGACGAACCACCCAGTTAGGATCATTTTGTGATGTTCCCTTGGGATCCAGGGGAACCATCTGAAATTGACGGAAGTCTGTCTCACTGATGTCAACATTCTCAGGGCAGATGTCATCAATGTCTGGCACATTGTCTTGGTCAAAGTCATCTTTGCAAGCATCTCCACGTCCATCACCTACAAAAGTATAGGTTCACAGTGACAACTCTGAAAACTCATTGGCATAATTTGAGAGTGATGTATCGCTACAGTTGCCTCAAAGTCATACATGATATTTGAGACTGAAATCTGTTGCAATGTTTTGGCAGTGCCACTACTACAAGGCAAATTCTTGTCAGAGGCCTAGATTTACATATTCACCCTGGTCTTAGTGTCAAGAAGTTTTTTTAAAGATATGGTTTAGGTTTACATTAATTATAGTAGCCATGATGGATTAATATGTTCATATCCCTTCTCCCTATCCCAGTATTTCTTCCATTTTGGCATATTCCCAAACTTCATTAAGATACTGGGAGTGAGCATAAGATCCGGAGTAAAAAGGAATGACATCATACCAATACAAACTGTATATACTTGTTTTTTTAATCCTTTTAAAAAAGAGAACAAGTTATTCATAACAGAATATTTTACTCATCTCTATGTATTGCTAGACAAGCCTTTGTGGAAGATTACTGGTTTTGATATAATGTTCATCTTACGTACCATCAGAGTCAGTCTGGTCTGGGTTGGCAACCAGTCTGCAGTTATCTTTGTCATCGGGGATACCATCATTGTCATCATCATGGTCACAGGCATCACCTTTGCCATCTTTGTCATGGTCAGCTTGATTGGCATTGG
Organism: Chelonoidis abingdonii; assembly: GCF_003597395.2. Taxonomy (NCBI): domain Eukaryota; kingdom Metazoa; phylum Chordata; order Testudines; family Testudinidae; genus Chelonoidis; species Chelonoidis abingdonii. Next base: position 93,528,340 of record NC_133772.1, read on the forward strand.
GCACATAGGGGCAGTTATCTAGGTTATTTTGATGGCCATCTTCATCTATGTCCTGATTGTTGTCACATTCATCACCTATGCGGTCAGAGTCAGAATCCTCCTGTTGGAGAAGGATAAGAGGAAAAGCTTGAAGAACAAGCTTTAAAATGCTAACAATTCTTGCAGCACTTGAGGATGCTGACAAGAAAGACACAGAAATACAAATCTTGAAGGCTAGAATTTGGGATTGCTATTCACTTAAAGAAAAAGTACCAGTATTAAATTCTTACACTCATTTTGTGATTCAGACAAGACTAGCTGTGCTAATTTCTTTTGAACTACTTTATTATTAACATTTCACTAACCAATTGCTTTAGGCTTATTTATCTGAATATCTGGGGCTCAGAGAGTAGTGTGGTTTTCAGCTTTTCCCCAGGATATGTACAATTATGCATATAAAGTTTCTGCCACGGCAGGCTAGTCTCTATTTACTCCATGAGATTTGCAGAGATCTAGTGTCAATTTACCCTCCGTCTTACACCTAGTATCTTTCTGTTCCAAGCACCATATGAAACTGACTTTGGTATGTTCCTAGCCATTAGATCACTCTTACATTATAAGAATGTTTTGACAGACTGTTGTATGGCTTCCGCTCCATGTCATAATTTTCTTAATTACAGAAACAGCCTCCAAAGCCCTCTATAAACATACAGACTAAGTGGTATTGTAAGGAGATACCCCATTATTAAAGGAAGTATCTATGTTTGGAAAATCCTCTTCTGCTTGTATTTTGCATATACTTTAGCATCTTGTTTTTGCTAAAGTATATACAAAAAAGTTAGTTTCTGTAATATGATCACATGGCATCTAGCTTATATCTGTTAGAGCTATCAAAAGTGAGCTTGTCCTATATTCTTGCAGACACTCCTCAGACCCCAGGAGTTACTGAAATGTCAGAGGCCATTTTAACTTACACATTCTGAATTGCTACAAGTGCTAGAGTTTAAATTATTTTTTCCTTAATACTCTACCTACAGAAATACTTACAGGTGAGAGTTTTGTGGATTAATTTAACACAACTATTCAAGAAGACACTCCATGAAAACCCAGGGAAGAACCTAACAAAAAACAATAAACTGGACCATGCTTCTCCCACAGTTCACCTCCATCTATTAGAAGGAAGTCAAGTAAATGGCAAATGTAAAGCCACCTAACTTTAAGCATAATTTAAATCTTTGCATGTAACACTGCCCAGGCAACTACAGTAGTACACTGGATTCCACTGATTTGCAACAACTTTTCTGGAACCATACAAGCATTCCATTTATGCCCCTGAAGCTATTCATCTTACTGCCTTTTACTTGACAGGACTGTACAGGCTTTACCCACTGCTGCCGTCGAGTGTCTTAGAACCAGCAAATTCAGTGGGAGGGGCTGGAAACTTCCTCACCTCCACTTAGTCTTGTAAGTATTAGTTCTTCATATTATTTATGAATGTTGGAATATGCCTTTGAGCCTTTGCCATAAAGAGGGAAAAGCAGGCAGCATTACCCTTATTGTATTGGCAAAGGCAATCTTTTGAAATGTGGTTGTTTTGTACTGCTTTAACCTTTGTCTCAAAAAAGCAATGTATCTATATGAAATGAAATGCAAGGCACTGCACTAGTTAAGCCTCTGGCCCTGCCATGCCCAAGACCTACATCTGTTCCTAGCAAACTCTGATGTTCAGCATACGCCCTGCATTAATGTCAAGCACCTGGCAAATGTTTGGAGGTTGTTTTTTTTTTAAAAAAAACAAACAAACTCAACTGTTGCTTTTTGAGTCACATTACTCCTTTATTTTAGCTAATTTGGATCCAGTGTTGTTTTTTAACTCCAGCCCTAGTAATGCGTATGTCTCTATTTGTAATTTACATAGTCTTCGTTTTTTCTGTACAGCATGTTCATTTGACTACACTCCAGACTGTACAGTAGAATCATTGAGAAGAAATTCTGATAGGCTGTTTAAAATTGGTTGTTACCCATGTGAATTTCATGCTGTAGTCCCAGAGTTACTGCAACTGACAAGATCCCTGGACAAGTTTACAGACATGAGTGTCTCCCATTAAAAATGCTCAGGACACATGACTTCAAGCAAGAGTCCCACAAACCTTCGTTACTCAATTTTTCAGTCAATAGCTAGCAGCTGTCTGAACTCCCTGTGAGGTATGTTATCACCTGATAAAGGCATCATTTGTCATGTCAGCACAGCGTGTATAATAAAGGGTAAAAATTAAATGGTAAATAAGATTTGAATAGTAGGTCCAGAGAGAGGTCCGAATACAAAAACCTACCTGGTCTGGATTGTGTTCCATAGGGCAGTTGTCACACTGATCTCCAACACCATCCAAGTCTGTATCCCTCTGGTCTACGTTGTAGACATATTGGCAGTTATCCCTTTCATTAAGAATGCCTAAAGGAGCAGAGCAGAGTTGATAAATTCAAGTGGCTTACATAGATCATAAAATCCACAATCTGAATACTGTATACTGGCAATGGAACTGCAAAAAGTAAATAAGGCTGACAATTAAGCCAGCAGTTTGTATGTTGCTAAAATACCCACACTTGTACAGCATAATCTACAGTAATTTATCTAACAACCGATTGAGACCCCTGTTACAACCATGGAATAGCACAGGACTTCATTAGTTATATCTCACACCCATTGCCAGTGTGAACAGGGCTATAAATCAGGACTACCTGCTTCAAAAAAATACAGGCTCCTAAACTAAAGGGAGAATGTCTATTGGCTGTAATAGGATTAGTGCTTATAGCATCGGTCACTAGGAGGTGACTTGATCACACACCTGACTTTCTTCCTATCTAGTATAAGAGTGGTACCAACAGAGGCAATATATAACTGCCATCTGTGCAGTACTGAACTATCTGCATATGTGTAGGAGGGTGGAAATGGCAACAGAACACCTTACCATCTCCATCAATATCCACAGCACATGCATCTCCTTCTCCATTGTTATCAGTGTCAGTTTGATCAGGGTTGTGATTGTAGGGACAGTTATCACAGCGATCACCAACATCATCCCTATCATAGTCATACTGTTGCGGGTTGTAAATGAATGCACAGTTGTCCTGCAAGAGGGAGGAGAGGCCCAAAACCACTATTAATAAAAAGAACTATTTTGGTGTTTTATCAACACAATTCAAATGTACAGCTTTTGTTCTAGGAAGAGATTTAATGCACGTTAAGAAAATGCTTGAAAATTCAAACTAGTTAAGCCCTCTTCAGTGGGCAGATCAGAACTACAGTTTCTTTTTAAAAAATAAACTTAAATTGTAATGGATCCAAATGATGTCTGGGAGGAAGAAATGGAATAAAACAAATTTAGAATTTGCAAAAAACCATGCACCCTACTTAACAAGGTTGGCTAATATTTCAAGCCCTTTGCATCTCAGATTTACCACTGGTGTAAATAGCAGAAGTGATAAAGTTGCTCTCACTTGCAGCAGTGGTGAATTACAATGACATTCTGAAAGCTTTGGTTAGGCTGCTATTGTAATGAATAAAGCATGAATTCAAGAGTCAGTCGATCTCATTCTCAAAGCTCAGGCAGCTGCAGCTAGTTCCTGGAACCACTGAAGATGCAATCAGAGTTAGGCATCTCTTTTCAGATAGAGAACTTTCCTTTCGAGCCTGTCAATTTCCTACAATCTTCTGTTAAGATTAAGGTCAGAGGCCAGGACTTGACCACTGGGAGTGGGGAAAGGAAAAGCTACACTAGAAAAGGCATGAATCTTTCATATTGCCTTACCCTGTCATCTGGAATCTTATCGTCATCATCATCGTTATCACAGGCATCACCAATTCCATCCTTATCATAGTCTTCCTGCCCAGAGTTGGGAAGATTGGGACAGTTATCCTAGAAAGGAGAAAGTGCACAATATTTTTATCCCAAGCATAAATGCCATTTTCTCTCTCTTTTTTTAAGAGCATGAACAGCTAGAGCTATACAGCATAATTCAGATCTCATTTACACTGGTGTTACCTCAGTGTAATTCCATTGATTTCAACCAGTCATCATAATTAAGGACTGCCGATAAAGTTTTCAAAAGTCACTTAGAAGCCTAAGTGCATGTTATTTTTGAAGATGGTACTTAAGCACTTGATAATCTTTCCCTGTATCTTTTTTGCCTAAAGCTTTCCTCTGTGACATTTGAGAATGTTTATGAGTGGCTAAAAATAGGCTCTTTGTAGGAACATACATGTGGTATTTTTGCAATTACTGGAATGTTCAGAATTCCTGAATGTTACAGGCATGACTCAACTACTGTAACAACAGGTTCTCTGACAATCTGGGACTTTTTCTGACAATACAATGCCATGATATCCCTGAAGGAATATATTCCTATCTTGCACTATAGGTAGTTTAATACCTTTAGTTACTCAAAGGTCTGACGGTCTCATAAGCCTTTAAAATGCTGAGCATTTAGCACATTCCTCAGATATATACTAAGGCAATTTCTTAAAACCGTAAGTGGGAGAACATGGGAATTTTCTTACTTTTTTGCAGTGATAAGTAGCATTGGCAACACAGACCAGGTCCTCATTTGGCCATCCATCTAAATCAGTATCTTCACCACAGATTATGCCATTGCCAGCATAGCCTGGTTTACACTCACAGCGGTACATGGGGTCACTGAAGTGGCCAAGGTAACTGCACTTGGCATTCTTGTTGCAATCATGAGTTCCATCTGTGCATGGATTACGTGGTTTGCAGACCTAAAAGGCCACACACACAAAGACAGTAAAACCATTGCAAAAGTCTCTATCCTCATTCTTCCTGGCTATACCACTAAGGCAAGAGGACTTTATGGCTGTTTTGATCCTATATCCTTCAGAAACAAAATCTTGATGCAGAGTTGCCATCTTAGCATTAATTACAATTTTTCCTTATTCAAACCTTTCATCTTTAAAGGGATCAGTCACGTACAGGTCTAAATAGTCACGTGTTAAATATTTACTTCATTTCTGAATTGGCAACATTCCATCAAATGTTCATTCCCCCAAACTCATGACATACATACCTTCCCACCTTTAAAAGGCTAAGAAAGCAACAGCTTCTAAAACTCATTTTACTGAAGCAGATTATAGGCTTGTACTATGTACAGATAACCTTTAAATTCCCAGACCATGAAGGCTGGTAAAGAACTTCATTTTTCCCTTTTCTGAAAACTTCAAACCTTTTCAGGATACAGAAGGCAGCTGGGAGATTTTATAAACCAGGAAAATTCTCAACTTGGCAGTACCTGCTTGTTAGCTGTGGCATCCTCAATACCACGACCAAAAGGCTGTGTTCCAGTGAAACGTGGTGGGCACGGCAAGCAGTTGTATCCAGGTTCAGTGTTCTCACACCTGTGCACTCCATTGAGGACAAAGCAGGTATCAGGAACCTCTTGACACTGATGTGGGAAAGATTGGGGTAAAAGGGAAAATTAGAAGATTTCTTAGGACATTTAGATTTTTAATGTGTAGGTTAGTGTTTTGTACTTTTTTTTAAATAAAGGCTAAAAACCAGAACTCAAACTTCTCACCTCATCAATATCTTTGCATTGAACACCATTGCCATGGTAACCAGTAGGGCAGGCACCACACTTCCAGGAACCATCAGGGGAGCTGGTACATGTCGTTCCCGCAAAGCAGGGATTAGACAGGCATCCATCTGAGACACAAGATTAAATCATGTTAAATGTCAATCGTTCTAGTAGTCTGTTACGGTACTGGATATGGCCAATATGTGAATTTAAACAAACTTTTTGGACCATTTTAAAGGGGTATGGCAGCATTTTAGACTTGAAAACAGCCTCACTAACCAATGGAAAAACACTAATGGTACCTTTCTACCTGGCAGTGACATTAGAATGCCAAATGAAAATAAGTCATTGGTTTCAGTTGCATTCTTAGCTACAGAAAGAAGTGTTGTCTAATGGATTGATCATGGGTCTAGGAGTCAAAAACTCTTTCAGATCTAACCTCAGCTTTGCCACTGACTTGTTGTGTTGTCTTGACAAAGTCATCCAGCTATTTTTGTATTCTACCTTCAGTTAGAGAAATAAAAATCCAAAGTAATGGCACTGAAATCAGTTGTGTTACTCTAGATTTGTAGCAATGTAATGGAAAGCAGAATTTGACTCTCAGTTTTCCCCCCCATCACTAAAATGTAGACAATACAGACTTCAGATGAGGTGTAATTTTTGCACAGATATTTGAAGATGTAAATGTATCTAAGGGCTACAAAAATACCATTTTTTTAAAAACTAAAGTTGCTCACCGATTGGACAGTCCTGCTTGTTGCAGACCTGGGTCCCTGTGGCATGACCTACGCAGTCCTTCCCACCATACTGAGGCTCAGGATCATTGCAAAGACGTCCACGTTTTTGAATGCCTCCTCCACATGTGACTGTACATACATCCCATGGAGACCAGGGTCCCCAGTTTCCATTTACTACAAAGCAAATCCATGCAAAATGTAAACATTCACAGAACTCAGTGTAAATTCAGCAAGATACTACTAGCTGCATCTAACCTAGGTATTGATGTATGTGTCAAGACCACTGTTGCACTTAGACGTCATGAAATAATAAAGGACAGAATGGCAACACCTAAATTTTTCATTTCTAAGTTTGCTAAAATTAGAGCCTGAGTGTTATTCAAAGTAATTTTATCTGTAGTGGCTTTTTTTAAAAAATATGAGATTTTACCCAGCAGTTGATTAAACAAGAGATAGTTGCCAGGAATAGATTATATAGCAACTTCCAGCTGAAGACGTTTGTTGTTTAAGCTAAATAATGTAATAGTCTCTATTTGACCAGTATACTTACTTGGACAAGGGTCTTTCTGGCATGATTTGGTTTCCCTTGCCTCACCCTCACACGGTTTGCCATTCATCTGTGGGACTGGAGAGTTGCAAAGACGGATTCTAGTGATCATGCCAGTGCCACAGGTAACAGAACATGATGACCATGGTGACCAATGGCTCCAACCACCATCCTGTTTGACTTTAGAAGAGACAAACACCTATTACTATCTATACGATATCTGTGAGTTCTTTAAGGCATGTCTGCATAGTTCCTAGAAGACTTTTGGCAGTGTGTGAATGCTAACATAAATAAAAACCAGAGTTTTACTACACCACCATAGTGACTACAGATTCAAAAATATTAAACGCATGCTGGCCTGAGATTTTGCTATGTTTAGTTCAGGCTCAGTGCCAAAACAAACATTCATGCTTGCTTCCATTGCATATGTTTCAATTTTGAAATGAGTTTAGTAGACAAAAATCTCAGGAACTGCTAGAGCTAGAAACCAATGTTCTGTACCATCTGTAAGCAGCTTATTGTGGTTTAAATCATTACTATGACTTGTGTTAGTTTACTACTTAAATTACAACTGTGGAAGCCAAGGGTGGACTCAGGTAATTTTTATGAAATACTTACACCTCTTATCGCACTCCTGAATGTGGCAGGTACGAGTCTGCACAGAGGAACCTTCACAGCGATTATTGAGACTATCACAAGAACGGCCTCTCTGCTGAACCCCATTCCCACAGGTCACAGAGCATGAAGTCCACTCAGACCAAGGGGACCAGCCATCCTCTGCATAGTCACTGGCTGTAAGAGAAGTACATTTATGCTTAAAATGTGAATAAAAGACTTCTATTTTATAGACTGTGTTTAAACCCTTTTCCCCCCAACAAAAAACAAACAAAACAAAACAATAAAAAACACAACCAACCAAAGTCTACATTTGTAATTTTCCTTCCTTTTACAAAACACTTTAGCATGAACTTTAAAGGTTCTGTGGTGTTGTCTCAGTGGCCAAGCACAGAGGAAGCCAAGGGCAACACAACTAGTTTAGTGCTGTACTTTACTTTCATAAGAGTTTCTCAGTTCACTGTTTGGAGGACCAGCTTACAGTTAGACAAGGGCTGCATGTATGTTCTATTGCTGCTTATCTTGAACCCATTAGGCCATAAGTTGTGCTGCTTGGAAGAACTTCAACAGAGCCATTTTTTTTTTTTAATCAGAAAAATGCAGTTTGGTCAAAATTTAAATGCTTTGCAAAATCATGTTGCTTCTGCCAAAATTTTATTTTGGAGAAAAACCTCGAAAAAAGTTCCAACAATGTCAAAATATCCAATTTTGACATTTTCAGAATGAAATGTTTCACTTTTTGCTGGAAAAGTTTATTTTATATGATTTAAAGAGCTGAAATCCAAATGAAGTGTTTTGATCAGTCCAAGACAATTTTCAAAACTTTCATTTGGGGAATTTTGAAATTTTCAGGTTTTGTTCAGATTCAAAATGAAGTCAAATTTCAAAATCTTTCATGAAACAGAATGTCCATCCTCTGTACAACTCTAGTTATTAGGTACATATGTTGTAATTTTAGCACCTGCATTCTTATTTTTCACCATAAACTTTGAAGATATGAAGCCACTTATTTACTATACAAGCACCCTCTGTTCACTCAGATGTAATACAGCGAAAGCTGTAATATATCAAAAGCAAACACGTGTCACTATGACTTGAGTTCTATGCTATTTTTGCTTTTATTATCATTCCTGAATTCATTATTAGTGTTATGTTGTGGTCATAGTTCAATTGCTAAATCTCTGAAGATTCACTTTAAAAGCATAATCAAGACAAAATATTCTTGTAAATAGTTTACAGTATAGTTATATTTATTGTGGAGGAAGATAGAAATCTAATCAGAAAAGTTGCTATCAGAGAACCTAAAGGTAACAGCTTTACTTCTCTGATATTTTAAGAGATAGAGTCTTTCTGCAAATTTTATTGAAAAAAGTCAAATATTTTGCTGGAGAAAGTTAAGCTATCCAAATACAGCAGTTCCAAATTCAGATGATTTAAAAGAAAAAAAACTTGTTTCATTGGTATTAGAGCATTCCAGTTTCAATACTGGTTACATCAAAGTACATTGTCTACAGTACTTTGGAATACGGGCTTTTGAGGGACAGTTAAACTTCCTTTATGTGGTGTGTTTCTTTGGATCAGTGCCATAAAGGCCAAATTCAAAAGCAAGTAACCACATCTGAAATGTCCACCCCACCCTCCTTTCATTGCAAACATGCAATGGGATCCATGCCTGGACTGCCTGAAGTATCTTCATGTTTCCAGTATCACAGTGGTCATTACTTTGAGAAGTGGTAATTAGAATTTACTATAGCTAATTTATTAACTATAGTCTATTTAGAACAAGACTGCATGATCATTTAAGGGTGTCAAAATTCAGTTAATGCAAACTAAGGCTAATGGTTCTCCAGTGGTGTAACCCTATACCCAATTGTGTTATTCAGAGTATATTTTAGTACAGTATATCTAGCTAAGTGAGAGAGCAGAGCAGATTACAGCTAAAATTCCAAGCAAATTTAACTACTTACGCCAGCATCGTGGGCAGCACTCCCCATCAGGAACTGTGGCATTAGAACAAGGCATGAGAGGGCAAGACACTTTCCTGCATATAGTGGCAGAATTCTACAAAGAAGAAGAATCATAACTAAGCAAGTACAAATAAATTTAAGCTGAAATTTTAAGCTAAAATGGTCAAATGCTAAAGACTATTATCTACTGAACTTCTTGGAAAAGATTCAGTAGTAAGTCTACTGCATGACTCCTTGTTGTATTTAGAGCTGACACAATAGTGATAGTTGTTCCAGTCATTCGTAGACCAGTTTTCCCAAGTTATTCTTTAGTTACTTTCCAACCAAGGGTGGAAAGTAGAATTTGTAGAAATTAAGCAAAAGAAACTGCCAAATGTCTGAGTCAAACTCTGCTACATTATATCCCAAATATTCAAACTTTGAAGGAACTAACGAAGAATTTGAAACCAACTTTCTCATGTGTTAATCTGAACTGAAATTGATTATATAAAGTGAGTTCCATGGAGTTGGCTCAAAAAAACAGCAATCCATAATTTATAGTTAGATGTGACTTTGATCTTTGAAAGCAGAACAAAAAAAACACTTCACCAGAAGGCTGAATGAGAACTAAAATACAGTGTATACTTGCCAGTTCCATTCCTTTCAGGACAACAGGCCTTGTTATGGATATAGTTTTAGAAAATAGTATGGCAAATGATTGTGACAGCTACCAGTATTCAATAATGAGAATCATAATGTCATTAGCTGAATACAAGTTAAAAAGAATATAAAGGCCTACAAGTATTCCATTTATATCCAATACTTAGCCTTTGGTTTCCCAATTGAAGCAGGCTTTGAGGGATTTGTACTGCAAAGTGTTTTTAAGAAGGTATAATTAAGATTTGAAGAATGCCACAAAAGGGGTTTTAAGAAAAGAAGTCTGTGGAATTATATTTATGGCATTATTCAGCATTTTAGGGTATTTTATAGCATTCCACAGGAACAGAACAGATTGAAGAATGAATTCCTTGTATAGTTCTGTGGTAGTTTTGGCTAGCAGTTACCAACTTTGAAATAGTCCTTCCTTTCAGGCTGCAAAATGTCTGCAAATTCAGTGGCATTAACAGTTTCATTATAGAATCAGGATTTTCTTTTAACTGGTTACATTTTCTGGTGAACTGCAAGGATTCATTCCTATTCATTTAAGTAAAAGGTACAGTTGAGCGCCTAATTTGGAACCCAAGTATTTAACTTAGTTTACTTTTTGGTTTGTGTAAACTAAACAGAGGCATTCTCCAAATCACTGAAATAGATTGGTTAATAGACTACTATATCAGTTGGATGTTTTTAGCTTACGCCCTCCTAAAATGCTTCTTCAGCAACATTAAATGAAAGCTGCATTCACAGCACAGCCTACTACATCACTGGGTGCTAGATGGGTCTTTCAGAGGATGATACAATATGCAGTTTAAGTGTGCCTAGTTTTCTGTAGGATTCATTCTTTTACATAACAAATATCATTTAGGTAGCAGTTGTTTATATACAGATGTTGGCATGTTGTGAACTGTAAGACATCTTTACCTGGCAAGTACATTCAGTGCAACTATCAATAGTCCACTCTTCTTTATTTTTGTGCAGAATTCCATTATGAATGCACACACCAGGAGTGATTTGGACTACTTTGGCGATCAATTCATTTTCTTCAGTCTTAATGAAACAGAAAAGAAAAAGCATTACAGGTATCTTCTGTACTAAGCTCTCCTTTGTCTCAACACTTGTAGTTTGGTCTACAAGTCTTAGAGGCAAGTTATATTTCACTCTCAAATACTAGCTATTGAAAACTACTTTTGATTCATTCGGCACTTACCACTTTGCGCACTCTGTCTTGAAGTGTTGTAACCATGGACCGCAATCCTTGCATTTCCACAAACATATTTGTAAGTTCATCACAGGAGAAGCCACAGACTGCCTGGATATCCTTTGTTTTATGGCCAATGTAATTAGTACGGATAGCTGGACTGGAGCCATTGATGGGATTGTCCAACGTAATAATCGCACTAGTGGCTAAAAACCAAAACAGTATATGCATGTTAATATAGATACACACACTCCCTCCCTCAAGATTACAAGTGAAAAATTAATCGTTTGAAGTGTGCATAACACCTGCTAACATAGCTGTCACCAGGTCCATTTATTTGGCTATAAGCCTGAAAAAGTCATGTAATTTCTTATACAATAATGATTTGCGTTTCTGATATTTCTGAATTCTGTCTCAGCTTGTCTTCCTAGCATGCTGAGGAATCCTATTTTTAATAGGTCAGTGGATTCAGAAAAAGTTGCAGACTTACAGCTGGAGCAACCTTTGTTCCTTAGGATGGCTTCCAGGGTTGTTCCAAAGACAAACCGCACATTCTGCAGCACTCCCTGTGGACAGAGGAAAAATGACAATTTTGTAGCAATTACAGGGGAAAGAAGTGTAATTTTGCACTGAAAATCCAGTTTCAATTTAAACATGAAAGTCAAAGGCAATAGGGTGAGGCATGTGTCCAGAATGCTTCACTACCCGTTTACTCAGTGATAGCAAGCCCTATGTCTGAACACTCTTTTCCCCAGCTCTAAGTGCCTAATAGCTCCACAGACACACAATGTCCTTTCTTCTCTCTATATTCTGGGCTTTGTTTTTATTTACCAAAATTTGCTACACAACTAGTTATCTGATCAGAAACTTCGAGTTCTTCTTGTAGTCTTAGGAAATTCACCATCTCTCACCCAATGAATCTAAAGCTTAACTGAGCTTGAGATTTGAAGAGGATTTTCTACAACCCACCATTAACATGCAAGCATCCAAGTAGATTGTGGAGACTATTTAGGTTGGATGTGGACAGTTTTCCTGCACAAGCTGATCAGTGGCTGCACCCTTCCTATTCTCATTACTACTCTGTGTCTCTAGAGGGTCTAGGTGCGGCCACTGTGCCTTTAAGCATTTATCTCATTGCAGGAGCCCCATGAAGCTGCTGACTGAGAAAAGGAGCCTAACCTGGAAATTGTCATTGACACCACCCTTGGCGATGCGGAGCTTGGCACTGCTGGCCAGGTCCCTGGTGAAGATGTTTTGGATGGGGATGTCCAGTTCAGCATTCTCCATCTTCTCACATCCTACGTACAGCTGGGCTCGGTCCTCCTGCACGAACAGGGTGATATTCTTCCAGTGCCCAGTGGCCAGCAGGGCATCTTCCACTGACACCACCTGCTGCTTGCCATCACCAGACAGGCTCAAGTCTAGGGTGCCTGCCTTGCCATTAGACACCAGGTTGAAGATATGGCCAGAGCTGTCCCTGCGCTCCACACCCAGCAGGGTGCCCCGGCTCTTCTTGGTCTGCCGGAGGGTAGCCAGCAAGATGAAACCCTTCTCAGCATAGATAGCATCCAGCAAATCTTGGAACTTGTCATCAGGCACGGCTGGGATGCGGCTGGCATCCTCAATGCGGTAAGCAGGGCTGGAGGGCTCAGGTCCCTTCACCAAGTGCACCCCAGTTGCCCGACGTCCAGCCCCCTTGCGAGTGAAGCCGATGAGTTCGAAGAGATCAAACACACTGTTATCATCTCCCCCAGACTCTGTGGAGAGACCAGAGCAAGCGCTGTGAACAAGGTCAGTAAGGGGCTGAGTGGCTGTGCAACCCCTGGGGTGGGGGCGCACACTCTGGCGCTGGGGGCTGTGAAAGGGCTGGTGTTCACTGAGGCTGAGTGGGGGCTTTAAAAGGGAGTTGAAGTTAGTCCAATGGCATGGGGAGCTGGTGGAGAGACTGTGCAGGCAGGGGCAGCTGTGAAGCTATTTGAGTTCTGTAGGGGGGCTGCTATGCAGAAGGGCATGATGCTTTCCAGTTGGGATGCCAGTAGGCAGGTGAGTCACTTACATCCTGACTTAGGCACAAAGGTAGCTGGAGAGCGAGTGGAGTTTTGAGCGCCAATAGAGGAGGGGGAAGCACACCAGGAGACACAAGGGGAGGAGATCAGAGTGCCCACATCTGTCAGATTCCATTTTTAAATCTAAGGAGAGTTCTCTGATCACCTACAGAGATCTCAGCTAGTACATAAATAACTTCTCTATATGGCCCCCATGGTCTATGCTGCTAAATAATGCACAGTGCAGGCAAGATAGGGGAGAACTGCCTCAGCTACATTTTTTTTCCAGCATAGTGTGGAAAGGGGAGCAAACCATGCCCTACTTTCAAGTCCTTGAGTGCTCAATCCTTCCTTGTTTGAAGGTTACATAAATTCTCCAGAGGAGGAAATAATTTGCTGTTCATAACCACTAATCTGAATATTCCTCAGGCTAATGCATTTTTGTGGGCTAGAAATATTCCAGCAGCTCTTCATCACAGTTTAAGGTTTCATCCTTCAAAGTCAACATCAAAGATACCAGAAGCCTTAACAAAAAAACAAAACAAAAAACTCCTGACCATTAATATTAACCCAATAAATCTCTTTATAATCACCAGATACAGAATGAACCCACTGCTCTTACCTGGGATCTGGTTTGTTCCAGAGACACCAAGCATTAAGAGGAGAAAAAGTCCGCCGGCTAGCTCCATGGTAGAAATCGGTCCCCCGGACAAACCTTCGAACAACAATAAAAGGACATCTCATAGCCATTACATTCAGGACAGTAACGTTTGGGGACGCTGGGAATCAATAAGTTTGTCAGGTGCCCTGAAGATGGAAAGCACTGCAAAGGGCGGCTACGTGGAGGAGAGATCACCGGAGAGTGCATATGTAGCTAGGTACACACAAACCCTCGCGCATTTCAGTTGGGTTTTTCCCCTGCTTGATTTGATCTTGTCTCTTAGAAATTACCTTACGGCGCAGGGGGAAAGAAAAGTGCTACTTCAGCACTTACCTTTACAGAAAAGGATGAGACCCGAGAGATAACCCGGGGGGAGGAAATATCTTCTGCAGCCACTGATTAAAGAGCGACCAGTATCCTTCTGAAGCCCTTGGATTCTCCTGGGGACTCGTAGGCGAGTTGTCTCTAGCGCTCTAAGCGCGCTCAGCAAAGCCCCACAGCCAGTAGTGCCAGTGTCTCTTTGCAGCGGAGTCTCTCGTGTTCCCGGAGCAGTCCGAGGGTAGCAGGGAGTCCTGCTCGGTGGTGGATCGGATCGGTAGCTGCTTGCAGCCCCCGCAGGCTCCCCTTGGCTTGCAGCCCCTGGCCGGTGCAGTGAAGTGGCTGGAGGAGCTGCTCTCGCCTTTAAGGGGTCGCTCGCATTCCTGAAAGTCCCGCGGGCCAATCAGCAGCAGCCGGGCAGGAAGCGGGCTGGTGTTTATCCAGTTACCTCACAACAAGAGAGAAACAAACCTTTCAAAAAAAAGGGGGGGGTGGTCGGGGGAGGGCAATGATCACACTTCAGCCTCTCAACTCTCTCTCACAGCAGCACATGGTGGAGGCTCTGCCATGCCACTGCTATAGACCTGTCAAGAGATTTGCTCTGCCCCAAGTCGGGATTCCTGAGAGGATCGCGCACCCGAGCCCACACGCTGGAGTAGTTCAGCACTCGGGTCTCTGTGGGAGAGAGGGCAGCGAAAGAGCTGATTCCCCCAGTCCGGTTTCCCCCTGCTGCCCCAGAAGTTAATTCACTGCTGATCACTGCTGGGCTGCGGCTCTACTAATCCGTGCTCGTGCGCACTGGCTGAACCCCTGGGCTGTCTCGGCCAGGCTGTTTGCACAGCGGGGCTCGGAGGTGTGAAATAACACGGACCTTCAAAGGGGCGCGGGTTGGGGCTCTAACGGGATGCACTTCTCTGATCACGGGCACACTTTCCAAAAGCCTTCGCGTCTCGTTCAAGTTCGCAGTGGTACAATCCAAGCTGTCCACTTGGCGGCGCTCTGTGAATTCTTATGGCCACGGCCGGAGGGGAAATGGGTCTCGAGTTAATCATTCCCAAGGGGAAAGTGCATTTTTTCTTTTATAGGAAAGAATGAAGTTGCATCTAGAAACTCACCCCCACCCCCGCAAACCAGCCCTCCCCAGTTGTACTTTTTGTGCGATTCTTGAGTGTTAGAGAGAACTATGATGTCACCAAATTCCTCATCAATCGCTACTCGTTCACAGGGAAAGAAACTGCTGCCAGTTCTTACTTTTCTCTGCTTCCTAAAAAATCTCTCCTGCCGGTCGTCTCTGTTCCCCGGGCGCTTCTGAGGAGATGTACGTTAATGTCTGGGAAATTGTGCAATTCTCCTGGGTGGCGGTGGTTGATTTTTCAGTACTCTCCTAGTGTATAGGGGATCTTGGTGCAGTGCACACTGACAGAACCTGTCCCTTGCCAGCATTACTCCAGCTGTCTGGAATCCCATTCATGTCCTCTGGCACTGACGTGAAAGCAACAGCAGCCCTTCCACGCAATGGAGTGGGTGGGATGAGTCCTATGAGCTCATCAGATCTATCTGTACAGCCTTGTTGTTGTTACCAGAAGACCCAGGTTCTCAATCTTCTCCAGACCAGTGCCCACACATCCCCCCACAACCCCAAGCTTGATAGCAAGTCAGATCATTAACAGCTAGACACGGTGTCTCCAGGTTAATTATGCAGTTTAAATTTGGAGTGAGTGTACTATAGTGTAGTGTGTGGGAGTTGGTTGGACAGGTGACAGGATATGTGTGACTTTATGTACATATGCCGGCTGTGTAATCTGTGCCAGTAATAATGCTGAGTATGAATGTAGTATAGTACATGTAGTGTATGGTATGTTTGGAGTGTATGAGTTTAGTGTATATAGTGAGTAGTGCATATGAATAGTAGTGTAAGTTGTGTATATACTATGCAATGTGTGTGTAATGCATGTATATATAAGTATGCAGTGTGCGTGCGAGTAGTGTATGAGTGTATTCAGGGCCTGCTCCAGGGGTTTTGCTGCCCCAAGCAGCCAAAAAAAATAAAAATAAAAAAAAAGCTGCATCGTGATCTGTGGCAATTCAGTGGGAGGTCCTTTGCTCCAAGTGGGAGTGAGGGACCCTCCGCCGAATTGCCGCCGAATACCTGAGAGTGCCACCCTGCTGTAGAGTTGCTGCCTCAAGGGATAGCTCAGTGGTTTGAGCATTGGCTTGCTAAACCCAGGGTTGTGAGGTCAATTCTTGAGGGGGCCACTTAGGGATCTGGGGCAAAATCAGTACTTGGTCCTGTTAGTGAAGGCAGGGGGCTGGACTTGATGACCTTGTGAGGTCCCTTCCAGTTCTAGGAGATTGGTATCTCTCCAATTATTAAATTAAATTAAGCTGGAGCTGGCCCTGAGCATATTGTGTGTAGCGTGTAGAGGACATGGCTGTGAGACGTGGATAACCTATAGAAAACACCTGAAACCCTGGAACATCAGCACCAGCACTTTCTTCAGAAGATCCTTAGCATAAAGGGGAGGATTGTGGCACTAATGCCAGTGCCCACACAGAGACCAACATCTTCAGTGTTGAGGCCCGGATTATCCAGCACCAGATGAGGTGGAGCAGGCATTGTGTGCACATGCCTGATGTATGCTTACCAAAACAACTGCTGTATGCCCAATTCACCAAAGGAGAAAGGAAACAGGGAGGTCAAAAGAAACAGTTTAAAGACACCCTCAAGATAAACATCAAGAGATGTGGCATTGACACCACACACTTGGAGACAGCAGTCCAGACAGGGATAAATGGCAAAGACTTGTCAGAGAGGGAACATCCATTTTTGAGGAGCCCCCCCTTGCCCTGTTCACAAAGAAATGCCAGAAAAGACCGACAACTGTCATGCAACAAATGCTGCCCCACCCTGACTTCCAGTGTCACCTGCAACATCTGCCAATGAGCCTGGGGCTCAAGGATCAGACTCCTCAGTCACCAAAAGACCCATAAAAATAAACACCTGTGAAAGAGATCATCCTCGACCTTGAGGGATTGCTGATGATGTTGTCGATATACGTAATGACAGAGCGTAGCGTAAGTTCTGTTTATGCAAAATCTGAGCACAATGTTGGTAGTGTGCCTATGCATAAGTGGATAGTGAATAAGTGTAGTATGTAGTGTGTAAATTTAATATGCAGTGCATATTATGTACATGTAAAGAAGGGAGAATAATTCAGTTACATTAATCTCAAATCAAACTCAAAGCGAGATGGCAACTACACATGGTTACTTTTAAATGTTAACTGAAATTGCAGACAATATATTACATGTAAAAAGAACAGATGTACTTGTGGCACCTTAGAGACTAACAAATTTATTTGAGCATAAGCTTTCGTGGGCCATAGCCCACTTCATTGGATGCATAGAATGGAAAATATAAGAAGAGTATATATATATATATATATACATACAGAGAAGATGCCATACCAGCTCTGAGGCTAATTAATTAAGATGATCTGTTATCAGCAGGAATCTAATGATAACTGTTCTTACACCACTTGTCAACTGTCTGTAACTGACCATCTTGGGTATCACTACAGAAGTTTTTTCCTGCTAATAACGAGTCACCTTAATTAATTAGCCTCTTAGAGCTGGTATGGCATCTTCTCTGTATGTATATATATACTCTTCTTATATGTTCCATTCTATGCATCTGATAAAGTGGGCTGTAGCCCATGAAAGCTTATGCTCAGATAAATTTGTTAGTCTCTAAGGTGCCATAAGTACTCCTGTTCTTTGTATAGATATAGAGTAACACGGCTGCTACTCTGAAAACTGTCATTACATGTGTTCAGCAGCAGAAATGCATTCTCATTTGGAAACTCAAATACCGGTTGGGAAAGAGCACCCTTTACCCTTTTTGATTGCTCAGAACTTCCTCTAATTTGTTTTAGAATGAAATTTCCTATGCTTGGTCTCAGCCTGGCATTTATAGTTTTTTTTTTAAAGTTGGAACCCAATTGGTTCAGCTGTTTTGCATGATTCAAGCATAAAAACAATACCCCCTGCGATATGTTCTGATATACAGCGCAGGTTACTTTGGCCTAAAAAGGAAACATTACAAATGCTGTGGTGAACATGCACTTCTTTTGCTCTGACATAAGAGTGATCATCTTTAATCAGACTCTCTCTGCAGGATGAAGGAGCAAGAACTGAGAAAGAGGTTCTCCCCACTCTTGGTGTGTGTATTGCTGTTGAGAAACAAGTCCCTTGCATGTATTTTAAGAGAGCTTTGACCCTCTGTGGAGGTTGTGTGGGGAGACAGACATGGAAATGTAAAGAGCATCAACTGGTATAATTGTTATAGCTTCAGTGAATTCAATACACCTATGACAAAGTACATCAGAAGAGGATCTGCCCCATTACCCAGATTGGGGAAAGGTTGATGGTTTAAAAAGATAGATTGAAAAAAAGTGATGTCTCTTTCCATGGTTGGGGTATAGTAAAATATGGGCTGTCCTTGTAAGGGAAAATCAATAAGTAATGTATAAGATAGTATATTAATGTTTTATGTAGGGCTGTCAAGCAATTAAAAAAATTAATCGCTATTAATTGTGTAATTAAAAAATTAATAATGATTAATCATGTGATTAATTGTGCTGTTAAAATGACAGAATACCATTTATTTAAATATTTGTGGATGTTTTTTACATTTTAAAATATATTGATTTCAATCACAGCACAGAATACAAAGTGTACGTTGCTCACTTTATTTTTGATTACAAATATTTGCACTATAAAAATAAAAGAAGTATTTTTAAATTCACCTAATACAAATATTGTAGTGCAATCTCTTTATCATGAAAGTTGAACTTAAAAATGTAGAATTATGTACAAAAGATAACTGCTTTCAAAAACAAAACAATATAAAACTTTAGAGCCTACAAGTCCACTCTGTCCTACTTCTTGTCCAGCCAATCACTAAGACAAATAAGTATGCAGGAGATAATGCTGCCTGCTTCTTGTTTACAATGTCACCTGAAAGTGAGAACAGGCTTTCACACGGCATTGTTGTAGCCAGTGTCATAAGAAATTTATGTGCCAGATGCACTAAAGATTCATATCTCCCTTCATGCTTCAACCACCATTCTCGAGTACATGTGTCCATGTTGATGACAGGTTCTGCTTGATAATGATCTAAAGCAGTGCAGACTGATGCATGTTCATTTTCATAATCTGAGTCAGATGCCACCTGCAGAAGGTTGATTTTCTTTTTTGGTGGTTCAGGTTCTGTAGTTTCCGCATCAGAGTGTTGCTCTTTTAAGACTTCTGAAAGCATGCGGCACACCTCGTCCCTCTCAGATTTTGAAAGGCATTTCAGATTCTTAAAACTTGAGTCAAGTGCTGTAGCTATCTTTAGAAATTTTACATTGGTACCTTCTTTGCGTTTTGTCAAATCTGCAGTGAAAGTGTTCTAAAATAAACACCATATGCTGGGTCATCATCCAAGACTGCTATAACATGAAATATATGGCAGAATGTGGGTAAAACAGAGCAAGGGACATACAATTCTCCCCTAAACAGTTCAATCACAAATTTAATTAACACATTATATTTTTAGTGAGCATCACCAGCATGGAAGCATGACCTCTGGAATGGAGGCCAAAATATGAAGGGGCATACGAATGTTAAGCATAACTGGCACATAAATACTATGCAATGCTGGCTACAAAAGTGCCATAAGAATACCTGTTCTCACTTTCAGGTGACATTCTAAATAAGATGCTGGCAGCATTATGTCCCATAAATGTAAACAAACTTGTTACTCTTAGTGATTGGCTGACCAAGAAGTAGGATTGTGTGGACTTGTAATGATGTACACCAAAGAATTGTGGGTATAGTGGCTGTGGGCTAGATCTTCAGCTATTGTAAATTGGCATAGCACCATTGAAGTAAATGGAACTATGCCTATTTACGCTACCTGTGGATCTGACCCTATGTATCTTATTCCCATAAATGGAAAGTCCCCAAAGAAGCTATGTAATGTATCTGTGTTGTTCACTATACCACGAACTTCTAAATTGCAGTGATCAGTGATGAAGCTATGGGGATTATTTTGTTTTGCTTGACAATTTAGCAATGCTTTTAAAAAATCTTATGATGTACAAGCCACAATTCTCTTTTTGCTTCATGTACTGACTTTCTTTGGTGAACTATAGATAAACAATTCCGCAAACAGTGAAATACAATAGCAGACTGAAAGATAGTGCAAAGCGTTTAGCCCTCTGACTCACATCACTCACATTTCCTTGGAGTGTCAGCCATTATCTTCTTCCTCCTCATTTTCGTTGTCATCCTGGTGCCTCCCGATGCATTATCCCTGCAACCCAGCACACGGGCTGAGGAACACTATTTAGTTGTAATTTTTTTTTTTAAGGAAAGTGATGTTTAGCTGTAGAAAAGAAATGGATAAATAATGTTGGGAGTGAGGATTTGTGTGCAGGCAGAACTCCTGCTGTGTGATACTTGATTGTGTGGTCACTGGCCAGTGGCTCAATTGCATCTCAGTGAAAGAGGCCACCCAGACAAATTCCAGTTAAAAACTTCATTTCTTCTTCCAGAGTATGTCTGTGTGTCGAGGGTGGTCTGCACATCAGTATTTTTTGTTTGTATGTATGTTCTCATCCAAACCCAAGCTGCATGCTGGCTGCATCCAAAACTCAGACTTTAGATATTTTTGCCTTTAAATTCCTTGCATCAAATGTGGCCCTACTCCTTTGTCAAAAATATGGGAAATTACAAATGACTGCTTGACTGATATGTTATTGAACTGGGTCCCAACCGCTTACTAAGAGGAGATCTTTGTAGCTGTCTGAGTTTCTGCTAAATTACAATATAAGCCCAGATGCATTTGTTTACTGTTAGTCAGATTTTGGTATTGGCAAAGGACAGCTCAGTTTCATAGGAGGAATGTGCTTTCAAGGAGTAATATTGTGGTGAGATGACTCGCTTACAGTCAACTGCACGTGCTACTGTACTAATGGCAGCACAACAAGAATAACAAGATCAACAGTTTAAGACTGTTTTCCCCCAGTTTGCTGTTTTTCACAAACAAACAACCCAAAATATTACTACTGGACGTCAGAGTTCTGGGGTGGCTTGCCTTGTGTTGGACATCAAAAGAACCTGTTAGTGCAAAGATCCTCTTCCTTCAAAGTTACATTTCTTGTTACTATCAAAAAAGAAAACTACAAAGTCATAGGAAATGTTGCTTTTCCTCCTGTTTAAAACAATTAATAAAGGAAAAGGTGGTCTGCACCGAAAGAAAGCAAACATTAGCTTGACTTTCGTTGCTAATTTTAATATAGGAACAATGTTTGCATAGTATTGTATTCAGTCGAAACCTTATAATGGTAACTTCTTGGTTAACTTATTTTGTTAACAATGGGTCATGTTCAACCTCTGATGCAAGTACCTAACCCTTGATTCAGCAGACCATCCCTATTCAGCAAAGCATTTGAGCATATTTAGCTTTAAACATATGCTGAAGTTCCCTTGATTTTAATTGGACTTCAAGCATGTGCCGAAGTTAAGCACAAGTTTAAATGCTATGCTGAATAGGGATGACCTCACGCGTGCACTTAAGAGTTTTGCTGCACTGGGGTCCTTGACGCTCATCAGCATCCAGGAGCAGAATGTGACCAAGTGTGTTTCTTGTACTTTCAAAAAGCAGATGAGGATCTTATGTTCCTTTCATGACAATCACATACACAGTAGGAAAGAGATTTGTTGAATTCATTCTCACTTACAAAATGGGAGGAGAGGGGTAACTGCACCATCATACTCCGAATGAATCTCTGAATTACCTTTATATTAGACAGTTGAGGCAGGATTGAGTTATAATAAGGAACAGAGATGCATTAACCACAACATGTGACCATTATGGCAAAATGCTAGAGTCAAATATGGACCCACCCTCCTTCTATTCTTTCCATCTTTTTTTTAATTAGAAGGAAAAGGTCAATTAATAGGATCAAAATATAGGGTTTTAAAATAAAAAAAATTACGAATCCTGTATGATGACATGATTTTTTATTTTAACTGTCAGTGAAAAGAGCCCTGGAAGGCAGATCTATGCCAGATATAATAGTGTGAAATGAATAGAACTAGGTTGGTGCTGATACGTTCAGAAGTTGAACATTATATATACACTCATATATATATGAAATTTCTGTGCTGTCATTACACATCTTAAAAATATGTATCTAAGATAATTAACATAACCTATAAATAAACTGTATGTACTCCAGAGAAGAAAGAATAACTGCATGCTAATTGTTGAGTCTGTGACTTTCAGGCACTGCATTTTCAGTTACTGATGTTTTAAAAAGTATTGGAACATAGAAAGTAATAGTGGACATTGTGATTATATTTTAAAGTGGAGGAGAGCTTGAAAATTACAATGTATTTGTTAAATTCTTCTTACTGAGAAGCTGATGGAGCAGCCTCTGTCACAAATGTGTTGTGAATTTGCTTTAGATCAGCAGGCTACATCAGCACTGCTGGGCTGTAAAACAAAAAGTAATTGCCTGCGTGTTGTTTTTTACCAATTCTGCAGGGTATCAGCAGTGGGTCAATGCAGCAGCTGTTACACAACATGCACATAGATAGTGACGTGGACAACATTCTGAAGACCACAGAAATGAAGAGATTCTGCTTCATTTTGAGGAAAGAGACTAAAAAACATTGCCTCATATAGTTATTTTCATGATTTTGTTGCAAAAATTTCTTGGAGAAAGAAATGTTGCCAAATTACTTTGAACATGAAATAACTCATAAAGTCTTTGAGTCCTTCAGACAAAAGAAATATTAGTTTACCCACTTGAAACTTCACAAGCCTGCTGCTGTTGTAAACTAGCTGGATACTGCACAAATACTAGATGCACAGTGTATATGAAACGCATGAAGATCCTTTCCATCTCCAGATTGTGTTAGTCTTTTCTATATCACAAAGTCAGAGTCAAATCCTGCAGGTCTTTACTCATTGCCATGCTCCTTACTCATGTCTATAGTCCTGTTGCCTTGACCACCGGTATGAATAAGTGTGTGCAGGATCAGGTCCTTATACAATATTATTTAGAACTGTATCCTACTATGACCTGTGTCTCCTAAATACAAACCACATACAGCATAATTTATATGGAAAAATGGCAATGACTGACTGTCAATTTAAGTCACGTGATTGAGATATAAAACTGATATTATTAGAATTGCTATGTAGTCACGAGGGTTGCAATGTTTCTGACACCATATAATACTCTTGTTTGATTTCATAGTAAGTGGTGGCCATGCATTTATGAAATTATTCCAGCAAAAGAGGCATTCAGGGATTTGCTGGTGACACACACACATTCTAAAAGAACCCTGCATTGCAACTAACACAACATTTCTTCTGAGGTCTAACTGCCTGTGCATTCACTCAAGCAGAGCTTGTTAGAATAACTGTATTAGTGTCATCTGGTGATTCCCAATAAGATTCTAGACACCAAATCCTTCAACTTTACTCAGTCTTTTGTGAGGCAAAACTTCCATTGACCTCAATGAGAGTTTTGCCAAAATCTACTCAACACCCCATTGAAAATGGCTTCAGGGCCAGAGAGCTGTTTACATTAGTGCTCCCAATGTTTTTGACTCTGGTGCAGGTGAAGTTGTATTAAGGTGGGAATTTTTTGTGAAAATTCCTTACTGTACACAAGGCTATAGAATGGCACCCACAATATATGGTAAAGAGCTTTGTGGGAGGCCTAACTGCAAAGTGTTATGGGAAGAGGAAGGACTGGATTTATCAGTTCCAGTGGCACAGTTAGAGGTCCTGGAAACACGGCAAACAGCACTCAATCAGTTATAGAAATGGAACCATGTGGAAGATTAGATCTCCCGCAGAGCAGTATGCTGTTAAGGTTCACTGGTTATTAACCAGTTATGAAGCATGTGATATGTGAATATAAACACTGTTTTTAGTAACTATTCCACTAACCAGTAAGTGGCATGGAAAAGGGCCAGAGTCAAGGCTGACACATGTTGTTGAAGTAAAGTGGGGATGCTTACATTTATTTTTTATGTTATTAATTGTCATTGTTGGGGCACTCATCACTGAAGTATCGGTGAACATTTGAGTCATTAATGAACTCAGGTAGGGAAGCTTTATGGTTCACATTTTACAGATGGGGAATTTGAAGATACTGAGGACTACATTTGGAAAAGTGGCCTCTAATTTGGAGGCTGCACATTTTGTGCTTCCAAACTTAGACACAAAGGCCAAAATCTTCAAATCTGGATGTATAAATTAGGCTCCTAAATCCATGTTCACCTAATAAGAAGCCTGATTTCCTGAAGTTCTGAGTATTCCCAAATCCACTGAACTCAGTAGGAGTTGCAGGTACTCAGGGCCTTTGAAAATCAGGGCCTACATTTAAGTAATGAAGTTGGATGCTTTGGGGGGTCTCCATTTTTAAGGCTGCTTTGAAAGTTTAGGTCAAAGTAACCCGTCCACATTCACACAAGACGAACACAGCAGAGTCAAGAATAAAACCCAGATCTCCTGGTATTTCCAGTCTGGTCCCAGAACTACACAGCCATCTTTCTGTCCAGTCCTAAACCTACTGTCTGGTTAAATGGAGAATTACAACCTACAATGCTGACAGGCTGGCATCTTTCACGAGCACTTAAGAAAAGAGTCAGTATGCAGGAAACTGGAGTATGCAGTTTCCTCTCAGGAACTTTCACTTAAATGACAGCCTAACGATGTAGGGTGTTGTTAAAGGAATTGGTCAGCTACTCAGCAACACAAAGGAACTCCTCTAGCTCCACTATACTCCCATGTGTGCACATTTGGATCCCTGCTTAGGTGCTCAAGCACACATAGGGTATGTCTGCGCTATGGGATTATTCCGATTTTACATAAACCGGTTTTGTAAAACAGATTGTATAAAGTCAAGTGCACGCGGCCACACTAAGCACATTAATTCAGAGGTGTGCGTCCATGTACCAAGGCTAGCGTTGATTTTCGCAGGATTGCACTGTGGGTAGCTATCCCGTAACTATCGCATAGTTCCCCCAGTCTCCCCTGCCCATTGGAATTCTGGGATGAGATCCCAATGCAAAAACAGTGTTGCAAGTGATTCTGGGTAAATGTCGTACTCAATCCTTCCTCCGTGAAGGCAATGGCAAAAATCTTTTGCGCCCTTTTTTCCCTGGATTGCCCTGGCAGAAACCACGGCAGTAACCATGGAGCCCGTTTTGCCTTTTGTCACTGTCACCGTATGTAACTGGATGCTGCTGACAGAGGCGGTACTGCAGTGCTACACAGCAGCATTCATTTGCCGTTGCAAGGTAGCAGAGACGGTTACCATCCTATTGCACCGTCTGCCATGCCATTGTAAATTGGTGATGAGGTGATGGTTATCAGTCATTCTGTACCGTCTGCTGCTGTCATGGGTGCTTCTGGCTGGCCTCCGGTGAGGTCAGCCGGGGGGCATGGACAAATGGGAATGACTCCCGGGTCATTCCCTTCTTTATGTTTTGTCTAAAAATAGAGTCAGTCCTGCTGAATATGGGCAAGTATACTAGAGAACCAGAGAGCACAGCCACTCCGAGTGTCAGAGCCCCAGAGATCCCACAGAAATGAATGCGCATGTGATTCTAGGGGTGCCCCTGCAACAACCCCACCATTGCTTCCTTCTCTCCAACCTCCTGGGCTACCGTGGCAGTGTCCCCTCTTTGTGTGATGAAGTAATAAAGAATGCAGGATAAGAAGCAGTGACTTTTTAGTGAGACAAAATGAGGGGGAGCAAGCCTCCTGTGCTATGATAGTCCAGGCAGTAAGAACTTTCTTTAGACATGAAAGGGCGGGGGGGGGGGGGCTGATAGGCTCAGCCTCCAGTTGCTATGATGAGGACAGTCACCAGCCGTTCTGTACATCTGCCGGAATGACAGGAGTCATTCCCATTTTTACCCAGGTACCCCTGACCGACCTCATCGAGGCCAGCCAGGAGCTCTCATGGGCTGATGATGACAATGGATAGCAGTCATATTGTACCGTCTGCCACAGGAAGGGGATGCTGGTGTTCAGTGCTGCAGCACCCGATCTACCAGCAGCATGCAGTAGACATAGGGTGACATTGAAAAAAGGCCAGAAACGTTCTTTTTCCCTTTTCTTTGGGAGGGGAGGGTGTAAATTGATGGCTATACATGAACACCAGGAAAATGTTTTGACTCTTCAGGCATTGGAGCTTCAGCCAAGAATGCAATGCTTTTCGGAGACTGCGGGGCCTGTGGGATAGCTGGAGTCCTCAGTACCCTCTCCCTCCCTCCATGAGTGTCCATATTGATTCTTTGGCTTTCCGTTACGCTTGTCACACAGCATTGTGCTGTGGCATCTGTCATCATAGCCTGAGAGAATTTTTTCAAATGCTTTGTCATTTCGTCTTCTGTAATGGAGCTCTGATATGAACAATTTGTCTCCTATAACAGCGATCAGATCCAGTATCTCCCGTACGGTCCACGCTGGAGCTCTTTTTGGATTTGGGCCTGCATTGCCACCTGTGCTGATCAGAGCTCCATGCTGGGCAAACAGGAAATGCAATTCAAAAGTTCACGGGGCTTTTCCTGTCTACCTGGCCAGTGCATCCGAGTTCAGATTGCTTTCCAGAGCAGTCACAATGGTGCACTGTGGGATACCAGCTGGAGACCAATACCGTCGATTTGCGGCCACACTAACCCTAATCCGACATGGCAATACCGATTTCTGTGCTACTCCTCTCATCGGGGAGAAGTACAGAAATCGGTTTAAAGAGCCCTTTATATCGATATAAAGGGCCTCGTTGTGTGGACGGATGCAGGGTTAAATTGGTTTAACACTGCTAAATTCAGTTTAAACGCGTAGTGTAGACCAGGCCATAGAATTGCAGAAGCATGGGGTCAGAAAGGACCACAAGATTCATCTTGTCTAACTCCCTGCCAAGAGGTAGGATTTGTTGTGTGTAAAACGTATTTTTTAAAAACTTACCTGCTGACCCAAGGTATCTGCCCTTTTCTGGCTAGTCTTAATCCTGCTTTCCTGCTTTTTATCTCCACACCACTGAATGCCGTGCCCTTTTCCAGAAAAAAAATCTAGCTGTTCTTTGAATTCAAGTATATACTCTTTCTGCTTATGACCTTCCCTAATAACTTATTCTACTTACCAGTATTCCATAACTACCCTTTGTAGAGAGCAGTTTCTGCCAGAATAGGGAAAAATCTCTCCTTTGTGGTCACTGGATAACCTTTCATCATGCAGAAAAGAAAATATTACTTAATATTTTAAAAGTTTAAACAAAACTAGAGCTTCTAAAGCTTATTCCAGGGCACTAAAAAATTCATAAAACAGAACCAAAGGTGATGCAACTTTGCAGATGCAACACATACATCCTCCAGCTCACCCATGCACACTTAAGCATGTATATATACATTTGCATTTAATGAATACATGTACTGGTACAGGTAACAGAAAATCTTCTGGTTTTAATTAAAAGCAGATAAAAAGCATTTTACTTCAAGAAGACTTTTAATCCGTGGAGTTAATAAATCAATGTGTAGTTTTTCAGCTCATCACATGCTAGAAACACTTCTTATACTGCTGAATAAATCAGTCTGTGTTGCTTTGTATCTGACAAGATGTTTATTCCTAAGCAGGCAATGTTCTATACAAAATAACCAATCCAAGTACAAATATGAAATCGTGTTTAATCTGAGCTTTCAGAAGACAAACTAAAAGGGCAGTGGAATGTGTGATCTACATAGAAAATGAAGTTATTTTCCTTTCCCTGCTTCCCCCGTTTTCTCTGTTGGAAAATGTAATTTGAAGTCAGGTAACTCATGCAAGCCAAAGGGAAAAGGACCACTAATCCAAAAGACGCTGTCACATGGTATATTTAAGGAAAGGCATGTTTGTAGAGAAGTTCTCTGAACAGTTAGTGTCTCTAGATTTTAAAGCAAATTACTAAATGGATGGAGTTGTAGCTGCAAACTTGGCTTGAGCTGAACTGGAGACAGGGAATTCCACATCTATCTGCACACAGACACACGGCCCATGAGGCTGTAAAACAGGATTTTTTCTTTTTACGAAAGGGATTATAATATTATTCGGGTATTGTAGTATCGATTATGACCATGGCTTGGTTATAGTGTGAGTCTCTAGGCTCTGACCTTGCAGTAAGCTAGCCAATATTGATTATATGATTTGGACATAGTTTATGTCCAGTACTTTGTCAACTAAATCAGCCTTTTCCTTTTTTAATAAACATCCTTAGTAGATAGGGAACAGATTGATGCTATTTAGATGGAAGGCCAGCATTTGAAGTTCTTTATATATATCTATATCTATGTGTGTGTGTGTCCTGGATATGTTTAAATATAAACAAGATCTTGAGACTATTAATAGGCTAAAGAGTTCTATGTATCGAAACCCAGACAACTAGAATGCAGAATGTATTTGCGTAAAGGTAACGAGATTTTAAATTTGCATGCCACTGGTAGCCACAAAAGGAAAATCTTGACAGTATTTATAATGTACTCATTGATACATTTTCAGATGAAATCCTGATTCATTCGTGGTAGCTGATCTCCTTTTTAATCATGATGTTTTAGTACTTTCTGTCTGTAAATGATGCTTTGAAAACGTCAGCTTGCAGTAGTTTCATAATGCAAGAAATTCAGTGACAGAAAATACTTGCATCTGGGTTTTCACAATTCAGCCTTATTTTTTAAACTAGAAAAATCCCTTTCTGCATTAATTGCTATTTCCACTACAGCGTTTACAGCATTGCATTGGGTTGCTACTGTAATTAATTCTTCCCCTTCCCAGGCATATGAAATGCCGTGCAGGCAGTTATTAAAGTGAAAACTTGTACAGAGACAAAAATACAAAGGTTGATGCATAAACATGAATAACTGCAGTGT
Organism: Chelonoidis abingdonii; assembly: GCF_003597395.2. Taxonomy (NCBI): domain Eukaryota; kingdom Metazoa; phylum Chordata; order Testudines; family Testudinidae; genus Chelonoidis; species Chelonoidis abingdonii. The sequence goes on from NC_133772.1 coordinate 93,557,614, forward strand.
TATTAATCAAGTAGGAAGTGAAAATAAGTATTTGAACTTTAATAGGAACAAGGAAGAGAATAAGGCTATTCTGAGGAGGGATTATCCTGTGATCAGAACAGAGGATGGGGAGTCTGGGCTTCTAGGTTCAATTCCCAGTGCTGCTACTGACTTACTGTGTGATCCAAGATATGTCACCGATCCATGCCTCAGTGTACCCATCTATACAACAGGGATAATAATACTCACCTCGGAGAGTTTTGCTGTGAAAATGACTGAATGTTTGTGAAGTTCATTGAATATTTCAAATAGAAGATGCCATATGAATGCTAAGTATTTAAAATAATAATAATACCATCATTAGGTAGTACACAGCTGTGGTCTAGCAACTGAATGTGCTAGAAAGTTTCTGCTAATATACTTCAATAAACAACCAATGGAATAATGAGTTTACTCACATGCAAAACTAACCTATTACTGCAGAGTTTAAAAAATCTATATAGACCCTATGATAGGGCATAGAGGCCCCAGCTGATCAGCAGAAGCAGGGAGTTAACTTCCGCCTCAGATCTCCCACAGCTGCTTGGGGTAGGGTAAGGAAGCAGGCTAGGGACTGAAGGCCCAAATCAGGCTGTCAGAGGAGAGCCAGGGAATGCTGTATAAAAGCAGCCTTCTGCCTGCTACTCAGAGCTCTTGGCTTTAAACAGGGTTTTCCTAGAGGGTTAGGCTCTTTTTGCTTATGTATTAATGCTTTCATACCTTACAGCACGTTAGCCCTTGAGCATGAAAAGCCATGGGGAGGGAGATGCTGTTGGTGAACAACACCATAATGTTGCTAGCTCAGGTGACTCACTCTGCTGGTACATACCATATATCTCTCAAAGAAAAATTAGCTGGTTAACTACTGTAAATGGGCCAGGAGTGGGGTCATATAGTCTAACCTCTCACACATTCTGGGCTTAAGTAGGCACATCATTAGCTTCTTGTCCAGAGAAGCTCCCCATGATGTACTGGCTAATTTTGCACACATTGTTAGATACCAAAGTCTAACCGCTCTTGCCATTTTAGTGATTATTATCCCTTTGCTGTGGATGTACCTTGTGTTACTGCTGGATGTACACTGTGAGGGGACAGTGATAGCAGGCTGACACATACAGCACTGCTTCTTAGCAGTATTCAGAAACTGAGCCACTGGTGTTTTGTGCCAAGTGGTGCTTCAATGACTGCTTATTAGTTATAGTCCTTTGCCCTGTGTGGCTCTTCATAATGGTAAGATAGGATGTTGAGGGAACGGTAGGTAACAAGACTGGCAGAGTTCTATTGGACCCCACAGAGCCAACATGCCTGAACTTCATGTAATAGCTTGGCCTGGCAAATAATAAGGTGACACGTTACTTTTTTCGTCTAGCTTGTATATTTTATTCCTGCTGTAAAGTGGGTGCAGCATTCAGAATGCACTGGAGAGACATCAGTGCAAAGTCTGACTGTATCTCAGATTATCAACAATTCTGTGATTTTGCATGGTTAGTGATATGAAATATATCTGAAAAGTCCAGCAGTGTAAGAGAGAATGTCACAGCACATTAAATTAACATGAGAAATGGGCATGCACCATTTAAAATTAAGGTGTCCGTATGGTGATATTGTTGAGATCTAACCTGATGAATTGCTGAAATATATTGATCATGAAACTATGGTGACCATCAGGGAAAAAAAAAATCCTGCCTTCATGTCACATGATGGCTGGCCCCTTCATGGGGAAATGGGGCCTCAGCCCCACCTGGGACAAGATCAGCTCACCTTCCCAGGTGGGAAAATGATTTTGGACATGTGATTAACTCAGGCCAAGCCTGGGGAGATAAGGGAGGAAAGGAGTGATGCCTGTGGTAGTCTCTGGGGAATGGAGCTTGAGTGGGAGCATAATCCTCCGGCTCGTCAGGGCTGGGAGTGCCAGCAGGAGAGAAGCCTGGAAAGCTGCAGTTGGTCTGAGAAAGTAGCTATAGGTGAATGGTGCAGGGATCAAGGCTGGTTCCAGTAGGGAGTAAAAGTGATTGTTTGGTTATAACTGGGCTAGGGGGTCCTGACTCAGAAGGAGAATGAGGTGCTTGAATGACAACCAGGGACTGGAGCAGGGAAAAGGCAAAGAAAGGCAAGCCAGGTTTTGTGCTTTCCCATCTACCTGCTTTGATAGCAGAAAGAGACAGTCCCTCAGGGAGAAGGGGCTGGGGCTGTCTGGAGTCTGGGCAGAAGAGATTTTAATTTTTTTTTATTTGGACTTTCATAAAATAGAACCCCAGCAGGGAACTTCTGTCCCATACCTTTCAGACTGGAGTTGTTAAGGGGCCCTGAGCAGGGGAAACTGGGTGCTGCTGTGTCACCCCAGCCTTGAGGAAGGGAGAGACTGTGTGGCAAGTGCCCTATTGTACTTCTCCACCATCGTATCACATTGCATAAGTAAATGTAACATGAGGATTTTGTGGTTTGCTCTGAATCATCCAGCTTTGGGGCACGGTTAGAGACAGGATGCTGAGCTAACTAAATTGTTGATCTTATCTGGCATGGGAACTCCTATAGACATGGTCTCGCCTCTTGATTGTAGCCAAAAATAGAAAGCACAAGAACATTCATTCTCCTGGTATTTCTAACCCAGCTGTTAAGACCAGAATTCCAAAGGGATTTTGGGACCTAAAAGGATGAGATAAATGTAGACAAAAAGGATGCTTTTGGGTGGCAATTGATCACTATCAAAAATATTATGAAAATATTTTTACAGAAGAAAACCAAAATAAATGTCTTGGGGATCTCTCATGAGGAGGATAGTTTTGCACAGAAAGTGATGTCAATAAAGCAAAATAATATACGCAGTACAAATGATTTAGAATAACCAAGCCTTTGGCTCTCTCTGTATATCATGTCAAAGATTGACTCAGATCTGTAGTGGAAAGAAAATCCCTATAGATGTATTTGTTTTCAAATTCCTTTGGGGAAGAATAACTATTTTGAAGACCCCTGGCTCTTCCTCATGTGTGTTTAAAAACAAATGTCTGGCCATGAGTCATTTGGGAGTGCTGTTGCCAATGTAGCACTTGCACTGGGTCCTGGTACAGAGAAGCTGCAAATGCTCTTCAAAACGTCACTGGCCCAGATATTAATTTAAAAGATGCTGTCAGCCAGTTTATGAGCGTAATCTGAAGAAACTGACCTAAAAATGTTGCCTTTCCCCTTGTACCTTTTCATGATCTGCCTGCAGTTCAGGGGAGGTCGTTGAACAGCCAGTAACCTACGCTCTTGCATGTGAGTGGAGAGTAAGAGTGGGGCCTGAGAGACAGTTTGTGGAAATATTAACTGCCTGGTGGAAGGAAAAAGGATGGGACTTAAACCTATGTGTAATTGGGTGACAACAATGACATTGTTTGTTTGTTTGGGTTTTTTTTACACAGGGCCCCATAAAATCTTAATCCTGTCATGTGAGGGAAGGGAAGTAGATTAACAGTGAAATAATTCATACCAAAGTACATCCACTAGAACAGTTACATGCTTTCTTAACAAAAGAGCTGAGAGTCTACACTCCAGAAATTCAAAATGAGAGTGAGCATTAGTTTTCAAAAAGACTTTAGTGTGAAATGGAGGATAATGTACCTGAGATAGGATGTGAAGAACATAACAGCATATGTGACAAAAGGAATTCAAGCCAGGTGGCATGTGCTTTAGGACGATCCAAACTTAGGCCCTGCCCTCCTCCGTTGCTCTCTCAGGTTGGGAGTGCAGACCTGGGGCCTGAACACATCTTCTGATACCAATGGGACTCTGTCCGTTGCCTTGAATAGGCTTTGGATCAAGCCCATGCTTGGCTTCATTGGAGGGGGGAGATTTCTGCCCTTCCACTCCTTCTGTCTGGCAGTGCACAGAATAATGTTGATGGCTTTGGAAGGAGCAAGGCTGAGCACTTCTCACCCATCTTTCTTGCCAAAGTGGTGCTAGGCTTTTGAAGTTAATGACTGGAAAGTAAAAGGGGAGAGAAAATGTAAAGGACTCCCAAAGCTTGCCTTCTCCCACTACCCCATCTGTGCCCTCCCCCAGCAAAGCCAAACAGAAGTATGCTATTAAATTATCAATATTCCCAACATCCTGCTGTTTGTTCCAGCAGAAAACCCTGTTATCTTTGCTATCTAATAGCAGAAAAGCATGGGATGACCTACAACTGTTGAAACGTGTATAATAATATCTGAACATAGACAATGGAAGAAATGCTGCAACAACCGCTGATGTTAAGAAGTCTCACCTCAGGGACGTGGTCAGAGTTCTGCTCTGGTTTACCACGTACACCTTTACCCCGACATAATGCAACCTGATATAACATGAATTCAGATATAATGTGGTAAAGCAGTGCTCCAGGGAGGAGGCTGGGGCGCTGCACACTCCGGTGGATCAAAGCAAGTTCGATATAATGCGGTTTCACCTATAATGCAGTAAGATTTTTTTGGCTCCCGAGCACAGTGTTATATTGGGGTAGAGGGGTACTACAATGCATAAAGAGCAAACTGTTGCTATTTGCACATATGTTAGCATCTGGTCAGATAGCAGGTAGCATCTGGTGTTCTTCCTTCAGTTTTCTTAAACTCATATTCTGAAGTGTGCATCTTCTCTGACCATCTTCTTGAGAGTCAGATGTCGCCTCTAATTGTCATCTTCATTCTTGCACCATCCATGAAAAGATTCCTCACTGTCAAGCACAGGTACATCACCCTTTTAACACTACAGGATCTAGCTTTTTCCTATGACATTACGTTGACCTTTAATTATTTTGTTCCATTTGCACAGATGGATAGGATTTTGTTCTGTATTTTCAACAAATCATTTTATTTCCAAATAAGAAATCATTTCAAACTGCAGGTAGGTCATAAATAAGTGTCCATTTAAAAAGAAACAGGAATAATGAGAAATTGATAAGATACTAAACCTTGACTTTCAATGATACCCCAGCTTCTAAGTGCCTAAGTAACTTTTGAAAATGAGATTTAGGCTCAAAATTAAGCTTGGTCTACACTAAAAAGTTAGGTCGACCTAGCTATGTTGCTTAAAGGTGTGAAAAATCCACACCCCCAAATGACATAGTTAAGTCCACCTAATCCCTGATGTAGACAGCCCTAGGTTAACAGAAGAATTCTTCAGTTGACCTAGCTACCACCTGTTGTGGAAATGGGTTATCTGTGCTGACAGGAGAACCCCACCTCCCTGTCAGCATATGTAGTGTCTACACTAAAGCAACATTTCAAATGTAGACAAGTCCTCAGACACTTTTGAAAACTTTACCCCAAGGTCCGGAGTCTGTCAATTTCTGATGAATGAGCTGTCAAATTGCGTTCAGTGGGAGTACTCATGGAAGAAGGCACTTCACAATGTGAGTAGGGTGGCTGAAAGTAGCCTCAAATCAAAGTTCCCCTTCATTAGTTTTCAGTACCATCAAATATAGACCTGAAATCAAATCTCAAGAAAAATTAAAGTTCCAGGGTTTAAACTATTTTATTAAACAGTTTGTTTTATAAATGATTTTAAATTATCTGAATTATTCCTTTTATCTGACAAAGAACTTAGCACCTCATTACTTTTTCCTCTTACATATTGATAACCTAGTCACATAATGAACCATTTCTTCCTCTGATTGAAACATTGTAACTGCCGATGGAAACAATAGGCTGCAGCAAAAGCTTATTCATAAAGCTGAACACATAGAAACTTCTTTGTGCCTAGTAGTGCTTCTGAAAGCATCTTCCAGAGCAAAATGAGAGGAATGTTTTGATTTCCTGGCTACAGTGGAAGTTAGACAAGGTGGCTGTGTGATGCTACCTGACTGCTGAACCCTTTGAACACTTAGGCTTTGCTTAGCTGAAAATTAGACACAGTCTTTGTCATTGGCTGACAAATAAACTTTGCTGCTTTAATATTTCTACTAAAGGAAAAAGAATTGTGCCATCTGCTCTGTGTTTGTCATTTTTCTGCCTGAGTGGCAATGATGTAAGACCCCTTCATTAGCTCAAATCCAGTTAAAGAATTAAGTGCACAAAATGTCATGCATTGATGGGTGGTTTGCTAGTTCTGATGCCAGAGATTTTGTGGTCAGCATTTTAGAGACAAAGTTCAAGTTCATTAATGTTGGCATTTATCTGTTTCTAATAATGAATATGGCTGTCTGATTAGTCAGTCATTCTGCCCCCATTCTGAGATTTCTGGGCTCGGTTTTTCTTCTTCTCGTTGGCATATGACACACAATTTTCATGTTAAAGGGTTTTGGCAAAAGCCTCCACCAATTAAAATAAAACTTCGAATCTCTGGGTCTTCCTGAGTGGAGGTTATAGCTAAAGAAAGAGCTGGAAGGAGAGACCCAGTTCTGTGGGCCAGATCATTGGCCCTAGTGCCATCCCCTTTGCACTGTTCCAGTGGCACAAAGAAGCCACAAAGGTGCATGAACCAGGCAGCTGAGGATTATCCCAGTCAGCAGTCACTCTGGTTTATGCCCATTTGTCCCTATTAAATGGCATTCCCATTTAAGAGAAACAATACTAATAGTGATGGCACTGACTGGTGAGCTTCATGTTACTGGGCATGCACTGGGGGTATCAAGGAGGCACAGTAGGATATATTAATCCTGCTGTCTGCTCAGTGCAAACAGCAGAGGCGCATGCATGTCACAAGTCAAGATGGCCCAACCTCTGTAAAACTGGCATGAAAGATCAAGTAAACAGCCAGGGAAGGCAGTGGTGAAACACTTTCTGCAGATATATTATCTGGCGAGCGATTGAGGGCTGTTGCTAGAGGAGCAAATGGACAGAACCTCCCTAGAGTGAGATACGCACCCGTTAGTCACCATCACATATCCCACTTGATACATCTATCAACTCCATTAAGTGAAGACATTGGGCCTAATCTCTGTGTCTGTCCATGTGGTGCTTGGTGCAGGGCCTTGAGAGCAGGGGAAAATAAGGCTTTAAGCCATCTCCCCCAATCCTGGAGCTAGTTAAGGGATAAAACAGACCCTGGTATAATTTAGAGCAGCCTAGTGCCACTCTAAATTATGCTAGTGACAGCAGCCCACTCCCTTTTCTCCTGCTCCCTACCCTTATATCTTGGAATTGGTGATTTAAATCACTGAGGATTCTCCTGGGGACAGAAGAATCCTGCCTACCATTTTGGTACAGTTCTCTATCCCCTTGGCACTGCCAGATCCATGCCAAAGGAATGGAGGTAAGGGCCAGGATCTTTTCTGTTGCTCCTGTGTGTCCTGATTGTAAATTGCTTCCCAGGGAGTTATAATCAGTAAATGGATTTCCTGATTCATTTGAATTCACTACTAGGGCCCACTTCTAAAGCATCAAACTGGTAATCATAGGTAAGAACCCCACGCTTCATTTCTGCATATCATTGTCAGACAGTGGAGTGGTAGTAGTTTCTCCGTGATAAGGCTAAAACATTTTCCAGTTATGCACTCAATTTTTATTCCTACCTCTACATTTTACTAAAACCAACCCTATTCCATATGCCATAGCTCATCCCAGTGTAAAATTTTTCTGGGTAGTTATTTAGGTGCGACCATGACCACAGAACCCTTGGCTAGTTTGTAACAAGCTCTAAACTCTCCAGTCATGAGTGGGCACTGGCTAAAAGGATCGTCTTAAAGAACGCTCTAAGTTGTTAGAATATGTTGACAATGATCGTGCTCTGGAGATCACGGCATGGTGAATTGTGTTTCTTTGTCACAGTTTTTCTCCTGGTTCCTCATGTAACCCATTTGAGCATTTATTTTGTGTGTTGGATAATCTTCGAGACAAAATTGTGAAATGACTTGCAATTTTAGAACCTTTTAAGCACAAATGACACGATTAAAGAGACCTGAAAAATGTAAAAGAAACAATACCGAGAAGCAGAAGACTATCACTAAGAATAGTAAGAGCACTGTGCATTCCTGGAACTTTTGTTGGAGTACTAGCTCTGCAGGATGCATTGGGATTCTCCAGAGAATCTCAGTAATGGGATGTCAGCCTGCATAATGTTTGCTGCAGGCCTTGCTTCGGAATGGGGATTCATTATTCTGCATCCTGATTCAAGGCTCACTGATTACAACAGAAAAACTCCCATTGACTTCAATGTGCTTTTAATCAAGCCCGTATTCTATTCGACTTTCCTAAGTGATTCCTCACTTTCACATCTGATGGATCAAAAAAATACTATGTGTTTGTTTCAGCTGGTACAATATAGCTATGTAGCTGTGAATCATTCATCCATTTCCTGGAGTATACACATGCTTAAAGGAACCATTTGTTTGGGAAATGAGGGCAAACAATGAAGTTCAAGATCTGAAGTTTCCCAAAGTTCAGGAGTTGTCTTAACTGGGCTTTCGGCCAACACCACTGTCCCAGACAATATCTGTTAGTGTGGTTTGTCCAGTGTATGTGGAGTAAAGATGCTGTTAACTATCTCCTTCTTTGGGAAAACTAAAAAGCATTGATTATGCAGGTCTTTTCTAAAATCACACTTTCAATAAATGAGTCGGATACTCACAGTTTCTTTCATTGTCAAGTAAGTGCAAGGACTTAACAGCAAGAACTTGTGAACATGTTCCATTTGCAGTGTGGTTGTTTACCAACGCTGTCTTGTTTTTGAGCAATTGAGAAAAGCTAAACAAACTGAAGCTGAGAGCATGAGCTTCCATGCTGGGAGCTTTCATAAATCTTGCAATTGCAAAATAATGGGTCTCAGCCAATGTCTTTATGCAAAATTAAGGGAAAAAGAGTTGCAAGGAATATTGGATTACACTCCATGTTTTCTGAGTCACTATTACTGCACAGGGAATCAGAAAGCAAAAGGTTGGTGGGTTTTTGGTTTGTTTGTTTGATATTAAACACTCAGAAAAGGTTTGACTACTATAGAGAATACCAGAGTTCTGTCTCCTCCTGCACTTGTATGACCTTGTATGTAATTGACTTGATTCATGTCTTGCTCATTTGATATTTCCCTCCACAGGATTAGCATTTTTATCTCCAGCAACTTGCTGATGTGTTGTATTTCAATAAAAAATAAAACCTGCTAATCTTTTTCTTCTTGTTAAGGCAACAAGGCACCAAGGCAATTGGTGTAAAATGTTGGGTGCTTCAGATAAAGATTAAGTATATCCAGGAAGGAATCAGGACACCTTATCCCATTGAGCTACCTTAGTGAGCTGGCCTGCACTCACCAACCACCTCTTATAAACAAACCTCAGATGTAGTGGCCAAAGTCAAATGAGAAAACTAGACTTCCAAGTGAAGACAAATAAGGGTTTCTGCAGCCAGGGTCTTGTAAACAAAACAAATATACTACATCCAGAGGGCCAAATTTTACCTTTACGCCAGTATAAATCCAGGGTGACTTCAGTGAAGCCAACTCTGGATTTACACCCATGCAACTGAGAGCCGAGTGTGGCCTAAAGACCCTTTTTAATGGATAAATCAGAGTGCTTCTTACAGCCAGTGTACCCAATATCTCAGGGAGAATCTATTCCCTCATACTTCTGTTCTACTTCTACATCATCTTCCTTGTTACACACAGCTTTCCTCTTCTCAATCATCAACTGTTCTCAGCCCCAGTCCTCAAATGCTGGGTTCCTTGCAATCTGTGATAGCAAGAGGCATTTGCCCTCATTTCCTGTTTAGGAAGAGAGTTGTAGCATGAAGCTTGTGCTTGAGTAGTAGATTATTTACTGAGCATGTGAGCTGGTTATATTATCAGTTGCAAATGGCTTGATTTATTAGCTCATTTTCCTTTAACCTATGTGGTGCTTACAGGCTACTGTGAAGGGAGCATAACAAATCACTAAATAACCTTCTCCCCACAGAAGATTGGCTATGCTCGGTACACACCATTGTGTTACTCTTAAACCTTCTGGTTTGTAGAATGACAGTCTTCCTTCATGGTTTCCTTCACTTTGGGTTGCACTCATCAATTTTTTTGATCTTGTCCTTCAACCTATAGAATGCATCTGTTACTCTTAAATGGTGTATCAGCCATCAGTGCAATACATCCAATCCTCAGTGCGAAAATCCATATCCAATGACCCTGTCTACTGTAATTTTAAGTGGACTAGAGAAGTAAGTGTGTACTAAGCCATTATCACTTCTCAGTAAGATCTAGACAGCACAATCTCATTCAGAATGAATTCTTCAAGCCTGAATTTCATTCAGGAACTTCAACGTCACACTGAGAATACTTTAGATAGTCTTAAATTAAATTTCTTTTAATATGGGGGAGGAGGTTTGCAGCCTCTCTACTTCCACACACTCTGGCTGTACACTGAACTGACCTTCAGGATAATGCTGCAGAAGTGCTCTTCACCTGCTACAGAGTTGGGACTTATGGAGCTTCTGATGGGTGTGGAAGTTCTTATTTAAATGAGTTCTCACCCCCAGCACCTCTAAATCTCCTGCCCTCTCTCTCCCTCTGGGAAACTACTGCAGCCCTGGCTTCCAGTAACATTCACAGAGCTGCCAGGGTGAAGGGGAGGGCAAATTGGTCCCAAATTGACAGTATGAAGCCAGGGCTGTTTGGCCCATTCTATCTCTCCAGCTGTTACGCTTCTATTCTTTCTTTCATCACTGTCCTGTCTAGCTCCCTCACTCTATTTCGCCGTAATAACTAGTAAGTGAGGCTGGGACTGGGCTTTCAACATGTTCCGCTTCATGTGTAATATTTTTAACCTGACTAATGCTCCAGCAGTGGAATAAATTGCCACTCCCCATAGCATATGTTATTGTCACCGTGCCTCAGTGGGTAACAGCTGAGGATGCCAGAATCAGGACAAACTGCTGAGAAATATAGCAGATTCACCCCAGACTGGAAGTTACTCTATCGTTAGATTATACCAAGCCAGTAACAAAAGTGAACTTCTGTCTTGCCACATTAATTAACAAGAAGTCAAAGTTGCAATCTCCATAGGCATTCCAGACCTTGTATCACCACCCAGACTCTGGACTTTATGATGGGTGATTACTGAAAACCAGTTTAATCAAATATAGGGATCTTCTAATCCCATAAGATTAGCCACATAGCCCAGTCAATATATAACTCAGACCTTACCTAACAAGCACACTAAAGCCAGTCCTTCAGTGACTAAAAATAAAGGTTTATTAAGAAAGGAAAAAGAGAGTTAATAATGGTTAATAGATCATGTACATACAAATAATTGCAAAGTCTTTATCAGGTTTGTAGCAATGATGGTATAGACTGCTGGTTGTAAAGTCTCTCTGGTAACTTCCAAAGATTGGAAGTTCTTCAGTCCATGGTTCAGAATGCTCCTTTTAGCTGTAAAGCCACCGTCCAGAGAATCAGTCAGGAAAGAGAAAAAATTGAGGTATCTCAGGGGTCTTTTATACCCTTTGCCATGTGCCTGGAAATTTCCTGGCTCAGATTTCCTGGTCACACGAGCAAATCACATGTCCTTATGTGCTTTGACTCACAAAGGCAGCCATTGCCCATATCTGTGCCGAGGCATCTACAGGTAGGCTTACTGGGTGGGATGCGTTTCTTCTATGGCCCATTGTTAGAGTGAAGTGTCCTTACTGGGCTATCAGTCATGAATAGTCCATTCACAATGGGCTGGCAAGACTGGATGTAAGGTACCTTGTGGGTGCTGCTCTAGTAAGAAAGTCATTTGAGATATAGATACATAGCTAATATTCATAACTTCAGATACAATGTTGATAAATGGATTTAAACAGAATAATCTTATTTAGCAAATCATAACTTTTCCATTGACACCTTGCAACAAATCTTGTACAAAGTATGTCATGTAATTATATAACCATGACAATATCGATGTAAATGGTCATATTTCTATCCTACAGCATCAGAGTTATTGTAGGATGTCACATCATGAATACTTCTATACCAGATTTATAACCTCTCATGAATCACAAATCATGAATTTGTTTATTATAACATAGGCTTTCAAGGAAAACTGTACATATCATTGTCCCATCTTGATTGTTTTCCTTCCCACCCCTCTGTCAAACCTACATCTCATCACTGAGAAGAATTGCTCTCATTTGAACAGAGCTCCAGAAATTCATAACTTTTGTTCTGCAGGCTTGAATACCATGTTTAAGCAGCACATCCAAGGCACCAGCTAACAGGAGAGCTATTTTAACATAGCATGGATCGGCATGGGTGCTGTTCATCAGAATAGATGCAGAGAAGTTCTCTGGTTTTTCTATGCATGGCATGCAACATTTTGAAATGTCTTGCCATTTCAAGCAGGATTGAGCTAAACGCATTTCACTTGTAGCTCCGTGTTCAAATGTTGAATTTATACTTCACTTGAGTGAAGATTTTCATTACCAAATGGAAGAACTTACTGCTTTTAGTGGTACAAGAAATCTGTCCAAACTCTTGTGTATAAATAATGCTCTTCTATGCAGATAACAGTATAATTTAATTAGCATTGATTTATGCATCAGAGAGAGGAAAGTTTTTCTCATTATGTCATGGAAGAGACCTTCCCAAGGAGAATGGGGTCCCGAAAGGCTTCAGCAGGCATTCACAAGCCCTTGGCCTCAGAATTGTTAAACATATTTGTTTAATTTTTCTACATATGACAGCAAAATAGCACACATGAATCTCTCAGCTCTGAAGAGTCATAGTAGTTACAGATGATAAAGACTTAGATCAATGAAAGCAGCAGAGAATCCTGTGGCACCTTATAGACTAACAGACGTTTTGGAGCGTGAGCTTTCGTGGGTGAATACCCACTTCGTTGGACGCACGTAGTGGAAATTTCCAGGGGCAGGTATATATATGCTAGCAAGCAAGCTAGAGATAACG
>NC_133772.1:93573217-93655330 GCF_003597395.2 Chelonoidis abingdonii
CGTTATCTCTAGCTTGCTTGCTAGCATATATATACCTGCCCCTGGAAATTTCCACTACGTGCGTCCAACGAAGTGGGTATTCACCCACGAAAGCTCACGCTCCAAAACGTCTGTTAGTCTATAAGGTGCCACAGGATTCTCTGCTGCTTTTACAGATCCAGACTAACACGGCTGCCCCTCTGATACTTTAGATCAATGAGTTCATCCCCCAAAGGGCAGGAGATAATTCCTCCCCCACCCCCGAAGATATAGGGCAGATATTATTACACACACATGCTGCTCTTTCCTAGAGTTGAAATCATTCATTTATTATTTTAATAAGCTAAACTACACAGGTGTCTCAGTCTGGAGTTTACAACTTCCTTAAAGAGGGATTAGTTTTCTGGAAAGCTTAGTGTATACAACAAATAGAGCATTCCTAGACCAAATTAGAAAACTTCAGAAAGTGAAATACACAACTTTTTAACTTAATGGCTACCTCATGTGGCTCGTTTGGATCCACCTCAAATGCTGCAAAACAAACAAATAAGCCAAGAGACTTCTCTGACAGAGGAAACAAGCAAAATTTCAGGCATAAAAGACCTGTATTGTGGAATTTTGTTGGGGAGTATCAAAATCAGTCTTACAATCATAGATTGGTAGGATTGAAGGGACCTCGAGAGATCATTTTGTCAAGTCCTCTGCACTCTTTGAGGATTAAGTATTATCTAGACCATCCCTGAAGTGTTTGTGTAACCTGCTCTTAAAAATCTCCAATGGCAGAGATTCCACAACCTTTCTAGTCAATCTATTCCAGTACTTAACTACCCTGATAGTTAGGAAGTTTTTCTAATGTCCAACCTACACAACTGTTGTTGCAGTTTAAGCCCATTGCTTCTAGTCCTATCCTCAGAGGTTAATCAGAACAATTTACCTCCCTCCTCCTTGTTACAAATCTTTTATGTACTTGAAAACTGTTGTGTCCCCCCTGTCTTTTCTTCTCCAGATTAAATAAACCCAGCTTTTTCAATCTTCCCTGATAGGTCCTGTTTTCTAGACTTGTAACCACTTTTGTTGCTCTTCTCTGGACTTTTTCTCCAATTTGTCCATATCTCTCCTGAAATGTGTCCAGTTCTGAGCCACAGAGTAGAGCAGAAGAATTACTTCTGGTGTCTTGCTTACAACACTCCTGCTAAAACATTCCAGAATTATGTTTGCTTTTGCATTTTGAAACAGTGTCAGCTCATATTTAGCCTTGTGATCTACTATGACCCCCAAGTCCCTTCCTAGGCAGTTATTTCCCATTTTGTATGTATGCAACTGATTTGATTGTTTCTTGCTAAGTGGAGTACTTTGCATTTGTCCTTTACTGAATGTCGTCCTATTTACTTCAGGCCATTTCTCCACTTTTTCCAGATAACTTTAATCCCATCCTCCAAAGCACTAGCAACCTCTTCTAGCTTGGTATTGTCTGCCAACTTTAGAAGTGTACTGTGTATGTCATTATCTATATAATTGATGAAGATATTAACAGAACCAGATCCAGAACTGATCCCTGCAGGACCCCACTTGATTGTGAACCATTGACAGCTACTGTCTGGGAACAGTTTTCCAATCAATTATGCACTGTTTGGAAAACCAGCAAAGTGTCATACAGCTTTATAGTCACTTTCGTAACACAGAGTCAAACTTTACAGAATGACTGGCTTACTGTGTCAACTGAAGTTCACACATACTGTCTACTTGGAGAGAACAGCACACAGGCACCATCTACACCTAGAAAATAATGGCATATGGTCTCAGTCATAGACTCTGTCTGCAAATTGCTGAACATAGTTTTACCCTACCTACACTAATTGTCAAACCACTTTGAGCACTGGATGAGGAGTTGCCATACTTACCTTTGGAGCTATAGGTACATTAGGAAAATACAGTAGTGGTTCAGTAAAGAGACTCTGTTAAAGTCATATGGCAGACTACTTGTAAAAGACATGCTTCTGCAGGAGAGGCCATTGTTTGAATTTGAAATACAGTCATAGATCTGATCCTTTGTGGTCATTAAATACCTTGTGCTACAGTTCATAAAAAGAGAGATGGTTAACCTTGATGTCCTGTCCAAAGCTGAGCATGGCCAATTACACCTCTACTCTGATATAACATGATATAACACAAATTTGGATATAACGAGGTAAAGCAGTGCTCAGGGGGCGGCAGTGTTTGGGGCTGCGCACTCCGGCAGATCAAAGCAAGTTCTATATAACGCGGTTTCACTAATAACGCGGTAAGATTTTTTGGCTCCCGAGGACAACGTTATATTTGGGTAGAGGTGTATATACACTGCCTACAAAAAATCTAAACTTCAGTTGGATACATTATTCTTCACGTTGTACCCTGAACTTTAGTAAATACTATTACTATGCACAGTTAACCAGTGTGAGGTTTCAGCACGGCATCTGAATTTCACAGATTAATGGAGAGATCCCTGCATGTTGATATATCTGTTTGTTTGTAAAATGCTTTGTGATCACTTAAGAAAGGACCTAGATAAATGTCAGTTAATGGTATAGATATATGGTGAGTATGACATCATTTCTTTTAGAAAAATGAAAGACTGACAGAAAATTTTACAGGCTGCTGCTCAGCCAATGATGGTCTCCAGAATTTGAGCTGAAGTTGTTTTGAACCAGCGCACAGTTGCTGAAATTGGCAAGATAAATGCTATTGGAAAAGTCAGATGTTTTTGAACTAAACAAGGCTATTTTGTTTTGGTTTCTCCTGAAGGACAGAACAGCATAATAAAGGAATGCTATTAGTTTGTTTAACTTCTTAACATTCCTTCATCTATAAAGAGCAACAGCAATCTGATATCCAGTGGAAAACCAATTTTAGCAGCTGACCTAGCCCCATGCTACCATACAGGAGTTGGGGGAATTGATATTCAACATGCTGCATTTTGCTCCCAAGCTGGCGGTGCACTCAGCTTCTTGTTAGTCTGCAACAAGCCCTCCGGCCAATTCAGCAGCAATGCTATATGGGCTCAGGAGGAAAGCTACGTCCAGCTCTCCCCTGCTAGAAAGATGGGCCTCTTGACATGAGACTGCATGTGAGAGAAAAGAAGCAAAGAATATAATGGTTCAGAACCCTCAGAGCTCTGAGTGAGAGGCTGAAATGTAACAACAGGCTGTCATTAGTGTTCTGTGGGGGAAACTTGGGTTTGAACCCCATTCCTTATAATGTAGGTCACTGAGATGTGTGCATAGCGGATGCTAGTCTCATGGCCTGTTCATTACTGGTCTGTCCTGCCATGCGGGAAACCTGGGTTTGATTTCCAATCCTGGTAGATCATAGCACTGCTAGTTCAGTGGGGCAGAGGGTAAAAACAATCTAATTCCACATTTAAGATTGTTCCAATTACCATAGTAACTGTTTGTTTTTTTCTGTTGCAAGGTCTGGCTTGTTAGCTATTTTTTTTTAATTATTAATGTGGCATGTAAATATTTCCCATGATCATCTCTGGCATTTGTAATTTCAATCCTAACCCCTGCATTAAGTTAAATTGCCAAGAAAGGGATAGTAGCACTATCATTAAGAGTTCTTTAAGGACAACTGGGACCTAGAAGCTTTTGTAAAGTTCCTAAAATAATTTTGAAAAACTGATCAATGCCAGACCTTTTCCCATCTCAATACGTTCCTGTAAATTCAAGTCATTACAATACCAAAAGGTCTACTGATTAACAATGACCCCTGCTTATACATTGCATGAATCTTCAAGAACTCCTATTTGCTGGGGATGCACTTGTGCCAGCCATAGCCATGTCTTAATTGAAAGATGACCAGAGAAATCCCAGGGTTTGTCACACTGTATTTTAATACTAAGGAAGATACTGCATTTCAACATAGGAAACTACAGGATAGGTTTAGGGAATTTCTACTGACTTACATGGCAGGTGTAGCCACACATCAGAGGGCAGAATTTGTCTCTGGCATTTAAAAATATTTAAATGAACTAATAGCTGATATAATATACAAGTAATCTTTGAGATGCATTAAGTCAGCCTCTAGGATCTGCAAGGGACCCTTCAGTTTTCAGTAAGCCCCACTCTGAAGAGAAGATGTATTGATGCAGTTTTGCTGGCGTCCTTTTTCCCTCTGTGTGTGTTTCTAGGTTCCTGCACCTTCAATGGTAAGGACATCTTTATCCTTAGTCATAGACCTGGCCACCAAGGGCAAAGCCTACAGTATCAATGTTACAAAGATTAACTTCTCTCAACAGATTAGCCTATAGGGCCTGATTTAGCACTTACTGTGAGTGGAGTGAATTCTATCCACAGTGAATATTCACAATCTGCATGGTGCTGGTTACCCATGAAAGGCACACAACACATTTCATAGAATATCAGGGTTAGAAGGGGCCTCAGGAGGCCATCTAGTCCAACCCCCTGCTCAAAGCAGGACCAATCCCCAACTAAATCATTCCAGCCAGGGCTTTGTCAAGCCCAACTTTAAAAACCTCTAAGGAAGGAGATTCTACCCCCTCTGCAGGTAACCCATTTCAGTGCTTCACCACCCTTCTAGTGAAAAAGTTTTTCCTAATATCCAACCTAAACCTCCCCAACTGCAACTCCTTGTTCTGTCATCTGGTACCATTAAGAACAGTCTAGATCTATCCTCTTTGGAACCCCCCTTCAGGTAGTTGAAAGCAGCTATCAAATCCCCCCTCATTCTTCTCTTCTGCAGACTAAATAATCCCAGTTCCCTCAGCCTCTTCTCGTAAATCATGTGTTCCAACCCCCTAATCATTTTTGTCATCTCTGGACGCTTTTCATACTTTGTCCAATCCGTTCTGTTGTGTGGGGGATCCCAAAAACTGGAACGGCCAGTACTGCTTCATTGTTCCACTAACCCCTGTGAGGTCCTTTCTTGGCAAAACTACTGCCTAGTCACTCCGGTCCCTAGTTTTAACAGTGAATGGGATTCTTCATCTAAATGCAGGACTCTGCACTTCTTGCTTGAATCTCATCAGATTTCTTTGGTCTATCCTCATTGTCTAGGATCCATCGGTATCTATCCTACCAGCCAGCATATCTACCACTCCTCCCAGTTTTTAGTTCAATTCTGCAAACTTGTGAGCGGTGCAATTCATGCCATCCTCCAGGTCAGTTAATGAAGATTATTAACAAAAACCAGCCCAAAAACGGCCCTGGGGCACTCTGCTTTGATACCGGCTTTCCGAACGTAGACATCGGAGCTCTGCAAAACAGTATTAAGAAAGTTAATAGCACAGACAAGGTCTTAATGGCTCTTTACTATTAAAGGTTAACAAGCTTCCGAGTAAGGCCTGGCTGTCACCTGACCAGGAAGAACCCAATCAGGGAGACAGGATACTTTAAATTCTTGAGGGATGAAAGTTCGTGGTGCTGCTGTTAGTTTGGTTGTGCGTTCACCCTGGGGCTCAGATTGACCAATGGTGCAACCAGGTCTCTCAATCTCCTTGATACAGTTCTTATAGATGTCCAAAATACTAAAGTAACTAGAGGAGATAAAGCGACGTTAGCGCTTATGTTTGTTTTCTTTATTTGCGAATATGGTGGCATTTGCTGAGGAGTTTAATTGGTATTTGGTCGGGAAGGAGGTTTGCAAAATATTGTATTTTGCTGACAGGATTTAATTTACACCTTGAATACTTAGCTGGGAGAGTATTCCCAGTTTGCCGTATAGCGATGTAAAAAAACCTGTATCCTAATCCATCTTAAATTTACAAAGATAATTTTTACTGTTTTTCTACTCTTTAATTAAGTTTTGTTAAGAACCTGATTGTTTTTTTTTTATTCCTGGTGAGACCCCAGGGGACTGGAGTCATGGATTTACAAGGAATTGGGGGAGAAAGAGGAAGCGGAAGAGCGAGGCTAATTTTCTCTGTGTCAGGATTACTTCTCTCTCCAGGAGAGTCTGGGAGGGAAAGAGAAGGAGAGAGGAAGGTGGAATTGTCTCCTCTACTGGTTTGTGATTCAAAGGATTTTTGAATCACGATAATGCTTCCAGGGTGGTAACCAGGGAGGGAAATTGGGGAACGGCAACTGGGGAACAGGGTTTATTTCCTATGTGTTAAGATCCAGGGGTTGGTTCTTTGGGTTCCCCGGGCAAGGTTTTTGTGGGGACCAGAGTGCTACCAGGCACGGAATCCTGTTGGCGGGCCAGCGCTATAGGTCTATAGGCTGGTCAATTAGCTATAGAGGAATTACATGCTGGGTACCCCATCGTGTTTGGACGCTAAGAGCTCAGAGTGGAGAATTCTACCGATGACGCCATGATCACTACATTGGAGGTCCTGTATTATCCAAGCCGTTCTATCCACTTATAGTCCATTCATCAAGCCCATGCTTCGTTACTGTTGCAAGGAATACTGTGGCAGCACGTATCAGGCCTTTGGCTATAGTCAAGAGACATAGACACGGTCCACTGCTTTTTCCCAATCCACAGAGGCAGTATCTTCATCATAGAAGGCAATTTAAGGTTAGTCAGCATGAGCTGCCCTTGTGAATCCGATGCTGACTGTTCCTGACCACTTTCCTCTCCTCTAAGTGCTTCAAAATTGATTCCTTGAGGACCTGCTCCATGATTTTTCCAGGGACTGAGGTGAGGCTGACTGGCCTGTAGTTTCCCAGAGCCTCCTTCTTCCCTTTTTTAAAGGTGGGCACTACAGTAGCCTTTTTCCAGTCATCCGGGACCATTTATATTCCCTGACTGAGTGTCTTGTAACTAACCCTATTAATAAAAAGACATTTGATAGTCCTTTAATTATGAACGACACTTTCCTCTGAGAGGTACATCTGACTTCATCAAATGGCAGAAATAAATTGTAGTCATGGCTCCATTCTAAAGATGGCTGCTCAGGCCCTAATTTGAAGTGGTCTCTTGGCCTACTGGGAGGAGATGTAATTTTGTACTGTACAGGGTTATTGCAAATGTCTTAGTCCCCTCTACAAGAACCTCTGAGAATGGGCTGAGTAAGCCAGTACGCATTCTCTTTCTCTTCCAGATTTTCACATGCTCAAAGAAGCAAAATGCAATCGTTTTACCTAACAGTTGAAAAGTTGGAGGAGGGGAAAGTCCAACGATCACAAGACGGGACTGTTCCACCTTCAGCAACCAGATCTGAATCAGGAAAGCCATGGCACAGGATCAAGAATGAAAAGGTTGGAGAGGAAAAACAGTGGACTAGGGAGGATCGGATAGGTCACTAGGGGTGTGTGTGAAAGAGAAAGAGCATATGATAGGAGAATAGTAGGTGGAGATCAAACAGTACTCATTTCTTATTCCAGAGATTTGCATGCAACAATAAAATGGCCTTTGTGTGTCCTAAAATTTGTTTTGGGTTTCGAAATAACTTCCAGGTGATGATGCAATTAGATTCAAATGCATCAACATTTCCTCTGTTAAATGATTCTCCTCTTCTCAGCAGATCTGAGCTGAGAACAGTGAGAACTGAGCTGAGAACTGAATCTGCTCATTGTTTGGGAAAGGTCAAAGCTGGGCCTTTTCGGCTGAGGCCCATCTCTCATCTGTTATGATTTTAAGAGATGATACAGCAAATATGCAGCATTTGTTCTTTTACGGTTTTTAGAGATTTGAGCGTTCTTACTGTAGCTTGGAAATAATATAATGGAGAGGACAACATAATAAGAGAAGAAGAATGGTCATTTTGTATGGAAACCTCAAAGACTGGAAGTATACCAATTATTTGGAGCCTCCTAAAGGGTAAGGATGTCATGGATGTCAAGACAAAGCGCTTGTAGTTATTCATGACACAATCATAAAAAACCCTTGGGGAAGTGCAGAGACAAACACCACTTCCTCAGTGAATTTTACCATGCTAAACTGCCTCTTCTAAATCCCTGACTTGTTTCTTTCAAAAGGGACAGTGTTACAAAGCACACACACACACAAAAAAAGACAGTCTCTGGTTTAAGAATTCCAATATGCTAACACTAAAAGTCTGACTGGGGAAATACAAACAAATTCTTTTTAGATTTTTTTTGTTTCCAAATATGTATGTCAGTTCAGCAAACAAAGTTTAAAGGACCGCTCTTGGCCAGACTATTTATTTGGTTTTTCAATCAAATGAAGAGCTGTATATGCTACAGTGAATACACTGGAACACCTCATAAAGATAGGTGATGTCACAGCCTCTTCTGTGACAATAGTCTGTGAAGAATGCATGTGCTAAGGAATACATTTGTCACCTAGCAACAGCCATGGGTAATCCATCAAAATTCTGGTACAATACTGCAAGTGAAAGGCACTTTGGGTAGTTTGCCTTTGGTAATTCAGAGGGCTGTCAGCTGTTGCACACATTGCAACATACATCTTTCCCTTAATGTGAGGTTAATTTTCAGTAGCCGATGCAAAAAAGCAGGAGCCTCAGCTGATGTAAATTGAAGTCAATGGTGTAGCCTGATCAAGAAGAAAGCAGAGAGGAAAAACAGAAAAATAGCCTAAAAACATGCCCCCCTGCAAATTTTGAAACCAGAGGGTCTCTGTTATGTGCTGCACTGGCACTATGATGAATTATACTAGCTAAGGGTCTGGCCCAAATGTTTTGGTGACACAGATTCTGCATCACTCAAACTCTTTCTTAAAAAGATAAGAATGCATAAATAAGCAAATACAGATCCTGTGAGATTTACAAGAACATTATATGTTCACTTGTAATTACACTCAGATGCAGAATTCTAAGTACAATAGCTAAAAATGGTCTTATTTCACTTCAATTTTGCTAATGTTACTGCACAAGAAATATTGCATTTACACTGTAGTCCTCTTGCATTATAAAGATTCTATATTGCCCTTTACTGAGTTTGTTTTTGTGTTTGTAGTATAAATCTGCAAAGCTCCATTGACTTCAATAGAACAAAATTGATTTACACGAAATGTGGGTTTGACCCAGTGGATTCTGCTTATATACAGGCATGGAATACCCCCTTCAGCTGCAGATAGGTAGCGTATGCTCTTACTGGAAGGTAGACATTTAGGACCAGCACAAGAACTATCCACTTACACATTATTTTAACAGACTTATGCAGTGGCTAGGTCCTGCACTGGATCTCTGCCTAGGGTGGATTTCACGTGTGGGGAATAAGAAGCAAGAACAGATGGGCTTCTAATAATAAAGGTCCTGTTTTTCATGACAATATATCAGTAATAAATGATGAGTGGAAAAACTCCCCCAGAGAATTTTTAAAGTCTAAGCAGAATTTATTATTTATAGAAAGTTTTTCATAGTTGTTTTATTTCCTTCATGAGATATCACATGCATTTAAAAATTCAGAGAAATTGGAACAGTTTCTTTTTAGCTTCAGCCAACTTCACTTGTTCTGCAGTGACCTGGCTCTTAATTGATCATTTTGTTTGCTATATGGCATGTTTGACAGCAATCTAATTACAGCAAAGAATTAGGACAGTGTGGATCATAGAATATTAGGGTTAGAAGAGATCTAGTCCAACTGCTCAAAACAGGACCAACACCAACTAAATCATCCCAGCCAGGGCTTTGTCAAGATGGGCCTTAAAAACTTCTAAGGAAGGAGATTCTACCACCTCCCTAGGTAATCCATTCCAGTGCTTCATCACCCTCCTAGTGAAATAGTGTTTCCTAATATCCAACCTAGACCTCCCCCACTGCAACTTGAGACCATTGCTTCTTGTTCTGTCATCTGCCACCACTGAGAACAGCCTAGCTCCATCCTCTTTGAACCCCTTCAGGTAGTTGAAGGCTGCTATCAAATCCCCCTCACTCTTCTCTCTTCTGCAGACTAAAATAAGCCCAGTTCCCTCAGCCTCTCCTCGTAAGTCATGTGCCCCAGCCCCCTAATCATTTTGTTGCCCTCCGCTGGACTCTCTCCAATTTGTCCACATCCTTTCTGTAGGGGGGGCCCAAAACTGGACACAATACTCCAGGTGTGGCCTCACCAGTGCTGAATAGAGGGAATAATCACTTCCCTCAATCTGCTGGCAATGCTCCTACTAATGCAGCCCAATATGTTAGCCTTCTTGGCAACAAGGGCACACTGTTGACTCATATCCAGCTTCTCATCTCACTGTAATCCCCAGGTCCTTTTCTGCAGAACTGCTGCTTAGCCAGTCGGTCCCCAGCCTGTAGCAGTGCATGGGATTCTTCCTTCCAAAGTGCAGGACTCTGCA
This sequence comes from Chelonoidis abingdonii, assembly GCF_003597395.2. NCBI lineage: Eukaryota > Metazoa > Chordata > Testudines > Testudinidae > Chelonoidis > Chelonoidis abingdonii. The sequence goes on from NC_133772.1 coordinate 93,583,397, forward strand.
CTTGTTCTTATTGAACCTCATCAGCCTTTCTTTTGGCCTTATCCTCCTTTTTGTCTAGGTCACTCAGGACCCTATCCCTACCCTCCAGCATATCAACCTCTCCGCCTAGCTTAGTGGCATCTGCAATCTTGCTGTGGGTGCAATTCATCCCATCATCCAGATCATTAATAAAGAAGTTGAACAAAACTAGCCCCAGGACCGAACCTTGGAGCACTCCGCTTGATACCAGCTGCCAACTAGACATCTAGGATGTAGGTATCTGATACATTTCAGTGCCTGTACTCCTTTAAAAAACTTATTACTACCAAAACCTCTGTAACTGCCTCAGAAAGGCTAGTCAAATGGAGCATATTTTGTATGACTCAAAACAAATTGTAAATAAACAATGCTCAGCTGTGTTTTTACCTAATTTTACAAAGTGTGTCTCTTTTTGTAAATCTGTTCTTTCCTGTCTGTCTCATTGACTGAGATCCCCATGCTTAGACTGAGAATGGGATGAGGCTGGAGGATAGTTTAATATGTTCCATTCTTTTAAATTCTGTTTAGGTCAGTGGTTCTCAAACTTCTGTTCTGGTGACCCGTTTCACATAGCAAACCTCAGAGTGTGACCTTATAAATTAAAAACACATTTTTTTATATTTAACCCCATTATAAAAGCTGGAGGCAAAGCGGGGTTTGGGGTGGAGGTTGACAGCTCACAACCGCACCCATGTAATAATCTCACGACCTCCAGTTTAAGAATCCCTGGTTTAGGTATTGGAAACATTTTTGTTCTTTTACACGGATAAAGCCAAGGTTTGAAAAGTGGTAAATGAATTGGCACTCACAATTTTTCACTTATAGCTATAGCTCTGTGCACAGAACCATGCATTTGGATGTACAAATACCATCAACACATAAAACTCAGGTAGCTGGAATTAACCAATACGCATGAGCACATATTATTTGTATATGCAAAAAACTGAATTTGTGACTGCAAAAAATGCAACATGCAGAACCATAGGTGCAATTTAGTGACCAGGTTGAAGTCTAATAAAAGTATAGGCCTGGATCCACAAAGAGACGTAGGCATTGTAATGCTTAGTGTTGAGGTACCTAAGTTTCAGGTGACTAAAATCATAGGCCCAACACTACAATTCACAAAGCCTGAATTAGGCACCTGCATTCCCTATAAAATGAACTGGGATAGACAAGCACCTTCAAGTATGAGCCACAAAAATCAACATGATAGTTAGGGAGCTGCCTAAATTAGCCAATAGGAAATGCTGATGAAAGGGGTATGTTCTAAGCTCCACCCATTTCTTGACGATAAGCACCTATGTCTGAGCTGTTTGAGGACTGGGAATCTGCCTCCAGGAGTCAGGTGGCTAAGTTGCTTCTCATGGGAATGAATTAGGCACCTGCCTTGCTCCACACAAAATGGCCAGAGAAAGAGGTGGTGTTGGTGCCCATGGTGACTACCTTTATATATTTTAGCCCAGTAGTTAGAGCACTCACCTGGGATATGAGAAACACAGGTTCAATTCCCTCCTCTCTCTGTGGGAGACCCTGTTCAAATCCTTGCAGGTGAGTGCTTTAACCACAGAGCAAGGCAACATTCCAATGTGGGTCTCCCTCCATCTTTCCTTTTGAAGGTATTCTGCTGTGGATAAATAATGAACGAGTGACTGGAACAGGGGTACCGGACTTGGGTCTAACACTTCCCATGACTAGACTACAGAGTCATTCTTCCTCTCCGGTCCAATGACTCTTTCAGTATTTATCTACAGGGGAACACCTTTAACATCCCCATAGCTCAGTGGCTAGAATGCTCTCCCGAGAAGTGAGTGGCCCATGTTTAAATCCCTTTCCCTACGCTGGCAGGGAATTGAACCTGAGTCTCCCAGATGAGTGACCTAACCTCTGGTCTAGGCATCCCTGCCAGAATTTGAATGGGACCTGATCTGCTAGGTGTCCTCAGATTGGGTCCCATATGTGACATAGGCAGAGGCTCCCTTGTCTTCCCCTGGCTCGTGAATCTGGGGCTTAGATGGGAGATAGACGTCTGGATGCCTTAGTGAGGCAGAAATGCACAAGCCCAGGGACAGAAACATAGGTGTTTGAGAGAGTTTTTACCCTGAAAACTGGGTACAGGGTTTGGTGGGAGTCTTATAGATCATTCTAAAGCCTAAAACTGGGACTTACCCACAAAGGTTTTTAGGTGAAACCATGAAAAAAATAAAAAGCTTCTTAGGGTTTTGTGGACTCTTCCCTTTCCCGTTCTTAATCCCCCTTTAAACCCAACCTAAGTAACTGGCATGTGGCATGTTCTGCATCTGGACCAGTACTGCCACACATACAATACAGCAGTGCACATCCAGTGCATAGATGATTCTATTTTTATTTGTGTAGCTACATAGAAAGTAGGCAGAATTTTAAGAGAAGGAGGAGGGGCAGGGAGAGTTATATACAAACATACAGAGGGAAAAAAGACCGAAATCCATTGACTCAGTGGCAGTTAATTTGGTGGTCCTTACTGCTCTTTGTCAGGGTTCTCGTCTAGGTTGTGTGTTTCAGGGACAAACGGTTACTGTGAGGGAATGTCTAGTTCTTGCTCATCTACTAAGCCTACAATTATTTATGTATTTTATTCAAGTGTTCTGGATACAGATGTAGTTTATTGAAATGAAAATGTAAACACTTTGCTCTTTGGAGTTGAGAGGTCTCTAGGTTCCTTGTAGAAATGTTAGCTATTGAAAGAGTTTGTTAGCTCTCCTTAGAGCAATTATTTGTGATCTCACTGAACGGTCTCTGTCTCCTGCAGCAACAGGACATTAGGGATAGCTCTCTATTTATTTATTTTTTTCCTGACAGAAGCATGCCATTATTGCAACAGGATTCTGTCCTTCTCTGAATTGACACGGTATGGTCCTCTTCTTCAGCAATTTATTCTCAAGACAGACTGGATTGCAAGCATGGCAGATCATGATATAGATTATATTTAACCTGAAGCTGGGAGCACGACTCCCAGCCTGGGTAGACAGACAAGCTAGCTCGAGCAGTGTGGACGCTACAGCACAGGCTAGTTGCCCAAGCACAACCCTACCTGCCCCATTGGGGCCATACTTGGGTGGTTAGGTATGCTGCAACCTCTGTGACAGTGTCCAAACTGTTATTTTTAGCATGCTTGCTCAAGAAGAGGTAATACCTACCTGTCTGGGCTGGGAGACCTGCTTCCAGCTGCAGTGTAGGCATAGTCATACATACATGCATATCCATACCCATGCAGTCTATGTGCTGTTTTAAACAGTTTTTTGTATGTAATCATATTATGGTTACAAAATAAAACACTTAAAAGTTAGGAAACATCAGGATTAAGGTTGCCTGTGCAACTGTCCCCGTGTGCACATGCATTAGGATACTGTCTCCAATCACATGATTTACTTCTTCTTTTTTTTTCTTCTTTTTTGCACAGAACCCAGGATAAATCTAAAGAAAAAGGTTAGGGAAATGTCAGTTTTAAGCTAATGTGCGGAATCCCCCTCTTAGGCTGACAACCAGGGACAATCAACGTATATGGTTAGAGTAGCTGGGAATTTTCAAAATTCCCGATGTAGATCCTTTTTAAAAGCTCTTTTATTGTGGTGGCCATCCCTCCAAGCTTCCTAAAGTGATAAACACAAATAGATATTCCTAAAGTGGAAGCTTAATAAGAAAGTGTAGAGGAAAATGTGCTGAACTTTTAGGGTCTGCATCTAATGTGATGAAAGGGTAAATTTCAGATAAAGGAAGAAATGCCCAATATCTGATAAAGGGATAAAATTCCTTTCTTTCCACATGAGACTGTGTCATTTTCAGTGCTAAATTTAGGGGAAGCTGTTTGTTTTTTCCTTTTTTAAAATGTTCAGTAAACAGTATTTTTTAAGATTTAACTGATTTACTGATTTAACTAAATGAGTGACATGCTTTTCCCAAATATGTTGTGATTTCTTTAGCTCCACAACAAAAAATATTTTTCTTAGTTTCTCCCATAATCTTGATGTGAATTATCTTCTTCAGACAGATGTTCAGAGAGCAGTCAAGCAGAGTTGGAAAGTTTGTGAAAATGTTTGCATTCCGAGATGGTGCTGCAAAGCTGACATGCCCAGTCTATGCATACATAATTGCAGAACTTTGATGCTAGGGGCTATTCTGGGGGAAATTATGTTGGAACTTCCCTTTCCTGGACTTTCAGTCCCAAGAGATTTTTGGGGTTTAGTTTAAGGTAAATTGCGAACGTAAGATGTTACTTAATGCATGTGGGGGAAAAACGAATATAGCAAAACCTGACAGTGGTATCTTGGGTAACTGAACAATGAAGCCAAGCGTTTGTAATCCAACTTTTCACTTCTGCATTTGAATGCTTAAGATCATTGTGAAATAATAGCCATGTGTTAGATCTATGTTAGCAGACAAAATACTCCAAGGACTGCCAGGGTTTGGTTTTTATTGACGATAGTGATATTTATTGTCGTCTGTTTTTCCTAACATACTTTCCCAATATTGCTTATCTGGGGTTGCCAGAAGAGACACGCACAGCTGGACTAAATTCCATCCTGTTGTATCACACTGACTCATTTCTTTTTCTTATCTACAGAAGTTTATTATAAATAACCTCTGCATTTCTGCAGTCCTCTTCTTAGCTCTTTTTTTAGCTGTAGAGACCAATATATGCTGTAATTATTTTAAATCGTACAATGTGCCGGATCCTGGTCTGTGCTTGATCCCCTATACTGGGACTTAAGCATATTCTTAATTGCTGTCCTGAACAGGGTTGCTTTCCAGACTTGGGGCGATGGCATCTACAGACTATGTTCAGTGAAGACTTTTTTTGTTCAGATTCCAAATGCAGATGTCCATTCACTTTTTCAGGAGTTTGACAAGATGAAAGTTGGATGGGGTTTTATTAACGAATCCTAAGAAAGGGGACTTCTATAATTTCTTTACTACTTTATATGAAAAAAGCAAACATATAGGTGATGGTGGTCATTCCCCAGATGCTTATGTGCTGTAGCTTGGAATCTAATCTTGTGAAAGATTATGATGCTTAAGAGCAAAACAAATGACTGCACAAATGTGGTTAGTTAGCTGAATCACAGAAATGCAGAACTGGAAGAGACTTTGGTATGTCCAGTCCCCTGCACTGAAGCAGGATTAAGTATCCTCTTCTAGACCATCCTTGACAAGCATCTGGAGGTTTTCAAGAACAGGTTAGACAATGACAGAGATTCCACAACCTCCCTAGCTAATTTGTTCCATTGTTTAACTACTCTTAGGTAATTTAGGAAGTTTTTCCTAATGTCTAATCTAAATCTTCCTTGCTGCAATCTAAGCCCTTAACTTCTTGTCCTGTCCTCAGTGGATAAGGAGAACAATTTATCACTCTCCTCTTTTATAACCATCTTTTTTACGTGCTTGAAGACTGTTATGTCCCCCTCAATCTTCTGTTCTCCAGACTAAACAAACCTCATTTTTTTCAATCTTTTCTTGAAGGGTCATTTTCTAGACCTTTAATCTTCTTTGTTGCTCTCCTCTGGATTCTTCAATTTGTCCACACCTTTCCTGAAGTTTGATGCCCAGAACTGGACACAATACTCCAGTTGAGGCCTTATCAGTGCCGAGTGAAGCAGAAGAATTACTTCTTGTATCTTGCCTACAAAACTCCTGTTAATACATCCCAGAATCTTGCTTGCTGGTGTGTGTGTGTGGGGCGGGGAGGGGTTTAAACAGTATCACATTGTTTACTCATACACTATAACCCCTAGATCCTTTTCTGTAGTACTCCTTCCTAGGCAGTCATTTCATATCTGTACAATTGATTATACCTTCCTAAATAGAGTACTTTGCATTTTGTCCTTATTGAATATTACCCTATTTATTTCAGACTATTTCTTTGGTTTGTCAAGATTGTTTTGAATTCTAATCCTGTCCTCTAAAGTGCTTGCAAACCCTCCCAGCTTGGTACCAAACTTTATAAATATACCCTGTATGCCATTATCCAAATCATTTATGAAGATATTGAATAGAATTGGACCCAGGACAGATCCCTGAGGGACCCCATTCAGTATACCTTTCCAGCTTGACTGCTAACCCTTCATAACTACTTTGAGTATAGTCTTCCAAATAGTTGTGCACCCATCTTATAGTAGGTTTATCTAGTCAATATTTGCCTGGTTTATGAGAATATTATGTGCGACAGTATCAAAAGCCTACTAAAGTTGAGATAAATCACATTTACCACTTCCCTCCGCCCCATCCATAAAGCTTGTTACCCTGTCAAAGGAAGATATTAGGTTGGTTTGATATGATTTGTTCTTGAGAAATCCATGTTGATGGTTACTTATCACCTTTATCTTCTAGGTGCTCACAAATTGCTTGCTTGTTTTTGATTACTTGTTCCATTATCTTTGAGTATGGGAGTTAAGATGACTGGTCTATAATTCCCTAGGTTGTCCTCATTCCCCTTTTTATAGATGGGTACTATATTTGCCCTTTTCCAGTCCTCTGGGATCATTCCCATTTCGCACAAGTTCTCAAAGGTAATAGCTAATAGCTCAGATCTCTACAGCTAATTCCTTAAGTATTCTAGATTATATTTTGTCAGGCCCTGCCAACACGATGGCATCTAACTTGTTCAATCAGACAAAATATAAGAATTGGAAAATTTAATAAGAGCTTTTCATTCTTGATCCAAACACCAGTGCCTGGAACCTTGATGATTAGCCCTGAATATTTTGAGGGAATACAGATGGCATATGTTTTGAAATTGTGGTGATTGATTTGATAAATGAATATTTTGGAAATAACAATTCAGAAATATTTAAGTCTCTCAAAAATGCAGATCAAATCTTCCTCAAAACCTGGATCAGGCAGAGACTTGGCAATATAGTATAGTATTAGTTCTGAAAAATGCTATTTCATTAATGGAAAACTGAGATCCCTTGTCCCCTTCTTGAAAGGGGATTCCTGACAATGAAAATGGTTATTGTCTCACTGCAGAATATTATCAATCAATTATTTGCTTTCTTTCATTTATTTCTCTAGTTTTGGATTTTTTTTTTAAATTGTCCCAGAACATGTGTGATGGTATCTGCATATACAATGGAGACTCTTTCTTTACCAGCAGTGCACAACTCATTTTAAAAAATCATGATTAATCGCACTTATAACAATAGAACACCAATTGAAATTTATTAAATATAGTTTTTTTACATTTTCAATATTGATTTCAATTACAACACGGAACGCAAAGTGTACAGTGCTCACTTTATATTATTATTTTTTATTACAAATACATGCACTGTAAAAATGATAAACGAAACAGTATTTTTCAATTCACCTCATACAAGTACTGAAGTGCAATCTCTTTAATTTGAAAGTGTAACTTACAAGCGCAGATTATTTTTGGTTACATAACTGCTCTCAAAAACAAACGATGTAAAACTTTAGAGCCTATAAGTCCACTCAGGGCTTGGCTACACTTGCAAGTTAGAGCGTATTAAAGCAACCCCAGGCACCCCAACTCCCAACCTGTCCACACTGGCAAGGCACTTAGAGCACCTGGACTCTGCAGCTGGAGTGCTCCTGGTAATCCAACTCCATGAGAAGCATAACACTTGCTGCACCTCGGCTGAAAAGCCTAGGTATCAGTGTGAACAAGGAGTTGCATTACTGCGCTGTGATCGGCCTCTGGAAACGTCCCATAATCTCCTTAAGTCAAGTGGCTACTCTTGTCATTGTTTTGAATTTGGCTGTAAGAATGCGGATATCCCATTTCAAAGCTTCATTTCTGATAACCGGCATGCTTATCTGCTCTGGGACAAAGCAACCATTACTGTGGAATGCTGCTTGCTGTGAGTGTGCGTGAGAGAGGCAGGGGGTGGGTGGGTGGAGTCTGCTGCTATCTGAACTTACAAGACAGCATGCTGACATGCTCTCAACCCACCCAAAACCCACTCTTTCTCTCCCCACATACACACAATTCACTCCCTGTCACACTCCACCCCCCCATTTGAAAAGCACATTGCAGTCACTTGAATGCTGGGATAGCTACCACAATGCTCTGCTCTCTGTGGCGTTGCAAGAGTTGCTAATATGGCCATGCCAATGTGCTTGAATCCGACAGTGTGAACACACTGCAGCACTTTCCCTATTGCGCTCTTTGAGGGCTGGTTTAACTCACAGCTCTCTACATCTGCAAGTGTAACCATGCCCTCAGTCCTGCTTCTTATTCTGCCAATCGCTAAGACAAACAAGTTTATTTACATTGATGGAAGATACTGCTGCCTGCTTCTTATTTACAATGTCACCTGAAAGTGAGAACAGGCATTTGCATGTGATTTTTGTAGCTGGCATTGCAAGGTATTTACCTGCCAGATAGGCTAAACATTCGTATGCCCCTTCATGCTTCGGCCACCAGTCCAGAGGACATGCTTCCTTGCTGACGATGCTCATTTAAAAAAAAAAAAGTGTTAATTAAATTTGTGACTGATCTCCTTGGGGGAAGAATTGTATGTCTCCTGCTCTGTTTTACCCACATTCTGCATATATTTCATGTTATAGTAGGCTCAGATGATGACCCAGCACATGTTCGTTTTAAGAACACTTTCACAGCAGATATAACAGAACACAAAGAAGGTACCAATATGAGATTTCTAAAAAATAGCTACATCATTCAACCCAAGGTTTAAGAATCTGAAGTGCCATCCAAAATCTGAGAGGGATGAGGTGTGGAGGGTGCTTTCAGAAGTCTTAAAAGAGCAACACTGATGCGGAAACTACAGAACTCAAACCACCAAAAAAAAAAAAATCATCCTTCTGCTGGTGGCATCTGATTTCCATGATGAAAATAAACTTCTGTTGATCCCCACTGCTTTGGATTGTTATCAAGTAGAACCCATAATCAGCAAGGAAGCATGTCCTCTGGAGTGGTGGTTGAAGCATGAAAGGACATATGAATCTTTAGTGCATCTGCTAGGTAAATATCTCGCAACACCAGCTACAATAGTGCCGTGTGAATGCCTGTTCTCACTTTCAGGTAATATTGTAAACAAGAAGCAGGCAGTATTATCTCTTGCAAATTGTAACCACCCTTGTTTGTCTAAATGATTGGCTGACCAAGAAGTAGGACTGAGTGGATTTGTAGGCTCTACATTGTTTTATTTTTGAATGCAGTCTTTTTGTACATAATTCTACATTTGTAAGTTCAACTTTTATGATGAAGAGATTGCACTATAGTACTTATATGAGGTGAATTGAAAAATACATTTTTTTTGTTTTTTATGGTGCAGATATTTGTAACAAAAAAAATAAAATGAACACTGTGCACTTTGTATTCTGTGTTGTAATTGAAATTAATATATTTGAAAAAGTAGTAAACATTCAAAAATATTTAAATAAATGGTATTCTATTGTTTACCAGGGCAATTAATGGCGTCCCAGCCCCAATATATGTATGCTAACTGATTTTTCCTTTAGATGGGTGGGGTCTGTGTCTTTTGGAGCAGGGGGACCTGAGTTCTATCCCAAGGGGCCATAGTGTGTTTAGCATAGTGACAACAGTTGTTTCACTAGGTGGCTCTGGATTTAGTGTGAGAAGTGGCATTTGAATTCCTGAAAACTCTAGGGGCTCAAGGACATATTGCATCTAGCTTGCAGTTATAATGAACTAGTGCATGTGTTTTATCCTTGCCCTCTACTGGATGGAACTAGAACTACGTATCTCTGTGTGTCAAAGGGTTTGTCTTCATGGCAAAGTTAACTCAAGTTCTAACTTGAATGTTGTCACTAATCTGACTCCCATCCATACCTAAAAATCTCTAGCCTGAGTGTGGGGTGGTGCTCTCACCTTGAGACAGCTGGCCCATCATGGAGTATAAGCTGATGTTCAAGTGCTGCTGCAACTCAAGCTACTATGTGCTGTGTGGGCACAGCTAGAGTCCACTCAAGTGCTGATAGTCCCCTAGCACCTTCCCAAAATTCCTCCTTTGTTGTGTCTTCTTAGCTACTCCCTGCTTCCAGACCGGAAACTACCTCCAGCCAGTATAGGTAGCCTGCTCTGAATTTTGGACCATGCCTTGCATGCGGCTTTCTGTATCTGTAACAATTTTGTGGCGCTCCTCAAAGAACCACAACTCCCAGCCTGGTGACTGTCCTAGAACATCCCTGTTCTGAGAAGCTGGATCCGTAACAGTGCCCAAAGCATGGAACCCATGTACACCTTTGACACGTCAGGCAACATGTATGATCACAGCCAACGTGTGTGGACTTGGAGAAGGACCAATCTCAGATGAGATGGATCAAATGCTCACCGCTTCTGGGCACTTCTTGGACCTTGTTCAAGACTGTCAGTAGCTGTTGTAGAAGAGACAGAAAAATAGAGTGGGGAGGACATAAAAGTGGAACCAGCAGTGTATCCACTCAGTAAGATGGACTGCAGTGTGTGTGTGTGTGTGTGTATGTGTGTGCAGAATAGGGAGGGAGAATTATTGTGGCACATGTTGGTATAAGTGTGTAAAGCAGGTATTATTAACACAGGTCCTGCAATGACCACAAACACAAGGAAGGGAGGATGGGACAAGCATAGCTGTGGAATACTGATATATTTTTGAAGGGGATGTATCCTGTCTCTTTGGTTTCAAAGAAAGGTGGGGTTTTGTTTTTAGATAGCATTGGCAATGTAAACAGGAAGGACAATGAATGTACCCACAAAGCAGGTCTATTGAGTAAGAAGGTGCCATTCATTCATGTTCACTTTTTAGAGGTGGATTAACTATGCTGGTGGGAGCAGCTATCTCCCATCAGTGTAGTAGCGTCTTCACTGAAGTGTACAGCGGTGCAGGTATGCTGGTGCAGTGTTTCAAGTGTAGACCCGCCCTGAGTGTGCTAGCAAGGCTTACACTAGCACAAGTCTGTGGACCTGGAGGAGACTGCCTCCTAGCTGCAGCGTGACATATCCCTAGGGCAGGGGTTCTCACAACAAATTTTTGCTGTTGGCTGCTCTGACAATGTTTCCTAAAATACTTAATTACCCTTGGGGAAAAACAAATAAATATGCACATATCCATGTCCAAATCATTGTAATTTATTTATGTTTTTTTTGCAAACTCAATAATAAAAATAATGTACAGTTGTCTCTATGCTTTACTGGACCTAAACAGAATAGAAACACAAATAAAGTGCTTTGCATGTTGTCTTTTTTTTTTCTTGTTTCTTTTGCTTTTTTGGTTGCTTTTTATTTATTTATTTATTTATTTATTTATTTTGTAAAAGACTTGCTAGCTACTCAGTCTGCTGTGAAAAGTGAGATTAACATACAAACAAATATTACTTTTCACAGCGGACTTACTCAGCCCCGGCAAACCTGAGGACAAATTAAGTCCTGAATGGGGAGGTGGGTACAGAGGCAGTAGGGGTCAGGGGATGATAGGGCACTAGGGGAGGCAGTGGGGGCCAGCAGTGATGTGGGGGATGAGCTCAGGGCCAGAACCTGCCACTGCATGGCTGGGGATTGGAGCCTGAAGTCCCGTGGCTGGAGCCTGCCTCCAGCCACCCCAGGGCAGAAGCCCGACCTCACTGCCTCCAGGAAGGCGGGGAATTCACTGGCTGCCTGCTACTCCAGCTTTTTGTGTGTCAAGGATGGGGGGAAGGCAGAGCCCAACCACTGCTGGTGGCCCTGGGGGAGGGGCTGCTGCTTTTACCACTCCCCCATCACCTCGCAGGAGGCTGTGGCTGCAAGAAAATCTCCCTACTGGCAGCATACAGCCATGGTGGCCACATTTGAGAAATGCTGCCCTAGGGGTTCAGGGCAGTGTCCCAGGAGCTGGAAAACTCAAAGTGGGGCTTACAGGTTTTATTTTTATATTAGCTGTATTCCAGAAGCTCATGTTAGGTCCTTATTGATGGAAAAACTCGCACTGATTTCAATGGGTGTTTTCTCTGAGTAATAACATCAGAACCAGTATAATCATAGGGACTTGAGTTGGTTGAACAGGTTCAGATAAAAAAAGTAACCACCACACTTAACTTTAAAATGGGAACTGGTTTTCAGGTTTCTACAAGTTTGGATAACTGTTTAACTTTGCCCTTTGGGGTTTTAACTTAAAGTAACAGAAGTACAGAACTACATGAAAATATCTGTTCGGGTGATATTTCTAGCCCAACTGAAACTAGGAAGAGCTGCAAATGTAGCAAGACGGTTTTGACTTCCAGCTTAACAAAAGGTATTACCATCTCATTGCATTTATTAGGATCCAACAACAGAGTGTTTTGGGGACTCCTAACCACCAGCTATAGATTCTACCACAAAGATCTTACACATGGTATGCTGATCTGAGATGAAGGTTCAAGTGTATAAGTCTGGATTTATAAAGTAAGCAGCTGAATTTTGGAATGCTTTACTCATGCTGATTCTATGGAGGTTCACCCATAAGTTGTAAACAGCTGTAGAAAATTGGGCATAGGTTGCCCTAAAGTGTGCAGTGAGAGGGTAGCAAATTTTGGCAAGAAAATGCAAAGCTTTGCTGAGCTGATCAGCAGTGGCTTTTCCTGTGTGGTTGAGGTCCCTGATTAAGAGGATGTTTTCAGTGCTGTTGCTGGAAGGGGCTCTGGGCATTGTGCTTTCTGAGGAAGCTGTGCTGCCAAGGGAAAGAGATAGACAATGGGAAAGATATGGAGGCCCTGGGTTTCCATGCAAATGCTCCTGCTTCCTGCAAATGCCCAAAGAGCCTTCTGTTGCCTCCGAAGGGAAAACTGGGAGGGTATTCTGAGATGGAAAGGTGATCGTTTGCTAGCTGTGGGTCAGGGTAGCATGCAACCAGTATTAGGATTCAATTCTCTGCGTTGGCACTGAGAGTTTCCACTTGAAATGCATATTTAAAATATTTGCCTGCCACCAGCATATCTGTAAAGTGTGTTCATTGCCATTGGCTTGCTCATGCTTGTCCTGGTTTGGTTTGGTATTTATAGTTTGGACTGCAGAGAACCTTAAGTCTCTTTCATGTGGCTCGTCACATGTGCGACTGTGAGAGACTTGCCACACTGCTGGAGTGTTCTCTGCTTTCTGCTCTATACGCTTTCCTACATGACTCATCCTTTACAGACAGCTCTTTTTTCGGCTTCTGTGGATCTTCTGGTTGTTAATTTCTTTACATGTGTGTATTCATCCACGCAGACCTACGAAAACATGCTTTGTTTTTCTCTCCGTGTTTCCTCTCATCTAACGTTAAAGGTTCAGATCTGTGAGGCCCTCGCTGATGCTAAATGAAGCATAGCAAGACGTGTCCCTAATACAATTAATTCTTCTTTGTGCAATCCTTTTTTTCCTTTAAGGGAGTTAGAATGTTTACTTTCTTTCTTTAACCCTTTGGACTGCAGGGGTCCAGTCCTCTGATGCCATGTTAGTACTGCATACTTGCAAGCTGCTGGCCTAGTGTTGTCCCTCAGTTAATACTCTTATCACTCGCTGTCCTTCCTGATACCAACGAGTGGTGTGGGGAATACAGCACTAGCCTGTACTGCATCTGAAAATTAGAGATAACAAGCAACAGTAGTCCCTTAATAACAACTCACTCTCAGCACTTGTCAAGCATTTAGGGAGTGAGTAAAATGGAGAAACAGAATTATAGAAGATTAGGGCTGGAAGAGACCTCAGGAGGTCATCTAGTCCAACCCTCTGCTCAAAGCAGGATCGACCCCAACTAAATCATCTCAGCCAGGGCTTTGTCAAGCCAAGCCTTAAAAAACCTCTTAAGGATGGAGATTCCACCACCTCCCTAGGTAACCCATTCCCGTGCTTCACCACCCTCCTACTGAAATAGCTGTGATGGGTTCCATCACAGAGACCCCCTTGGGACTGTCACCTGACATGCTGAAATTACCTCTGAGCCCGTTTTCCCTGCCAGCTTGGGACTCCAGAACCTTGCCTAGTTGAGCCAGACAAGCTAGCCTGCTGCAACACAGACTCAGGTCTGGTCCACGCCCCCAAAGCTACAGACTTTAACCAAAAACTGCTCAGCAGATCACTTATCTCCAGCACTCAGACATCAAGCACCCAATTGGATCCCAACCCCAAATAAATCCATTTTACTCTGTATAAAGCTTATACAGGGTAAACTCATACATTGTCCATCTTCAATTACACTGATAGAGAGATATGCACAGCAATTTGCTCCCCCAAGTATTAATCACTTACTCTAGATTAATTAATAAACAAAAGTGATTTTATTAAGTATAAAAAGTAGGGTTTAAGTGGTTTCAAGTAATTGACAGAACGAAGTAAGTCAAAAGCAAAATAAAACAAAAACATGCAAATCTAAGGCTAATACATTAAAAAACTGATTACAGGTAAAATCTCACCCTCCGAGATGTTTCAATAAGCTTCTTTAACAGACTAGACTCCTTCTGAGTCTGGGTCCAATCCTTTCCCCTGGTGCAGTCCTTGTTAGATCCAAGAGGCATCTTAGGTGGAAAGCAGGGGTGTTCTCATGACTGGCAGCCTCCTTTTTTCTGTTCCACCCCCTTAGAATTATACTTCATATTTCTAGCTTCAGACACAAGAATGATACATGCATACAAATAGGAGGAATATATTCAGTATGTTATAACCTTTGTTATGATACCTTACAAGAGACCTTTTGCATAAAGCATATTTCAGTTACATCATATTCACACTCATAAGCATATTTCCATAAAACATATGGAATGCAACGCCATAATAACTTTTCCTAATACCCAACCTAGACCTCCCTCACTACAACTGGAGACCATTGTTCCTTAGGCTGTTTTCAGTGGTGGCAGAACAACTCCATCGTCTTTGGAACCCACTTCAGATAGTTGAAGGCTGCTATCAAATCCCCACTCACTCTTCTCTTCTGCAGACTAAATAAGCTCAGTTCCCTCAGCCTCTCCTTGTAAGTCATGTGCTCCAGTTCCCTAATCATTTTCTTTGCCCCAGTCCATCCCCAGGAGGCACTGCCGGACAAGTAGGCCACTTCCAGGAGTAGTGTGGGACCAGGGCAGGCAGGGAGCCCTGGAGCCTCTTGAGGTAAGCGGCATCAGGCTGGAGCCCACACCCCAAACTCGTCCTGCACCCTGAACCTCAATCCCCTGCTCTGAGCCCCTTAACCCCCTGCCCTGAGCCCGCTCCCACTCTCCCTCCCACACCCGAATCACCTGCCCCAGCCCTGCGTTCATGGTTCTGCATACTATTTCCCCACACAGATGTGGCCCTCAGGCCAAAAAGTTTGCCCACCCCTGTGTTTACAGCTTCTTATGCTGTGCACTTGCTGATACAGTAGAATCTTAAAGTTATGAACACCTCAGAAACAGAGGTTGTACATAACTCTGAACAAAATGTTATGGTTGTTCTTTCGGAAGTTTGCAAGTGAACTTTGACTTAATACAGCTTTAAAACTTTACTATGCAGAAGAAAAATGCTGCTTTTAACCATTTTAATTTAAATGAAACAAGCACAAAAATGTTTCCTTACCTTGTCAAATCTTTTTTAACCCCCCCCCACTTTTTTTTCAATAGTTTAACATAGTACTGTACTGTATTTGCTTTTATTCTGTTTTTGTCTCTGCTGTCTGATTGCAAACTTCCAGTTCCAAATGAGGTGTGTGGTTGACTGGTCAGTTCATAACTTTGGTGTTCATAACTCTGAGGTTCTACTGTATTTGTTAGAGGTAGCATGGTCCAGTGAATAGGCACTGGATTAGGACTGAGGAGATCTGGATTCTATTTCCAGTTCTGCTGCTGTCCTGCTGTGTGCCCTTGACCAAGTCACTTCTCTGTGTCTGTTTTCCTTCCTAAGGTTTGTCTTCTCTATTTTTATTGTAAATTCTTCAGGGCTAGAGACTGTCTCTCTCACAGTGTTTGTTCAGTGCCTAACATAACAGAGCCACACTCTCACTTTGGGCCTCTTATGTTACAGTAGTAAATATGTTTACAGTAGTAAGTATACAACATAAGAAGAATATTCAATAACTTTCTTGCATGCTTTGCAAGTTTGCAGAAGATGTTGGCCCAAGTGAAAACAAAGCATTCCAATAGCTTCTTCTGCTGACAGTTTGAATGTTCTGAGAGATCAAACTGTCCCTGCCCCTCTTGTGCCTATAAGCCAATCAGATATTACTGTGTTCAGGTCTCTCTACCCTGGCTTTTCCCCATACTCTCTACTTCCCCAGCCTTGCAACTGTGACAGATGATAATCTTTTATACTTATTCCAAATAGCAGTGCTTCCTCTTCTCCTTCCCTTAGTCCTGACTGCATGTTTTTGGACAGAGAACCAGGTGAGATCCTTTGCTGGATACAGGGCCGGCTTTAGGCCAATTCCACCAATTCCCCTGAATTGGGTCCTGCGCCTAAGAGGGCCCTGCACCCAGTGAGAATCCCTTCCCTGGCTAGAGGCGCCTTTTTAATTTTTACTCACCTGGCAGCGCTTCAGGTCTCCAGCGGCACTTCGGTGGCTTGCTCTGGGTCTTCGGCGGCACTTCGGTGGCGAGTCCTTCTGTGCCGCCAAAGACCTGGAGCGAGTGAAGGACCCACCGCCGAAATGCTGCCAAAGACTCAGAGCACCACCCGGTGAATACAAGCCCCACGTGTTTTTCTACAGGTGTTTTTTGTTGTTGTTTTGGTTTGGTTTTTTTTTAGTCATCCCTGCCGGGGCCTTGTCGAAACTGTTCGAATTAGGCCCCGCAATTCCTAAAGCCGGCCTTGGCTGGATAGTATTCCGAATGTGCAATTACATCTCAAAAGTAGCCATGGATTTTGAGTGCCTATGTGTTTTATATGTTGGGCCTTTTTCTCAAAGATGCTGACCACTGAAAGTCCAACTCATTTTAATGGAAATTGTGGGAGATTAGCACCTCTGAAAATCAGGCCCAAATTGTCTCAAAAGTGGGATAATTAAATCGGTATCTATTTCTGAAAAATGTGGACCAAGTTAGGGTTCAGTTTTTAAATGTTAGCTTTCAAATATATTTATGAGAGAGAATATAAACAACCTTAACTAAGAATTTCCAAATTTCTGCCCATTTAAATTGAATTCTAATGGTTCCATATAGCTGTTTTTGTAAGTGTGGAATAACTTTGCAACATTAAAAATAACAAGACTTTCCTTGTAGGAACATATATGATGATACAATTGGGAAATAATAAAAACTGCTGTATTTCAATTTATTATCTGTTTATTTTTTTTAACACAGATCAGGTACAAAGGAGAACAGAATTCCTGAAATCCTGTATGTTTTTGTTCTGACTGATGATAGCTGCAGTTTAAACAATCACCTCAGGAGGAAATTTGTTTTGAATCTTTAGGGACGCAAAGAAGTACAAACAGTTTATTTTTTAAACAGGAAATTACCATTTGACAGGATGATATTGAATATCGAGAACTCAAGCTGCTGGATAATTTTCCATTTCATTGAGGATTTATAAAAATATAACATTGTTTTTCCAACCCATAATCCTGTCTGAAAACAATCCCAAAATTTTGCAAAGATATAAAGTCAGACAGAAAAAGGTGACATACTAGCTAAAAGAGAGGAGGTAGGGGGAAAAGCACTTAAATTAATGTACCAATCTGCGATAATCACAGCTGAGATTTTACTGACATGATCAAATATTTCTCCAATATGTTAAAAATGTATTTATAATGTTTTTGGAGCAAACTTTTGGCACTGAATATATGGGTGCCGTGCTCTGATAATTGTATTCCCTCAAGTGTGACAGGGTTGCAGAACATAGATCATGGTACTGCAAGAAATACAAGACCGGTTCTATTAGAGTTGCTACCTACACAAAATGACACTTTCTCTTCATGTTAAGAAGACAGCACAGTAAGTCATTGAATACTGTGCTGAGTATCTGCCCTTTTTTGTTATACAAGCTAGGAGCTTGATTAATCCATGTCAAGCTTTCACTGCAGGCTTTAAACATTCCTTCCAAAATCTACCAAGACTTTGTAAATATTTTTAGCCTCATATTGGTTAATGTTTTCCAGTTGCCTGCTGGTTAATGATTTTCTGTTGTCTGTAATTCCCAAGAGCAGATGAGAGCAACCTTTACCCCAGTTTACAAAGCTTAGTTGGGATACTTTTATTGCGTTGAAGTACTTATTTTATGATGGGTTGGCAGAAGATTGGAATAATTACTGGTCTAATGTATATGACGTACACGGTATGTCGGTATATTTTATCACTAATATAGCGAGTCAGATTAAGGATCAAATTTTGAGGCCATTTGTTAAAACAAACACCATTTACTTCATACACACCTAACTGAGAACTGAATTTAGGCCAGAATTACCCACCTGCAAATCTGCATCTACAAATTTGAAGGGCTCTTCTTTCCTACAAACTGTAATACACATACAATAAAAATTGATCCCTGACTCAAAGAGTTCATGCTCTTGAAACAACCCTGAAGAAAAACACAGGGAAGTCACTAGGGAGGGAGAGGGAGGAATTCAATATGCATTTCTCATCTCATTTAGTCCAATACCCAGCATTAAATGACTATTTTCAGCTGGAATGTAGTATTTGAAGAGTAGGATACAATACTGCCAACACTAAGAGCCTGTCTATACAGCCTGGGTGAACAGACTCAGGTTTGTGGGCCCACACTAGCACTCTAAAAATAGCTGTGTAGACAGCGCTTTGAAGTTGTGGCTCAACCTCTGATGATTGAGGGTGGGAGTGGGATGTCCGACTATGGGCTGCTGCTTCAAAGCACTGTCTACACAGCAGTTTTTAGAGAACTGATGTAATTCCTGCAAAACTGAATATCTTGACCTGGGCTGGGAGGATTGCTGCTGTGGGCTGTATGTACCCAAAATGCTCAAAAATCATGAGATTGGGTTAAAATAATGATGTTTTTTTTTTTTTAAATACACACTGGGTTCTTTTTATTTGCTTTGAAGGTGTACTCAAGTCACATTTCATGGTCGTGGAGAAAAGCTTGAAAGACTGAAACTTACTTTTTGAAAATGAAAGCTGAGATTCTCAGGAAAACACATGACTCCTGGAGTTGAGGCTTTAAGAATAACACCTAATATTGTGAGACTTGTGAAAAATTGCAAAAGTTGGCAACAATGAGGGTAATTTATTTGGGAGATTTGTTGTATGTATTGCGATAGTTCCTAGGAGCCTCAGTCATAATCAGAACCCCATTGAGCTGCATACTGTACAAACACAGAACAAAAAGACAGTCCCTACCCCAAAGAGCTTAAATGTGAGCTATTATTCTAATGAGAATGACATTCAGTTTTGGTGCAAAGCCTATTAAAAAGTTTGGGTTGTGGTTTTTTTGCACCAAAAGTTGACATCTTTCCCTTCCCCTTCCTTTAGACACCTGCATCAGTAGAAAAGACGGTCACAAGAGCCAAATCCACTTACTAGGGATACTTGATTCATTTTCATTACCATAATATTATCTCCCAGTTCATTCACCTGAGTTATATAAACAGTTCTAAACATTGATCTGATGGTCTAGCCTGATATGGCGTATAAATAAAACTTGGGACTGGCGAGGGTGGAGAACATAACATCTTACCAAGTCACATGTGGTTAGATTGATATGTTACAGTAACTGACAACAATGACTATAGACAGCAATACTAAGGATTTTGCTTTTCTGCTCACTATTTCATCATGAGTACAGTTGGTTGAAGTGTCCAAACTGAACTATTTATTTCACAGATCCAGCCCCTTTTTCCTGTTTACGAACTGTCTAAACAAACTGTGTATTTTTCTGAATTAATTAGCTTTTTTTTTCTGAATTAATTAATTTGTATTTGTTCAATTCCACATTCCAAATGGAGATGCCAGTGGAGTTTCACCACTGATCAGCTGAGGATCTCGCTCTTTATGTGAACATATGGACTATGGATTGCTAGTGAATGGCTTATCACAAGTATTCATTTGCCATTCATCTTGCAAGCTGTGTGACTGGTCACCAAAATCACATGATCTGGTAGTATAGCCTCAGGGCATCTCTAACCTGCACTGGCTGTCACCAGCCACTAGGGATGCCCTAGGCATATCCCCTGTGCCTGGTAGATGGAAGGAGTGACATTAGAGCCGCTCCTTCAAATAGGGCACATAACTTCCCTTCAAGATTCTGTGAGCACTAGTGTAAATAGATAAAGAGGTCGGTAGTAGATGAACAGTGAATTATGTATGACATTTCATCAGACAGATTGGGGAAGGGAACTTGCTGGATAAGGAAACAATATTATGTTGCATTGGGAAGATAGCACCTGTGTTCTGAACAAAGATTTATTCTTTCATTTATAAAAATGATACTGGCAGGGTGTTTGAGGATTTTCCCATTCAATTGTAACAGGATTTGGTTCTTCATCTGAATAGCCTAAGATGGAATCCTTACTATCAGCAACAAAAATCACACTGTAAAAGGACTTGTCTGCTGAGATAGTTAAGGTACAACATATGTTCAAAACAAAAGTAGGCAAGGTTATGGGGAGAATAAAGAAGGGGAATTTTCTTTACTTGATGCAGGGGATTAGACAAGAGCTATCCCTGTCATTCAAGATTCTAATCCTATATTAATTTTGATTGCTGAGTGGCTAGTGGGAAAGAGAAGGATGTGAAAAAGGAACAAGAAGAGGATGCAGAGATTAGAAAGAGGACAGGGAGAGCAAAAGGATGGAAGACATGAAAAAATGGATTGAAAGAGAACAGGTAGGAAAGGCATGTGAAAAATATAGGTCTTTCAAGATGCCTATGTTTCCCAAAAAAGCAACAGAGTCCTGTGGCACCTTTAAGACTAACAGATGTATCGCAGCACAAGCTTTCGTGGGTGAATACCCACTTAGTCATGTGTCTGACTCTCTGTTGCTTTTTACAGATCCAGACTAACACGGCTACCCCTCCGTTACTATGTTTCCCAAAGCTACCTCTTTTCACCTGTACACTGAACTGGTGTCTTGTCACTATGGACGGTGCTGGCTGACTGCTCTTTGACCTGAGTTAATGGTACCCAGCAATTTGCACTAGGTACTTGGCACTGAAGTCAATGGAGCTATGCCAATTATCAAGAGTTGACTGACGAGCTGGCCCAAGAATTCCAAAATATCAATTGATTTAGGTTTAATCGGGAGAGATTATTGCAAAGGAAAAGTATGCTTTGCAAATGTATAGAAACAAAAAAAGATCTTTACCAGATCATTTTCAGAGGCATTGCCAAAATAGCAGATATTATCTTGCCAGACATCATGAAATACAACCAGATCATGGTTGTTTGCATGATGGGTTCACTTCTAGTTCCATTGTTTAGTATAGCTTAAATTTATGGGCTGTAGCAAAATTGCATGTCACCCAGTGGGCAAATAAACACATCTCCATTGTATTATATAGTAGCAAAGCAAGAGACTGAAATTAAACATAAGCAATCCAGGAGGTAAACCTCTATCCTGTTGAAAGTTAAAAATATGCAGTGCCTAAAAAGTGGGATTACTGTACCATATGTCAATATCCATAATGCATTAAATCCTTTAGGGAAAACAAACAAGAGACTGTCCCACAGGTATGGATGCAAATGCATTTAGAAATCCCTCTTAGAAGAAGAAACCCTTTGAATCATCCCCTTATTCTACCCCAGTGCCCCTTTAATCCTCCTGACTGAGGAAAATGGCATTTTCCCATGGCTTTAATAACACAGTGAATTCAGAACAGATGGCACACATGGGCCTTGGTTTTCAAAGACCTTGCTCCTTTTTATCCTCTGGTCCATTTTGCATTCATTAGTGGCGTACATTTGTTTTGCTCATATTTATTTTATCTTAAATACCCCAAGCCTGGCAAGACAGAACAGCGAAACCAGGCCAATTTAAGGAGGCTTCTCTGTGTCAAATGCATTTGAAATTGCAGCATTTAATAAATATTGAGAATTGCTTATGAGCTACTGCCTCTAGGACATTGTTATTACGTATTGAATGTGACAGGGCCTATAGATGGCATGCTGTTGGTGGCAAGGAGACAGTTAACAAGCAGAGTAGAGAAAGTATCACAGCTGTCTGCCCTTATTGCAGGGATTGCCAGGGAGCTGAGCCCTGTGGGAAATGTGGCTAGGCTCATCTGAAGGTAATTACTGCACCAGTAAAAAGAGCAAGCTAAAAAAACTCACCCACTCAAGAGTAGGCAGACATAGGACGCCAAACTGAGTTTAAGATGGGAAGGAAGCTTGGTTGTGAGAGGGCCTTCCATTTTAATTTAGGATCTACAGCTCCTCATCCAATTGACCTCAGCCTTTTGTCCTTTGTCTCTTTAAGGCAACCTCCTAATTTTAAACAATACTTGCCTACCATGTACGTGAGCTTTTCCTAGGCTCTGTGAGTAACAAGGCAAAGCTCCCTCTAGTTGGGTGAAAACCTGCAACACAGGGCCACATTATAGGGATGAGGTGTAAAAGTAGAGTATTTAAAATGACCTAGACCCTGCTGCTTTTTTGCTGTCAGTGTCCTCCTTGTGATGATGGTAGCTACCAGGTTTAAGCTTTAAGTGGGAGAGGGAATTTACATTTGTGCTTCAGTGATGTGAGTGATATGAATGTAACAATGCCTTTACCTGAGTCATCTTTGGGAATGGAACCAGGGCTCTCTGGGCACAAAAGCCTCTCCATAAGCCTCTCTTCATGTCATCCGATAGACAGGCTTCTCCAGGGGAGGTGGAACTGGGGGATAGTGCCCCCAGAATGGAAATATTGTAGGGGCTGAGCTATGTTTCCTCTGCCAAAGCAAGCTTCTGCCACCTCTGGGCTTCTCCCAAGATGGACACCAGGGAGGTAGCCCTTCCCCTAACTACCAGGAGCTCTCTGGCATAAAAGTTGGGTTACACAAGGGATGCTCCACTGTAGTATCAACTCCCTATTGCACTCAGATGTCATCTACAGAGTGAGATGACCTGACCACAGGAAACCTGGGTTAGGTGTATAAGGTACTTTTGTCCCATAGCTTCTGACCAGTGGGTGAGCTTCTTCTATACTACCCCAAATAAGACACAGATAGGTATAAATGCCTTGCAACTTCACCATTAAATGGGTTCTATGGGTATAGTTAGGGGACATCTGTTATGTGAGTGCTCTGTAAAAGAGTGGTAGGGTGTCTGGGGGTGAATAGTCAGATAGATAGTGTCAGCAGGTGGCACTGAAGAATATGCAGCATAGTTCTTAGGTTTTATAGGACCAGTAAAACTTCTTGTTGTGAACTGCAAAATAGATTTTTATATGCAGCTTTTTGCATGCAGCACTTAACAGCACTGAATTTTCTTAGATGCAGGCGTAATATGAGTGCACACAACATAAACAGGTTCAACCATATTCTGAAACTTTCTTCTACCTTGTGGAGTCTTAGGGGTTTGGACAGTGTCTGATGTGATAGACAAGCAGGGCTATTCCACCTGGCTAGCATCTCTGGACAGTGAACTTGATTCTGATCTGCCTTCTGTTACATCTATTCTTTATCTTACACCTTTTAGTGACAAGAAAGAAGGAAATACTATAACAGAACAAGCACAGTGGGGCAGGATGTGACACAACACCCTCCCAACATCAATCGTTGCACTATATTTTTAGTATACATGAGCTAATTCCTTTGGCGTTCACATTATCTGTAAATAAAGTTGGCTCCAACAAACACACAAACAAACCCCCTAGATTTAGAAAAGAAATAAATGTCAGTAAATTTTGGGTTTCTTTTTTTCCATATTATCAAAAGTGTATTGCTTTGGACAGGAATCAAATTGAGCAGGGGAAAAAGGTAGTGGTATTCTTTTAAGTTTAACCTACGAATAGTTTTCCTCACTTGAGTGATCAAAGTAAGATGCTATTCCCAGTGGATGGTGCAGATCCTCCAACTGTGATCATACATACTGGAGGCAGGTGCCAGTATGCCACACCACCACATCCTCCTAGTTTGAGCCTCGTTTTGCATCAGTCACTTTGCAATCATCTATATAAACTGCTCCTGTTTAAAGAGGAAGATGCAATATTTGCAGGTGATTAAACAGACTGAAGCATTGATATAGCTTCCTTTATTACAGTGCATCAACCTAAATAACCACTTAGCAGGATATTTAACTGTGGGTGTTCAGATCCACAAGATAGATGCCAGTCAGATGATGAAGAGATAAGGTGGGTGAGGTAATATCTTTTACGGGGCCAACTGCTATTAGTGTGAGAGAAAAGCTTTCAAGTCACACAGGGTATGTCTACACCCACAGCAACTACACACCTGTGGCTGGCCCGTGACAGCCAGTTAGGGCTGTGGGGCTGGTTCATTGTTGGGTAGACTTCCAGACTCGAGCTGGAGCCTGGACTCTACCATTCTGTGAAGTGGAATGAATTTTGAAAGAGAAAATTGTTGAGGACATAGAAGTAAATGGTAATTGGGATAAAATATAACATGATGCCAGACCAAACTAATCTCCTTTGAGAAGATAATTGATTTTTTTAGAGATCCAGGTAGATTGGATTAATATGAGAACTGAAAGGTGGATAATGAACTTGTTAAAGGAAAGACAACAATGGGTTATACTGAAAGGTGAACTGACAGGCTGAAGGTAGGTTACTAGTGGAATTCCTCAGGGATTGGTCTTGGGACCTATTTAATTTATTATTGACCTTGGCACAAAAAGTTGGAGTTTGTTTATAAAATTTGCAGATGACAGAAATTTGGGAGGTATAGCCACTATGGAGGAGGACCGGAATATCATACAAGAAGATCTGGATGACCTTGAAAACTGGAGAAATAGAAATGGCATGAAATTTAATAGTGCAAAGTACAAGGTCATGCATATAGGGACTAACAGGAAGAATTTTTGCTATAAGTTGGGGCCTTATCATTTGGAAGCAACAGATGAGGAGAAAGGCCTAGTGTATTCAATGATCACAGAATGACTTGATTTGAAGGTTTCAGTAATTCCGCCAGAGGTTAGGGGTCTATTTCAGGAGTGGGTGAGGTTCTGTGGCCTGCAATGTGCAGGAGATCAGACCAGATGATAATGATGATCCCTTCTGACCTTAAAGTCTATAAAACTATGAGCCACCAACGTGATGTGACTGTGAAAAGGCTAATGGAATCCTGGGATGCATCAGGTGAGGTATTTCCAGTAGAGACCAGGAAGCATTAGTATCATTATACAAGGCACTAGTGGGACTTTATCTGGAATATTGTGTGCAATTCTTCAAATTCTGGTCTCCCATGATTAAGAAAGATAAATTCAGACTGGAACAAGTGTAGAGAAGTGCTACTAGGATGATCGGGGAATGGAAAACCTACCTTATCAGAAGATACTCAAAGAGCTTGGCTTGTTTAGCCTAGCCGAAAGAGGGCTGAGGGGAGATATGATTGCTCTGTATGCATATATCAGAGAGATAAATACCAGGGAGGGAGAGGAATTATTTAAGCTTAGTACCAATGTGGACACAAGAACAAATGGATATAAACTGGCCATCAATAAGTTTAGGCTTGTAATTAGGTGAAGGTTTCCAACCATCATAGGAGTAAAGTTCTGGAGCAGCCTTCCAAGGGGAGCAGAGGGGGCAAAAAACCTAACTGGCTTCAAGATTGAGCTTGGTACATTTATGGAGGGGGTGGTATGATGCGACTGCCTACAATGGCATGTAGCTGATCTGTGATTGCTAGCAGCAAATATCCCCAGTGGCTGGTGATGGGACACTAGATGAGGAGGGCTCTGAGTTACTACAGAGAATTCTTTCCCAAGTGTGTGACTGTTGGGTCTTGCCCACATGCTCCAAATCTGATTAATCACCACATTTGGGGTCAGGAAGGAATTTTCCCCTGGGTCAGGTTGGTAGAAACCCTGGAGGCTTTTTGCCTTCCTTTGCAGCATGGGTCACGGATCACTTGCAGGTTTAAACTAGTGTAAATGGTGGATACTGTGTAACTTGAAGTCTTTAAATCATGATTTGAAGATTTCAGTAACTC
The DNA here is from genome assembly GCF_003597395.2 of Chelonoidis abingdonii. Classification (NCBI taxonomy): domain Eukaryota; kingdom Metazoa; phylum Chordata; order Testudines; family Testudinidae; genus Chelonoidis; species Chelonoidis abingdonii. The sequence goes on from NC_133772.1 coordinate 93,609,379, forward strand.
AGCCAGAGGTTAAGGGTCTATTACAGGAGTGGGTGTGCAAGGCTCTGTGGCCCACAATGTGTAAGGAGGTCAGCTTGTGATCATGATGGTCCCCTCTGGCATTACAGTCTGAGTCTATGAGTACTTCATATTTATCTATTTTGGAAATTCCTACTTTCCTTTACCCGAAAGCCCAGACAATGAACTCAGGAGATTAAGTTGGACGATTATAACAATATTTATAATTTATCTCTGCTGAAACAGAGAATGTGTTTAAAAAAACAAAACAAAAAAAGGAGTGAATGTACCACAGAAAGCTGCATTCTGAGGGGCATACAAGCACGTTAATCATCGTCTTACAAAAATGTGCACAAACAGGAATTAGTGCAATTAACCACTAATAGATCATGCAGCTATGAAAGTTAAATAATAAAGCAGAAGAGGAAGGATGCTCTAGAGGCAAAAAAATACAATCTAATTAAGTTTGTGAGATGATATATATGGCATGGGGCCTTATCGAAAACGTATTAAAGTTCATGGGAAGTCTCCCATTGGCTTTAATTAGTTTTTGGATCAGTTCTATGGTTATTTCTGTCCCTCCCCCCCTCCCCCCCAGTAGTATATACTCCATAAAAGGTTTTTGGTCTTCACCTTCAACTTGTAACTACCAACCCTTCTATCATCTTCCTAGTGACCTCAGGCTGACAACATTTATATGTTTTCCCAAAGGCTATGGCAACTTTTATTCAAGTTCTTCAGCTTCAATTTTCCATCTCATGCACTTCTTCCCGGATACAGACTCCAGCTACCCATAGGATGGACAGACATCATAAACATGACAGGATTGCTTTCAGAAAAATTCTTGCCTTACAACACTACGTTCTCATCCTTTCTGGGAAGTGCTGGGATTTTCCATGTCACACTCTTTCCTGTGTGGTGTGTGACCTTCCTTTTTCCTATTTAGCCCTTTTTGTTTTTTTAAAAAGCAAAATAGCAAGCCCCCATGACACCTCATTTTAATGATAGTTTTATCCGACAAGGCTTTCATTAATGTACCTTGTTGTTACAGGGTAAGGGTCAGGGGGAAGCGATGAGAACTTGGTAAGGACAAAACATGAATGTTCCTGGTTACAAGAATAAATGTGACTTAGCTCTCCTACAAATCCAAATTTTTCTGAAGAGATCTCCTACAATCCAATAGTCACACTAGGAGGGAGCTGGAACCCTGAATTCTTTCTAGGGAAAATTGACTTAAAAAATGTAGACAAAGTCAAGATATGGGATTAAGTGAAAGGTGTGGAATTGAATGCCTACAGTGACTTAAAAAAATCATTATTGACACACATGAACTTTCTATACAAGCATTACCAAATCTTATTCATAACCTGTATTTGTTATCTTTAAAAGACATACTTGTGTTTGTTCAACCTCTTATCATTAGCTTTGTATTTATTTTGTGCAAATTCCAAAATTGGTAACCATAGATAATGAAATGTACTTGATCCTAATGTAAAGCTCTCACATTTTTCCATTGAATGGATCTCTCATACTTTATTTCTCCATGACATTCATTGTAGGAGGATCTGTCCTTTTCCAAAAACAAGCTCTAACATATCTGGCTGCAAGTAGTAATTGTGTTTATCCGTGGGGTCCTTCTCTGAGTCAATGGCCTCCTTTGGACTGTAACCTGGTAGAATACTATGGGTTCTCTGGGTAGGCTAACATAAAATGGGTTCACCAGAAGCCTCTGAGCATATGTACATTTAAAACACAACCATAAAAGTATCAAAAACTTTTCTCAAACATAGACACATCACCCTTATCTATCACCCACCTTCAGGCAAAAATCTGATTAAATACCTAAATCTCAAAATTAGTCTCACAGTAATTTTAAAAACATATTTTTAGATGGCAAAATTATTTTTTGACTAAGTTGAAAATGTTCATTTTGGTCAAAATTTTCCATCTTTGTCCAAAAAAAAAAAAAAAAAGGAAAAAGAAAACTTTTCAGAAAATATTTTTGGTATTTTTATAATCTTTTCGTTTTGTTTCTGATTTAAAAAAAACTTAGTTTTTGGTTTTCAGATTGTTTTGGTTTTTGATTAGATTTTTCATAATAAAATTTCACAGGAATTGTTTTAATGAAAATGTTCAAAAGTTCCCCATGGAAAAATAGTTGGCATTTTTTTGACTAGATCGACTTGTCCTGTTCTTGAAGGTCAACTAACCTAGCTTGCCAAATCAAAAAGAGAAGCAAATTTCAGATTCGAGGGACTGTCCATAGAGTAAGTCCTGCTCTCAGTCCTCTAGAATTCAAATCCAATGGCTATTAGTGGAAATGTCCAAATGGCTTCTACTGTTGAAATGATTCACTGATAGATGGGTGAGGATCTGGCCAATTGTCTCAAATATGCAACAAGAGGCAAACTTGAACCATAAGGCTTTATAGATTGGAATTAGAAATGGGCAAATAATTTTACCATGAATAGTTTATTTTGCAATTTACCTCATGTTCTACCCATGGAATATCCATGACCCCTTTGTTTAGATTAGCCCTGTAGCCAGTTTTCAGCCTACATTACAGTATTAATAGCCAAGGTGGGACAAATAGATTTTGAGAGTAAAATTTCAAGCAACATAGTTGCAGATGCTTCAGTAACACCCAAACACCCAGCTATTGTTTTCCATTCATCAATTATCTTTGCAAAGTTTTAAAAACAAGTGAACAAACAAAGAAAAATATGCTGGTTTTGTGATATCCTTTCTCAGTACCTGAGCCCCATGAAGTAACGTTAGTTGTCGTATTATTAGTTGGCCATCTGCAACAGCTATTCTGTTTTTACCTAGAGTTATAGGGACAGTTGAATTTGCCCTTCATCCTTGAAATTCTGTCACTTACGAAACTGAACCAGCAGCAGATGCATCAAGGGTAGAAATCAGAATTGTAGCAATAGTATCTAACTTTTTGATACATTGAGTGTTGCTATTTTTTTCTTTGCGTCTGATCAATATAAGGACGTAAGTTTGGCACACGTATTTGTTGAATCACCAGCTTTGATTCAAAGTACATGTCATTGACCTCCCCTTCCTTTCTTTGGAAATTTATCATTAGAAAGATGTTTCTTGTCTAATTTTTTTAAGTTTCTATTAAGCTTCAGCAGACTTGCAGAAGCAATTTATTGAACTGTGCCCACACAAGTCAACATTCATTCAGAAATTCACATATTACTGCCAACTGGAGAGAGAAGGGGGCTTGGAAAGAAAGCTAGTAGGAAGAAAAACAAACTGGAAGAAAGAGGAGGGGGAACTACCAGGTAAACAGTCGCAGATTTGAGATGGTTATGATGTGGTAACCTTCCTAGTGAAGATTTCCCTGGTGATGCATTCCTTTGTGACACCTGACCTAGTTTTGACGGATTTCCATTAATGGAATTTAGCATTTTATTTCTCAAATGTAAGGCTAATACCAGAATGTCTCTCACAGGTTCAGCGCAACTGCATTGCTGATTTAATTCATAAAACAGAAATAATTCCAGAAAAGCTGCACAGGTCAATAATTACTTATCAAGCCCATCCACCTGTAGCATGGTAAATGATTTAGAATCAGTACTTTCTTATTAAAATATAATATCGGTAGGGATATCTATTTTTCTGTGTAAGAATAGAAAGCAGTTGTCACTATTCAATAGACACTATAGATTACTATTCAGCATATACAGGTTGTTTTGAAATCACTTTTTCCTGGAACTGTAATTCATTGGAACTTATTATCCAAATTATTCCCAATACTTATAACATTAGAAGGTTCTGAGATACTATGAAGATTCTTGGTTACCATGATGATAAGCACACTATAAAACTTAAGACATTTTTAAAGATTTTTTTATTTTATCTGTTACATGAACTATATAGATTGTATTTTTCTATGGCTTTCTATTTCTATTCCACTCTTCCTCCCTTGCAAAAAAATTGAAATCAATATAAGTAGTTTTTTTAAATTCCTTCTGAGCTTTAACTCTCCTGTATTCTCCATATGGCTTACTCAAGAGACGGAATATATGGGCCCTGAGCTGCGTATATCAATTGTGTAAGTGCATACCAAAAAGCAAAAGATCAGAGGAGAGACCTGAATGTGAATTTAAGAACACATACAAAGTTTTCAAGCTCTTACAGCTACAAAGTAAATGGCTGCAATGCAGAACAAGGCATAAGGATTAGGAATTGTCTCCAAGAGAGCTGATAACTATTAGCTCTTACTCAATTTCCCCCTCCCTCTGCCCCCTCCTCTCTTATTATTTTATTACAGCATGTTCTACAGTTTTATTCTCTTTCAGGTGGAAATTTTGATCAGGGTCAACATTGGGAACAGCACAGAACATGTGCAATGACATTCCTTCCATCCAAGAACAGGCAGTAGCCTGTAAAATTTGGTAAGTTAAAGGAACACCATTTGTGTAACTCTGCTGCATGTCATAGGAAGTCACTGCCCACGCTGCTACATATAAGGACATGGTTCCACTGGAAGCAGAATGCCTGTCTTGATATATATATATATAAAAAAGCAACTTTCTGAGCATTCCCAGATGACATCTGTAGTTTGTCCTGCAAACAATTGGCCTGATGCTTTGGTTGTGCAATCATGCCTTGGCTGATAGTAGGCTTCCTCTAAAATCTGTGAATCATCAGTACTGAGGTAACAAAAGAGCTTAATAGCATTATTTAGATTAAAAATATTTAGAAATATGTCCCCCATAGAGCTGCTTATTTATAGCCTATCCCAGTGACTTGTGATCCCTTTCACATAGCAAGCCTCTGAGTGTGACCCCCCCACTTATAAATTAAACATACTTTTTTATATATTGAATGCCATTATGAATGGTGGGGGCAAAGGGAAGTTTAAGGTGGAGGCTGACAGCTCATGACCCCCCATATAATAACCTCACGACCCCCTGAGGGGTCCTGACCTTCAGTTTGAGAACCCCTGGCCTATCCCTAAATGTACATCTCTTGAGTGAATTCATGCATCTATAATCTGATATTACAGCTGTTGTGCTGGATTGGGAATGACCAATAAATGAAGCGATGGCAAGTACAATGAGAGAATAAAAATGGTCTGATGGCAGCCCTGTCATTTGTAGCTAGTATCTGCTGTGTGTTGCTTTTTTTTTCCTAAATGAATTAGTTAAACTTCATCTTTTTGAAGTCACCTCATTTTAGAGGCTCTTACAAAAAGAAAGCTAATAAACAGATGGCCTCATTCTTGTTCTAAGTCCACAATCTCAGCTGGAACTAATTGCCATTCTCATTGTCAGTCTCAGGAGAGAGGCTGATGAGGAAATAGATGCTGACCTATGCTCTTACCCCAGAAGCAAGTCTCTGCTCTGGGGCAAGGGTCATGCTGAGAGATTGTAGGGGAAAGCTGCACTGCTGCTGCCCACGCTGTCCCTGTAGAGCCATTCAGCCTCCAGTGTTGTGAATCCAGAACCTTACATGAACATGACATTAATAAAAAATTACAAGTGTAAAAATTCAGATAATAGCAATTGAAAACCCTTTACAGACTGGGAGAAGTGCTTGGAGGAGCTTTCCCATCTACCACTAGAGGGTGCTGGCTCTTTAAGAGTAAAATGCACTGCACATGTCTACAGTGGCCATGTCTATCATAATTCCTAAGCAACAGTACTTCAGAAGGGAAAAGAGAAGACACACAGTCAGAGATTCACGGTCTGTCTTGGTGGAAATGAAGCCAAGTGGACAGATCAATTGAAGAAATAGCTGTGCCTCATGGACAAGTTCTCTCCCACCAAATGCTGCAGTAACAAGTTCAAGGGCTTGTCTACACTTACAGCGCTGCAGCAGCTGCGGGAGCACTTCATGAAGATGCTACCTATGCCGACGGGAGAGTTTCTGCCATTGGCGTGCGTACTCTGTCTTCCTGAGAGATGGCAGCTATGTTGACAGGAGGAGGTCTTCCACCGACATAGTGCTATCTACACTGGGAGTCAGGCTGGTATAACTGTGTCACTTGGGTGAGGATTTTCCACACCCCCGAGCGACATAGTTATTCCAACATAAGTTTGTAGTGTAGACCGGGGCCAAGAAACCTTTAGTGCTTCTACTGTGTTCTTTGTCCTTCTACACTAAGGCCTTGATTCAGGAAACACCCATTTGGGACAGCACTTAAGCAGGTGCTTAAGTCCTGTTGAAGTCAATGGGTCTTCAGCATATGTTTAGAGTAATGCATGTGCTTCAGTGCGTTCTTGAATCAGGGCCTAACACAGTTGCAGTAATGTCACTGAATAGAGGAGTTCAAATTCTCTTCTATTTTATGCAGGTACACCCCTATTGGCTTCCATGGCCTTGCACTAGAGCAATGGAGGGGATTTTGTCCCTTGCAATTCAAATGAAATCAAACATTTTTGGACTAGATCTTTAGTTGGTGTTAAACAGCATAGCTCCATCCAAGTCAGTGGTGCTATGGTGAGTCACACCAGCTGAGAAGCTGACCCAATGTTAGGAAATACAGCTGTAATTTATCAGCAGAAGCTGTGCTTATAAATACATATGAAACTTTTAAGAATTACAAGCAGATTAGTCCACTGGTCTGGGGGATGTAGATTGGTTAAGGGTGATCAGCTACTTTATGACTAAGACGGTGTAAAAGCTTAAGTAGATGTCACTCTGTTTTTGGACATCAAGTAGTTACAAGTACATTCTTCCAAGTAAATAGCCACATGAATAGACTCCATTTCTTTTCCCCTGTGTATTTACAGTAGCAGTGTGCAATTTCACTGATGTGTGACCTGGTTCACCTGTTACTCCAGATTTCAGTGACATTACACAAGCATAAATCTGAAGTTATTCCAGTGTAAATCTGGTATGCTTTGTTTCCAGTCTTGTTTAATAGGATATTTTTTTCTTTACTGAATGTTTGAATTCTTGTGTGTGTGTGTATCTATTACAGTTGCAATTAAAAACACCCTCTCTATCTGAGGTGGCTAAAATACTGCTGGGGAGACAGCATGAACTCAAGAAACCTTAGCATAAAAAATAATGAACTATCGCAACATTTTTTTTCTTGTACTGCGTATAAAGACTGACTCATTTTAGCTTTTTTGCCAACAACAAGAAAATCCTCCATGCCTGATTTAACTGAAACTGTAATGATTCATCTATGTTGAATATGCCATGCCAAAACTTAGAAAAGTCAGTTAGAGAGAGATGTTGGGGATTCCTTATGCATGAACAGTAATAGATGAACACCTAGATGAAGAGTATGACACCTGAAAGATAATTTTCCGTGATTTGTATCAAGGATATGGATTTCAATGACCTTTCTGTCAGGATGATCTGTGCATATGTAACATAACTATTCCTAGGACAGTGGTGTGTATTCATTTGTATACAAGAATTTTCCACTATCACCACTTGCATCCCCAGCTCCCACAATTATAACACTAAATTACATTTTGGGGAAAGGCTGTGGGGTCTTCTCTCCTTCTGGCAAGATCAGCCCTCAAGGGCCATTGGCCGGATTCCAAGACTTTCTTCTCCCCAGGCAAGAAAAGCCTTTGTGGTAAGGTGAAGGCATGGTCTTTAGGAAAGAGAAACTTTCTATGGGCCCTCCCTAATTGTCAGAAGCCATCTTAGAGGAAATGGACAGGTTATTGGACTGACTTTTCTTTCCCCATCACTTTATATTCCCTCTCCCTAGACCAGTAATTTGTCTTTTGGAAAAAAGGGCCAGGGCTTCAAGGCTAATTCTCTTTCCAAAAGAGGGGCCTTGCTGCTGGCTCATTTTCCCTGTAGGAGATGTAGGGGCTACCCTTTAAATAGATCCTCATGGCTGGAGCACTATCATCTTATTTCCTGGTGCCTGGTTTTCCAGTTACCTGTGCCAACCTGATTCCATTGCCCATGGTGCCACTTCAGATGTTAGTGATAGCATTCCATCTTGACGATTGCACTTGAATGCAATAGCATGTTACTCCTTTTGAGCCTACTGGCTAATCAAAGTTTGGGGCCCTACAGGTTGTTTCCGCTAGAAGAAATTGATGATGGAGCCAAGTAAGTTACTAAGATTATGTATGAAGTCCTGTTGTCCTGAACACAGTAGGAATCAAACCTCAGGAGACTGTTCCTTTGCTTGTTGTTCCAAACCTGCCTTTCTAGCCAGCACTCTGTGCCCAAAATGCTTTCTCTCTCAGCTTTCTCTCAAGGCCATGTTACCAGCACTTTTATTACTGTCTACTTGGCTTTCTGGCTGCTTCTGTCTCCCCTGGCTCCTTTTCTCTCACATAGAGAAAATCGATTCCACCAAAAAAATCACCTAGCCCTGCATTTGCTATCAGTGCCGTGGAATAACCCCTTGGGCCCCATGTTTCAGATTTTATTCAAACTTTCACCGTGCCTGCTTTGGGTACTACTGCTATTGTTTAAGCTTCTTTACGTATGTCCTGACTGAAAGGTGGCAATCACCCCCCACCCATAATAACAAGCAAGTGCTTAGATTTGGTCACTTGATTAAGTTTCAATCAATGAGATTTGTTTAAAAAATACCAAAGATATAGTTAGATACAGACATATAAGTTTTAACAGGATGAAATTTTAACATGCGGAGCATTATTTTTCCTATAGAGAAAAATCATACTTTTCTATTCCTTTTTTAAATAAAAGGCTAACACATGCACTGAATCTTCCATGACCTGTAGTAACCTGAGACTGTGATTAATGGAAGACATTCTTTCCAACATCCAACCCATCCCTTTTATGTGATAACTGTTTTACTCTTTGCTTAGGCATTTCCCGAAAGTCAACATTATTTTTTCACAGCTTTGTGCATGGTCTTACAACTCCGCTGCTTGATTTTTTTTCAATATTCCAAGAAGTGCTTTGTGAAAGGAGGTTAGTAAAGTAATGGTGGCTCATCATGCTCCTTGATGAACACTTAATCCGTCTCCATAAACTCTTCCAAGCTGATTTAAGCGTGTGACAGACACTGCAGTTAGTATCATGTCTATAAGACAGAGTCTACAAATGTGCTAAGAAAGCTCAGAAACAACTGAACAAGCAAGATCAGAGATAACCAAACCCAGAATATGTCACTTTTTAAAGATCTTTTAGAAATACTAATGATATTTCCAATACTTCACATACACCATTGCGCCTTAAAACAATTACCTTGTGAAATAGATGACTTGGAGATTTTTCCTGAGTCAGTGCTGCCTTGCTCCATTTGTACATTACTGTAACTCCATTGATGTAATGACGTCAGTGGTGTGTTTCAGTGACATAAAACTGGAGTAATGCAGTTAGAGTACAGAATTGTTTCAGAAATTCAAACAAGATGCCATGGTATTGTTCTCCATTTTCTGTTGTATTTAGTATATTATCTAGAAGCTGATGGCTGGCTTCAGTTCATCTTAACTTTTTCTCACTTATAAAGATGGTAGGCAAGATTTTGCACTCATGCCAAATGGGATTGTGGGGATGAAATGAATATAACTAATGAGTTTACTTTTTAAGTAAAAAGGGATCGATTCTCCACACTATTACACTAAGAGCCCCACATTAGCATGAAATGGGTGTTACAGAATGAAAACTAAGGCCTATAATGGTTTTTCTTTACATTTCCATCAGATTGCTGAATCTTGTGCCCCAAATACAAACTAAAGGTGATGTAAAAGATATTTTGCATTGTCTAAGATCAATGCGTAGTTCTCAGAAGCCCTTCATGGCACAATACTGTAGAAGTTTGCTATTTGTCAGGAGAAATCTTCCACTGAGTTTGTTATATGGACATTTGAATCTCCCATCCCTGGAAGCCTATTCTGGTAATATCAGAGTATACTGGTTGTGCAGTATGGTACAGTAGCAGAAATTGCATTAATAGTCTTCGCTTTCTGTGGCACAGTGTGGAGAGCCATGAGTGCCAGTAAACTATCAACTGAATTATCTTCTACTCCTGAAAGCTAAAGGAAATAAAATAGACTGATTTTTATTGTAGTTTTGGACAAACATTTTCATTATACCACTGACTATTGTTTATAAACTAATAAACAGTCTACTTTTGCATTGTTTGCATCTGGGGCTTTTATTACTATTCAACCATAGGCAACAAGTTCCAAGTTTAACTGTGTTTTTTTTCCTCTAGCCCTAATCTAATGCTTACTGCACAGTCATGAGGCTTTTTTTAAGGGTGGGAGGAAGCAAGTAAAACCTATTTTAACTTCCTTATTGCAAGAAGCCTCCCTCATTTTAGCCTCAAATAAGCATCAATATCATGGAAAGTCTATATAATCTCCCTTTTGATACTATAAATTCTTGCTATCAGATGTCCTGAATAGTGAAACTAAGATACATTATTTACCCTAAATAAATAAATCCCACAGAATGTTGGTCTTTCTGACAATATTAATACTATTTATTATATTTGGAGGGACAACACATTGGAACTTTTTGCTGCATTTGAGTCTTGGTTGATTGACAGCTGTTAGGTCAAATAAAGTTTCAGTTAAGAGTCAAATTCTTCCCCGAGGTGTGTGCAGCTGCCCTTGAAGCCACTGGGCAACATAAAAGTGAATCTGATAAAGACTTCTTAATGAAAAACTGGCATCCTAAAACTTGCATGTGGGAGGGGGGGCGTGGCTCACAGGCATGCACACAAAACTGCATTCATGCCTGTGTGGAATGGAAATCTATTGTCTACATATGAGCAATGAAAAGTGAAGGGGAAAACACCCAGGAGTTACGCCTTTATGGAAACTCTCAGAGATAAGTAACACCAGCTCTGCAATGAAACTCACTGTTCATGAGTGGCAAGAGTTCAAAAAATGTCAGTAAAGGAATCCACTTTACTGACAAGAGCATAAAATATTTCCACCCTCCTCCTGCTCGCCCTGGCTTCAGCCATGTGGAATTCCTTCACTGTCTAAACTACTCCACTGGCCAGGAATACGAGTAATTCCCCTCCCCCCGTCTCTTCAAAGGAATGCACTGAACTGCTACCTAAGAGCAGTTGTGAGAGAGAAGACCACCCAAAGTGGTCCTTGGTTTAGACACTTCACATGGAGTTACTGGGCACAAACCATCCTTCACAGTTTGCAAGGAACAGTTGGAATTCTCTGAATTGTTTCCAAGTCTTAACTGCATTGTAATCCTTGAGGCAAAAATTCCTGCCTTTGGTCCCATTTAATGCTTAAAAGCTTCCTAATGAAGTCCATCTTTTCACCATCATGGGACTTCCTGTTTTAGGCAACCATAATACCCACAGGAATATATGTATCTTATTGTAAGCAGAAGTTTTTCTTTTGAATGTGTATACTACTAATAATTTACAGAAACAATCGATTGGACAGCATTCTTGAAAAAAAGGATTGGATCAGCATGTGTATGCCTGCCTACGGGTGAGAAACCATTACTGGAGAATTAAGTTAAAACTTTGGCTTGCTTTTTAGACAAAGGTGGGAGGGGGAGAGGGCATACCTTTAGGATGTTTATTAAGAGTCATTGCTACTTACTGTGGCATGGAATGAAGAATTGGTGCCTGGAAAGGAAAGGAAGTGAGAGAGTAGAATGAGGGAGAAGGGCTACCAACTAAAGCTCCATTAGAATATATGATGCAGAACTATGATAAAATGTGGCCCTAAAATGGCTTTTGTGGTGTGAAAATGTCTTGCAGCAACTCTCAGGATTGGAGAGCAAACCTAGATTAGCTGTAGTGAAATGTTACAGTATGAACATACATTACAATCATAGTAAAACCCCCGGAAAGGGCTGGGGTGAAGATAAGTTTGTCGTGAAGGTGGTTGAGCCATGCATTAAAAATAGGTCTATTCTTTCCAGGTTTATATCCCATGCATTCCTATTGACTTCAACAGGATATAAAGCAGTATTCGAATTTAACCCAGTGTTTGCAAACCAGACTTTAGTCAGCCCATAAGGGCTTAATATCAGAAAGCAAATTTTTATAAAAACTTCAGCAAAAGTATTTGGGCCCTGATAGCAACATGAACGTCCTGCATGTGGTGAAGTTATTGTCTTCAAATCTCACACTGAATGCACTTTAAAGTGTCTTTTTTTTCTTACCCCACTTGTAAAATTCCAATAGAATATAAGAGGGATGAAATCAACCTAGCTGTACAGAACTTACTAGCGTGATTGTCTTTCTATTTGCCTTTGAACAAATTTATAGAATTATATAACAGGGACGGCATTCTCTAAAATTCTATATAATGATTAAAAACATATGGAGATGTTATATTCATAAAATTCTATAGAACTATTCCATATGTGACTGAACATATGTGAAAAGGTTTCTTTAGCTTTTTTTCTCTATAATTTCCTAGAAAGTATTGTCAGTTTCAGTGTGGTAATTGTAAAATGAAACATAGTCAGAACAGTTTCAAATCTCAATGCCCATTTGCCAAAGGAGGTGAGGTATTAGCATATTTGGTGTGATCTTTTTTATTTTCATATGAACTGTAATCCGTCAGGTACCCTACAGTAAGGCCGACAGCATTACTTTAATTCTTGCTGTCTTAAATGTAGTTTTCAGTCTGTGTAAACACTTAAATTTTACTGATCACCTTGAAAATCTATATGTCTTAACCGAACTCTGATAAACAGATGTCTGACAGGTTACAGAAGGCTGTGTTCAGCTTGTAGTTAACAAAACGGAACATTTTCAGCATACTTGAAATGAAGACAAAGATCTCAGGATCTGCCCCTTTCAAACTTATATCACCCCTCCCCCCAAAAGGCTACACACATATGGCAGAAATTTTAAGGATAGTGAATGAAGACGACACTGAAAAATATTTGCACAGATAAGAGAATCTGGAAGGTAAACAGAGGATCAGTTCAGCCAAGGAGCGATGCTGGCAGTTTGACAAGCAAAGCCCAGTCCAGATGGGCTGTGAATTACACAATGGCTAAGTAAGAGGGACAGATTCTCATTTGGCTTAAATTGCCTTAGAGCAATGACAATTTACATTAAATGAAGATCAGGCTCTGAGTATCTCTATCTATACTTAACTCAGCAACTGAAAAAGTAGGGGCATAAATTCAGTCTTTAAAAATTATATTTAAACAAGAGGAAATGCTTTCATATGTGCTGCTGATATAGCCGACTGAACATCTGAAATATTTAGTTATCAGATAAATTATCTGATGCATACTGCTATTTACTGAATTCATTTGATGAATGTTATTCAACTAGCTATGAAACCGGTTGAGTACCACAAATACCATTTGCCACATAAATCAATCTAATGAGAAACAGCAGCATTTGCTGGCTTCCATTAGTTAGTTTTTCTTTTCTTTGCCACTTTTGAGAATGGCAAGAGCCCCAGAAGAAGTAGACTCCTGCAGATCTCAATGGGCTGAGTTTCCCGTGTCTAGAACTGTGCTGCCCAGGCATGGAGAACTGGACGCAGATGAGTGATAGATCATGTCAGACCCCCAAGGGAGGCAGGCCTGGAAGGAGCACAAACCTCTATTCCTCAGCTCCTAGGAGGGAGCCTGGTTGAGGACAGAGCTTGCTCATATGACTGTAGATGGTCTGAGCCCTTGAAAGGAAGATGGGCTGGACTCCCAGCAACTGCCTCAAAATGTTTTTTGGTAGCTCATCTGAGGACATTAGGCTAGACTGCAGCTTGCCAGAGGCTTCCCCAAGGGAGGTCTGTGGCATGTCAGGGACTGTCATCTTTATTTTATTTTCCTTTTGTTTCAGTTTATCCCCCTGTTTATATTTCAATATATACACCTATCATCCCTACCAAGAAATTGTGCTGTTTCCATTAATACTCTTCTGGCATTTCAGGAAGAACTCTTTCATCCAGCACAAGGGACCTTTAATGATTGTCTGCTTTTTGCTTCCCGTCTGTCCACACTAAGAGGATGGTATTAAAGCTTTTGTGAGTGTCATCTCATCACCTCAAGTGGCCAGCAAACACCCAAAATCTTCCCCAGGAATTGAATCATCTCCCATCCTTATCAGCCCAGAAACATACTTGTGGTAATTGGGATGTGTTTGAGATTCTAACTTGGATCATACACATGGTAATGCATAATAAAGCCATGGCTTTAGATCTTGGGCCAGTTTTCTGAATTGCACAATATAAATCACTCTGCATTCATCCCCAGTTTTGTTCTTATAGGTTTAAATTTGAACTCTAAGGAAGATTCCTCAAATTATTTAGACTTTTTAAGCATCCAAACTTCTGGCTTTGAGAGCATCACTACCTCACACTGGCCCAAGCCCATTTTCTTTATGTTCTTCCCCCTTCAACGTCACCCATGCAACCCTTCCGTGGGATCACACAGGTTTACATGATTGGAATTTAGTAACTGATTTTGCTGATGATACACAAGGAGGAGTAGACTCTAGCTCAGTTCCTCTCAGCTATACTCATTCTGCTTTATCTTATTTTGCCAAAATAACTCAGTGCTTTTTACAATGGCATTGTGTTCCCTAGCTCTGTTTGCCAGAAGCTGGGAATGGGCCACAGGATGGATCACTTGATGATTACCTGGTCTGTTCCTTCCCTCTGGGGCATCTGGCATTGGCCACTGTTGGAAGATAAGATACTGGGCTAGATGGACTTTTGGCCTGACCCAGTATGGTGGTTGTTATGTTCTTATGAGCTCCGATACCATGGCAGCAGGCATAGTATAAGAACTTGAGCTGAATAGAAAAAGAAGTAAAAAAAAAAAAACTTAGTTACATAATTACTTGGGTGTTACTAAAACATAAGAACAAGGAGATCTACAGCAATTTAGAAGCACCAGTGAAATGTTTTATTGATTTGATCTCTGTCAGTTGCTCCCAAGATTGTTTTGCATAATGCTATCATAACTAAGGGCCTGATCTGCAGATGCTTTCTTGCATGAGAAGTCTTTACTCATCTGTGAATTGTATAAAAATAAATGCACATAAAAATGTGCACACAGAGACTTGCAGATTCAAGTTTAAAAGATGATTTGGCCTTAACTGACCTCATAAGTCTTTTAACAAAGAAAGAATTATGATCACCAAGGTCCCTTTTTTATGCTACATTGTTTATATTTTCTATGATATAGAAAAGTTGGAATTTTCCAGTGAGGGAATCATATTAAAAAGTTCATCCCTTTATCAGTTGCATGTTAGTATGGGATGTGGGTTGTGATGAGGACACAATGATGCAGCAGAATTTGGTAATCTATCCAGTACATTCCGTACTCTGAAAGGTGAATATACTCTTTCTCTAAGATTAATTTAAGCTATTTCTAGAAGCCATACAATACAGAACACAGACTTAGAGGGAAATGTTATGTAAGTAGTCTCTCTACATATGTTCTGCATTACCCTAACATTTTAAACAAATATTGCACAACAGAGTATATATGAAAAGGCTTTTGATTTGGAATCCCCAGATAGATATTTTTGTCCATGAAAGTAAACCTACAGATTCTGGGAATGTTCTCTGCATAGCTCTTTCCCCCCCTTATCTGAGATGAGATTCAGGAGTTGTGACCGAAAATGTTTATCTTCTAAAATCTCTTTGGTAGTTTAAGTGAAATAAATTGCTGTTCTCTATCCTGTTCTTGAGGCACAAATGTCCATATTATAAAATCAGCATTCTTTTCAGCCTCAGCAAGGACAAATACAGTATTTGCCTGGTCAGTGAACTACCTTCTCACCCCTAGAGATGGTCCTTCTAACTTAGGCTAAAATAAAAGGGGCCTGCATGGTTCAATGGGAGCCTCTCCATTGGCCTCAGTCAGGCCAATGGTGTGGTAGCTAGGGCAACTTGCACTGCTACTGCCTGTGATGCATTGTTTTGTGGAATAATGGATTTACCATAGAGTCTGCCCACATTTCACATTTAACTATTCACAAATACACACCTCTGCCAGTGTTAGGGGCATCTATGTTCTAACCACCTTTTTATATTGCTGGTGTGGATGGTATTGCTGTAGAATAGTGAGAAGATCATGCCCCTGGGATCCACATGCAAAGGGACACCGTCTATGGATGGATCTCTCTCCCAGGGGAAAGGAGGAATCAACCACTTTTGTGGAAGTTTTCTCTCCTTATGTCAGACCCCAGAGAAGATTATTTCCGTTAGTGCAGCAATCCATAAATAGGGAGACCACAGGAAATGTGGGCTAGCCATGTACACATCCATTACCCAGCATGAACTGAAGAGGACAGTAATACCACCAGAAGCTGTGTTAAGTTTTTATATGGAGCCTTATCCTTGTTGGGGGCCACAGTTAAGAGGGACACTCTTAAGGAATTCATTTGGAGGCAAAGGACCTCTGCATATATGGCCCTGAGCCACCCGTGGAGCCTCATGATCTGTGGATAGGCCTTTGAGCTTCCAGTCTTCTCATCTAGCAACTTTTTTAATGGGCAACAAAATTCACTTGAAAAACTAAACTGACAATGAATAGTAGGCTGAAATATCAAAAGCTCTATCCCTGTTACTAAAACTTTTTTTTCCCAAATGGGGACATTTTTCTATAACTTAGAAATTGTAATCTTTTGAAAAATACATCAAAATATTAACCCATAAATTGAACTTAGTTCACTCTTCCATTTCCACTGTGTCCAGGTCCGGAGAATGCTACAGTCCAATCATCTGTTTTGTCAAATCTAAATTTAAACATTAAATCATGGCTATGGATGCATTGTGTCACAGTGTACCAGAGTGAAAAAGTGAATCATTTCCAAATCTCCCTAAACCAAAGGCTACCAAGAATTGATTAGAAACATCTTGCTTCATTGTGTAAGTTACAGAGCTGCTGCTAACTCTGCAGTAAACAAGCGGTGGGGGAAATTTTCATGCAGCTAGTAGGGTGTAAAATGGTGATGGGCAAATTAAGAACCAACTCAGGCTTTCACCTCAAGCTCATACCAGTTCTGAGCCCATAACTGTTAGGGTTATTCTTTTTTTTTTTACTCCATTTTCCTGCATATCTCAGTTTCCTCATTTATGGAAATGTCCTATAGAATTCAATAGGGATGAAACCGAAAAGGTTTTGAAGAAATTGGTTTTAGGGTCTAAAGAACTGAATGGCAAATTATGTCTAGAGAATTCAACGGACAATTATATCTGGGAGTTTTGTAGTTTGGCTTAAAAAATTCTACAGAAAGGTGGTTGTTTTGCATTTTAAAAATATCTCTAGGTCTCTTCTATAAGAAGTGGTTTGCTCCCAGAAGCAAATACAATGATGATGCAAATCTCTTCAGAGTGCTGGACCTCATGAGACTTCCAGCTGGTTTCTGGGCCGAAGAAGATCACACAGCTGTGTAGTTATTATCAGTTGGATTTTGTAGAAATTCATGACACTATCAGGAATCTCTGAACAATCCAAACTGATTCAAGTCCAGTTGGCCAAGGAAAATAAGGGAAATGTAAGCATCTCTCATAAGCCACTTGCAGTGTTCCTGATGTGTATTCATATATTGCTTTATAACCACTTTGTAGATCTCTTCATCATTGTTCACCTTTCCCTTTCTATGATGTTTTAAATTCTTTATATACACTTGCTTATATTGTGCAAAAGTTCCTCTTAACTTTCAGGAGTCTTCTGCACTTTATAATGGTCCCTATTCTTCAGTTATTTGTAATACTTTCTTAGAAGCATGAACATATTTTTCTTTAATTGCTTTTTTATTTGTCACCCTTTGATTATTATCCCATTTTTTTGAGTACAGTTGATGGTTAATGAAGTTGGATTTGTTTAACAATATCTTATGGATTTTTTATCATGTGATTACAACATGGGCTAGCTTCACAAAGTAGGTGTGGTGATGCTTTTGGAAATAAGCACCTGAGTCTGGGCACCAGTGAGGTGCCTATGTCTGGTTAGCAATCCACAAATGAGAAACTTTCTCCTGGACTCATGCCCTTTAGGCTTAAGGTAGTTGATTGTGGATAAACAATTAAAAAAATTAATTGAAGCAGAGAGACTGGATTCTGGGTCTCCCACCTCCCAGATACTACTGTGCTAGAGCTTAGATGTGGATGGGGGAGGTCTTCCTCCTCCTCTGCCCATCCCAGGCCCCTCTTCTCAACATATGTACGTAAGCTTGCCTATAAGGGCCTGATCTGGTAGGCGAGCTCTCAGCACACTTATCGGGTCAGTCCCCACCAGCTACTTAGGCAGAGGAATACCTATCTTCTCCTGGGTTGTGAATTGCTCTGAGGCTTAAGCATCCAGATGTCGGGCTTGGGGTTGACACACAGGTACCTAAGGAACTTTTACTACAAACATTTAGGTGCCAAGTGAGTTTAGATACCTTAAAGGATTTGGGGGAAGCTGAGCAGGGGTTGTGTGTATCCTAACGGGACATGATTCTGGGATTTAGGTGCCTATAGTGCCAAAGGCCCTTTGTGAATCTAGCCCTATGTCTCTCTCTCTATTCCAGCATTGCCAGTAATAGCTGCACTGTTCTACATTGGTTTAGCAGTTAATTAGTCCTGTAGAACCAACACAGAGAGCTCAGGAGGACATTGTGTTACTCTAAGTCTAAGAATAAATGTGGTTCTTGCTCTGTTTTTAAAAAGAAAATCGCTAATGGAATGGTAGATTTAAAAACAAATTTTCAAAGTTCCACATAAATAATCTATGTGGGGTTGGGTGCATTGTTCCCATTGCCAGCTCCCAGACCCTGTGTGCCCAAACATGTAGACTGACCTTCAGCCCATGCTCTGGAATATTCATCTGTAAACCCTATCACAGTAGTCCTGCAAAGTGGCCATTCCACAGACTTTGTGGGGAGCCAGAATCACAGCAAAAATAAATCCACTCTCTGCTCATCTTAATGCCTTCAGGTGTTCTAGGCCCTGACTCCACACACACAGCTCTGCAGGGCTACTTACATGTGCAAACTCACTTGTGTGTTACATGTTTGCAGAACCCAGGCCCTAAAGGACAACCATTCACAACGGGCAGCCAAAAGTTGTCCCAGGGCTATTTCTACTGCTTAAATACCCTTATCAGAAATCTGCCTGAAGTTGTTACCTTTACTCTGTTTCAGGAGTGTTTCTCTCCAGATCTAGTCCCACAGAAATTGTTAGAACTACTTGAGGAATAAGGTACTGCTCACTCTAACTAAGGATGGCAGAATCTGGCCTTTAATGTAAATGCAAAATTGGTTTTGAATAGAGAATATCTAATTCAAAAAAAACATATTCCATGAAGTACCAATATTTAGAAGAAAAGGATCTTCAACAGCCTACTTTTAAAATAGAAACAACTCAAAGGTTGTAGAAAAAATATAAAACGACACAAGGACCTTCTCTAATGATTCAGCTGTTTATTATACATTCTACTAGTTTTCTCAGTAATTGTAATGACTAAATATTTTCAAGAACTATATAAAAGAAACCCAAGCTCACAATTTCACTGTCTAAAAATTTTCACTTATTTTTCCTTTATCTGAAATAAGCCGCTCTTAGCAATGATAAAAGACAATAGCGCTTAATCCAAATTCTATTTAAATTAATGGGAGACTTTCCAGTGAAGCAGGGCCACAGGTACCATAGCTGGCAGAAAGTTTTTGTAGCTATGGCACAAGACTGAGTATAAGGAAACCTGGATTTTGTGCTTGGCTAAACTCTGCTATAGACCTTAGGACCTTGGTCAAGTTATTTCACTTCTCTGCACTCCATTTCCTCAAGGCTAATACTAATGACTTTCTATCAAAGATTCTCAGTGTGATTTCAAATACTAAGTCATTAAATTTTGCAACAAGAGTTGTTATCCCCATTTTCCAAATCAGTACACTGAGGTTTGCTACTTGCCTAAGGTTATATAAATCAGGGTAGAACTAAGAGCAGAGCCAACGGGTCCTAACTCTCTGTCTCTCTGCTTTGATGCTAGTCAACAGTCCCTTTGGCCCCAATTCAAAAGTAATCTCAATAAGATGCACAAACCCAGCAGACCACAAAGAACTATACACTCTTAACTTGACCAGAGTCAGCCTTCTAATGGAGCAAGTGTCAGCAAGAACATAGAACTTGGGCCAGTTTGAAAAGAAATAGGTAATGATAATAAATTATTTCAAAATAAATAGCATACACTTGATCCTTCCGTATAGGTTTGTGTCCATCTCCTATTATTGTATAGGTATTGTGCCACCATCTCTTTCAGATTTAGAAATATTATTGTAAACAAAAGGAAAATTTTTATGAGTGTATATTCTTGTAATATTTATATAAAAATTTACAAAAAAGTATATAACTTTATGCATGTGGATAGTCTCAGTAAAATAAATGGGACTACTGATGTGTGTAAGATTATGCACATGCTTAAGAGCTTTACAGGACTGAAGTCTTTATGAGCATTATTGAGACAAAGCTCTAGTGCTGACAATGTGGCAGGTGCTAAGCAAGAGCCTGGCAGAAAATTCATCTAGATTCCATGCTGCTACTAGTCTCAGAAAATCTGCCTCCCTACAACTAGTTATGTAACACAGAAGCTGGATGAATTTATCTGTGCTGCTTTATGTAAAAAAGGAAAGTATATTGTTGCATCAAAGAGGAACAAAAGGCTAGAATAACTGTTAAAGAGGTGTTAACATTTCCAAAAGTTTATATTTTTGTTAAATTGGCTGGCAAGCATCATTCTACACGTACTGTAAACCTTCCTGTGCAGAGGGTATTATTAATTCTAGAATGAGTAGGATATTGGGAAATGGAAAGAAAACTCTAAGCTAAATATAGATTGTTCATTTTTTAATAGAAACAAAATCTGACACTTTTCCTAGAGCAGTGTTTAATATCATTCTATTTCTGTCTAATAAAAAAGAAAGTGTTTTCCATGATCCAGTTGGAAATATGCAAATTTGAACTAAAATGCCTTTTGATATTATTATTTATAGGTTTGTTCAGGGACTACTCTTCTTAATTGATACAATGAGCTTTTCTTCTTTTTAACTTCCTTCTAAGAGAACAGACTTCTGTTTCCTTTGTGAATTATCCTTTTGGAACTAACCAGAACACCTTGGTCTCTTACATTCCTGTACAAAGGATTCCACTCTGCATTCAAAAAAGCAAGACTATTTAAACTATATTCATATTTAAAGATGACTATTAGAATGGAAGACAGACACAGAGGGCTGGGTTTGAACTATTTTGGCTTTGTGGTTGAATAATATTTGATTTTGTCTGGCATATGTTTTCTTTCAAATAAAAGAAATGCTGCACAAAACAAACTTGGATTAGGAGTTTAAAATGTACTCCTCTTCCCAAATCTCCCAAATCTCCATGGAAAAATGGTTTAATAGCTTTTCATATAAGTATCTGTTTCTGGAGTACCCAAACCCAGACATTTGTCCTTGAGTGGAATTTGAACTCTACTGGTATTATATGCTAAAGGTTAAAGTACATGTGTGTCTTCTTGTCTTCTAGACCATGAACTTTCTAAGCTCTGCAAAACTCTGCTGCCACCTACGTGATCAACCTCATCCCTGTTTACTATCACAAATTCCCACTTAGCTTTGCTAATACCTCAGATTCCACTCCCATCTCTGTGCCTTCTTTCACATTAACATTCATAATTGGAACATTTTTCTCATCCTAGCCAAGTGAGCTCCACTCATGCACTCCTTTCATTTCCTTTGACATATACATTTCTCACCCAGCTGGCCAGACATAGCCACTGCCTCCTGATCTATGCATGCCTCCAGTAAGCGATGCATCCTCGGTTTTTGTTAATGAATGTGCTTTACTTCTATGGCTGTAAAGTCCTTGGTGTAGGGACTATGGCTCCTTTTTTGTTCTGAATGTTGTGAGCAACTGGTCAGTGCTCAACAAATAAAAAACTTATAGCCAAAGGGCCAAATTCTGGCTGGCAATGAGCGTACATACACATCAAAATCTTGTGGGGCGCAGCAGGAGCGTGCTGGCTGCCCTGTTTCTGCTTCCTATGGAAAGTCACAAACCTCTGCAAGTGGTGAGGGCCACAAGGGACATAGCAGGGGGAAGTATTTCTAGCCCCTGTATTTAACTGAATTTACATATGTCACTGCCTGAACCAAGCAGTCATTCCTGTGCACTGTGTGGAAATTATTCCTGCTCTTAGCAGGAGTAGAATGCAGAAGAGAGCTAAATGTATATTTGCTTTCAGATTGAATATGGGCAGACATAAAACCAACCCCTTTTTCAGTCTCTATAGCTGTCCTTTTGATGGTTTAAGGGATTATTCCACTTTCCCTGTATTGTTATTAATAGCCACAATTTGGCTCACTGTTGTTTCAATCCCTCTGAATTCTAGCAAGACCCACACAAGTGATACATGTTAAAGGTAAGAGTCACAGGTTGCATACAATTCTGTTCTCCCTTGTCATATTGAGACTGTGCTGTTTGCCTACCTGTATAACAGGGAGGTGATGATACATACCTGTCTTTGAAAAATAGTTTTGTTGTTAAAGGTTGCAAAATGAGGCAACAAGTGAGTTGGTATTAATGACATTGCTATTTGTTGTAACTATATTAATCTTATTAAATGTGTTTGCTTGGAAAGTAGATGGACTAATCTATGTAGAGCCACTGGAATCTTTATGACAGTTGACTTTCTGGCTATAATTATAGTTTTAATGCTGGAGGTGTGAGGGGAAGGAAAGGCACTAATGAAAATTACCATAGACTTTGTTACTTCAAAGTCTTTGTGGAGCTCTGAGGAACAAATTTTAAAAAACGTGTTTACAATTAATATCTGGTCACAGTGTCCTTTTCTCCTGGGAACAGTGCCTCTTCAGATGTCAGCTTACACACTTAAAATAACATCAACAATCCATGCTGCAGAATCAAAGAGAGGATGGGAATGAGAAAAATCTGTTCCATACCCCATTGTGCTTCGAAACAGAACCTTTTGGGAAGTCTAATTCCCGAGCAGTTTGTTAGGAAAAGGTAACTGGTAATGATTATTGGCATCTTGTTAAAGAAATTCTATGTGCTACGTGGTGGTAAAAAATGTCATTGGTTGGAGAAGCTCTGGTGTTGGTTTTTCATTCCAAAGGGAAAAGGAGTCTAACACTCGGCTCATGCTGCATACTGAATCCCTGAAGTTCTCGCTGAGTCTGATAGTGCATGGTGCTGAGTGCCTCAGCTCCACTGATTTCAGTGGGAGATATGAATGCTCAGAGGCTTTCGGGATTAGACTGGAATTGTGGCTGGTTCTTACTAGTACAGCATGCATTCTGGGCAGCAGACCCACTGTACAGCCCCGCGCCGTAAAAAGGATCACTGAAAAACCTTCAGGGAGTTCTTGGCTTAGTCTTTCTGTTATTTTAGTGAATGATAGAATTTGAGACAGAACCAGACTCACAGTAAAACTACCAATGAAATTCCAAGCTTATCCCTCTTACTTTATATTTGCTGTCGGGTGTTAGCCAGCCTTGCTATAAGAGTCCCACTTTCTATCTAGAGCTCTTGAAGTCTTTATAGAGGGCAGTCTGAATATTACCATGAACAATATCATTTTAATGAATAGGAGACTGGCTGCGCTTGGATTGCTCTAATTATGTGGAGGTATATCTATGACACTCATCACCATTGTACCAGAATGCCTCATAACCAGTTAGGGCTAGATTGTGCCTTTAGGGCACAGCCCTGACTAAGGGGTGATACAGACAAGGGAGAATCTAAAAGGAGGTGCCTCAGGGAAGCACAATTCCTCTCCCCATTCCTGAGTGCACAGAGGTTATCTAGACCACACTGCCACTCCAGGGGTACTTAGCACATGGATTGGTACTATAGTCCCTTCTCTTTGGGTAGTAATGAATGTCCCCAGGAGCCCATAAGAGGCAACAGACCCTGGTCTCACCTAAATGCAGGGACTGCAACTGTGACTGTCCTCTTGTGCAGACTGCACAATAGGGAAAAGGCTCCTTGCATCCAACCAGTGCCATGACTAAAAACAGTCTGGTCTCATGGCACCCCTGGAGGTAGGGGTGTATCATTATCTTCATTAGGCAGCAGGGGAAGCTGAAATAAAGAGAAGTTAATTGACTTGGTCAAGGACATGCACTAAATCTGTAAACAAGACTCAGGTGACCTGAGTCCCAGTCCAGTTCTGTTCCTCCCACAGCACCACCAACTCAGTCCTTATTTCAGAAATAGAGGAGCTCAGTGAACCCAACAAAATACATTTTGGAAATAGCACCGTGGTATACATGACCCTTTAAAAATCTCAAGGCTTAACTGGTTTGTGGGAAACATTTTTCACAATTATCTAAATGAAAATGTCGCATCTCAACATGGGCAAACTGTGAGATTATCTGATCTTGAAGGACATTATTTTAGTTCCTTCTACAAGTGAGTTATAGCTTGTCTAGGATAGTACATGCTCTGACGCTGTGGTGAAGGGAGAGGTATCATAATTTGATAAATAGATATACGCAACTGGAAAAAATTGCAGCAAAACAGCTATTACATTAAACTGAAAGGAAAGGATATCACTTCCATGCTCTGTATCAATCAGACCTGCCAAGTTATGGCTGAGAATGTGAAATAAATTATCATTTTTGGAGAAGCACCGTAATAATCGATGATGCTTTGAAAAGCCTGGGTCAGATCCTCAGCTGCTGCAAATGGGTATAATTTGGCCTCAGTGGAGTTGCTCTGATTAACACCTCATGAGGCGCTGGTTCCCTAAACAACTTTCTACAAAAAGTTCAAAGCTACTCTTTGAACAACTTACGTGGAGACAGACTACTCAGTTCCCAGCTCTTTGTCTTTGAGGGCAGGTATAGTTCAGTACCCCTAAGGGCTCACATTCCCTACCAGAGGCTGGAATGTTAATAGGATGAATAACACAAAATTAAACTGTTTTCTTGGCAAATCTGACCAAAACTTTTTTGAAAGGAAGAGAGAAACACAATTGGCTGCTGTCCATTTAATATCACCAACGGAGTCAGAAATGTTACAGAATTCCACTTTGTTTAGTCCTTTGGGGCATTTGTTTTATGGGGAACAAAACGTCTGGTTCATATTGCAGTTACATTTTACTAATTGAGGTCACCATTTCATACCTTTCAAATACATTTTTTTTTTTTATTGTGGCAGAGCATAGATGCCCTAATCATGGACCATACCCCACTGTGTTAGGCACTGTGCAAACGCAGGCCAAAAGTATGGTTCTTGGCCCAGAGAGCTTACACTCAGACATGTGCACCTGGCACTAAACAGGCCGTGTGGTCATTCAAGGGGAATTCTTAACCCTTCTTATGAGGTCCAGGGGAACCACATAGGGAGGGGGAAGGGCAAGCAAGATATGATGGTCTGTACAGATGTGTGTACACTGTGTGTGGTGCAAAGCCCAGTACCTAGTGGGAGACGAGGGTGTTTTGTGACTGAGTGAAGTGGGGATGCTCAAGGATGCAGCTGCTGAGCAGTTCTGCAACTGGTCTACAGGAGGCGGATGATTCCTTATTCCAAAATTGTTCCCTAGGGAGAACCTCAAGATATAATCCACTACTCTGACTGGGTTCTAGTGACCATCCTTTGGACCATAACAAATGCAACATAAGGGAGACCTCTTTCAAGACCACTCAAGTACAGAGAAGTCATGTAGTTTCTTACATGTTCTTGGACATTGTTAAATGTCACTCTAACATGACTTACTCCTTATCCAAATCATACACCTCTGCCTACACAGCACTTGAAAGAGGACACTGTTGGATGGAATAGCCCCCGGAGTTAGGTTATTGAAGGGATTTTATAAAAAACCTTGTAATTAAAACATTTTAATAATTTTTTTTTTAAATTGCTGTAAGTAAAACCATATTTTAACCCCCTTTACTCCCCACCCAAATGTTCCCTGCAGTGCTGGAAACCATACACCAGCACTGGGCTCAATCAGGTTATTTTTTTTCCTCAAAGCAACTTTTAATTGGCAAGAAAACTTTTGTAAGATACAGGGATATGGGGAATTTTAGGCAAAGAACCCTCGACTCGTAATTAAATACAACAGACTGACACTGAAGTGACATTAACATTTTCTCATAACAGAGAGACATTTAATCTAAACAATGCAAATTAAAAATGCCCTTACAAAGCTCATGAACTGACTAGTTAAAATAACAGAGAAAGCCTAGATTAGAAAACTGCAGTAACCAATTAATATCTCATCATTAATAAAGAGCATATGCGCTTAGATGCACATCAGAATGGATATGTAGGTATGCTAAGCTGTTGTGACCTGACACAGAGAAATGAGATGATGTACAAATGAGAGTCTGATTGGAGCTTGTGTGTGCTACCACAACACATTTTGTACATGTCCAAAACCCAGCTCTGACACAGGCTTGGCACAGAGCCTTGAACTGCAGATCCCAGAAGGGGGATGCCCTCTGCCCCACTTTGAGGGTGGCCACATAGCACTGTTGTGGCTGCCAAACCTTTACCACTTCAGGGAGGGAAGGGGATGCTCTAGTGCATTGAGAAAGCTCCTACCCCCAACTGCAGTATGTGGCAGCTGGGGCACAGTGATGTCAGCACAAACTGTGCTCCCAGATGTCCTTCCTAGCAGACAGTCGGGGACAAAGTGAATGGGCCAAGCTTTCAAAGACACCTTCTGACTGATAGCTTGGATAAGAGCTGAGAAGATGGAAGCAATCCACAGATGCAAAGATTCCTCCCCACATAACACAACAAATCCCACTATCCCCCTCTGCCTGCCAAGTACTCACTTTTTTTTTTAACTGACTTACTGCGGGAGCCAAAACCTGCTTTACCCTCTCTCCAGCTCTGGGATGGTTATGGACAGTACTGCAGTAAGCTTTGTGGTTCCTCTGAGAGGAAAGAGGAAGACAAAGATGAATGTGTGACACTCAGTGTTTTGGTTATTTTGCATAAAGGGACCCCTCTTGTGCTTCTACTGGGCTGACATGTGTGTCGCACTCTGATTCTGAGTGTGTGTGATTTCATAAAGGAGAACTTCTCAGCCTTTGCTTTCCCTGTATTTTGGAAATCAGTGTCCATTAGACTGTAAAAGGAGTCAAGGTAGCCACAACATTTATGTGCTACAGATAAGGTATATTTTGCCTATGGAAGGGTTAACTTTTAAAAACAAGGACAGAAGAGCAAAGGAGGTGGATACTTTTTAAAACAAACCTAGTACTCTGCAGGTGCTATTTATTTATTTATTTAGGTTAAAAATTGAATTCTTTTGGTGAGATTTACATTAAGTATTAGATCTTGTTTATGCCAGACTTTTTGCAGGTTATTTTTCTTTCAAATTATAGGTAACAAAATTCCAGATGCCATCGAAGGTGGGTTGAAGAAAGAAAAAAGGTTTCTGGGAACCAATGTGTGAGTAAATGGCTTATAGTGTTGGATTTTATGCATCGGGCCACCACCTGTATAAATGATTCAGTCCAAGCTATAATACACTTTGTGGTTTATTTTCCACTCTCCATTAAAGCCCCGAAGGGAAAATATACATTCAAATGGTCACTCAGCCCCCTCCAAATGGAGCTAGACCTTTCCCTGTAAATAGGCCTCTCCTGATGTGGCAGTTACAGGTGATTTTTTTTCCCCCTTAAAAATCATATCAAAGGTCCCTTTATAGAAGAGACCACATGTAATGCTGTGAAACATTCCTGCTCTCCAGCCCTCCTGCTTTACAGTGTCTGTAAGCAAACATTAGAGCTTAGATCAGAGAGTGTGGACACAAGATAACCCCCATCCACAAACAGTGTGTGACTGTTAAAGCTAATACAGCAAATAGGTTGTCTCTCTCTCCCCACTCCCCTTTACTTGGGAGAGGGGAGTCTCCTCAACTTGCAGTCAAAGACTTCTCTGATGTGTTTGAATCTCTGTACTAAGGTTGCTGCTCATTGACATGAGAAACTTTAACACTGCTGCTCCAGCTCTGTGAGGTTGACGTTTCAGGTCAGGCTGAGACATGATCTGCAAACCTTGCCAAGACCATGTCTGATCTCAAATTGCCCTTGGAACACCCAAAAATAGTGCATCTGATGTGCCGACATGTACATCACACTGTGAGGCTGAAGATGTTTGATTTCCTAAAGGGGTACTTTTCAGTCTTCTGTTCCTGTGACGCACAGGGACCGCTTCCAAAAGTCTGGGACCTGTTCTTTTAAGAGAAAAAAAATGCAAAGCATTTTTCTTTTTATAAGACCAAAGGAACATTTCACAGTAAAAATCTTAACTCCCCCTTCCCCAACAACCCACAGTGGTATTTCTGCCAAGGCTCTGAGCTCTGGATTTAGAACTCTAACCAACTTCCCTTGAAGTCCATGGGAGTCTGTTCAGTGACTGTAATGTAGTTAGATCAGGCTCACACATTGGACTTATTGGGCAGGGTCAGTTGCCAAGGGGACCTTTGTAGCCACAAGGGCAGTGGCGGGAGGGGCGTTGTATTTACTTATTTAAATCCCTATTCTATTTTGCTATAAAATGATGTAGATATTTTGTTTCCACATGCATTGGAATGCTCTCTGTATTGGATATCAGCCCCTTACTGCTTTAATGAAGGAACTCAAATTGTGTGAATAATATGCTAATCTTGGCCAAGATTTTCAAAAGTAGGTACCTAAAGTTAGAGAGACACATTGGATGAAGTAATATCATTTATTGGATCGACTTCTGTAGGTGGGAGGGGCAAGCTTTGGCGCTTATACAGACAAAGAGCTCTGTCTAAATTTGAAAGCTTGTCTCTCTCACCAACAGAAGTTGGTTCAGTGACAGATATTACCTCACCCATACTCCTTCTAATATCCTGGCACCACTATGGCTACAATGACTCCATGTACCTAAAGTTAGGCACCTTAATCCATATTTAAGCACCTACGTAGAAATGTCCTGATTTTCAAAGACACTGAGCACACCACAAGGCCAACTGAAATCACTGGGGTTTATGGATGCTCAGCATCTTTGAAACTTGGGCCACTTATATTTTGGTGATTAAATAGGGCTTTATGTGCCTAACTTTAAGCACTGAAGATTGACAATTTTGATAGATTATAAAGGCAAAAGAAACTACTGTGATCATTTAGCCTGACTTCCTCTATAACACAGGGTCTAAAACAAGGGTCCCCAACGCGGTGCCCATGGGCACTGGGGCATCTAAATGCATCCGCATTCTGGCTGGCGGTGGAACATCCGCCAAAATGTCACTGAATTTCTGTGGCGTTTTGGCGGCGACGCCTCTCGATGATGCCGCTTGCCGCAGACAAGCGACATCATCGAGAGGTGTCGCCGCCGAAATGCCACAGAAATTCGGCAGCATTTCAGCGGATGCTCCACCACCACTACAGTCCTTTGTCTGGCACCCGCCAGACGAAAAGTTTGGGGACCATTGGTCTAGAACTTCCCAGAATTAACTCCTGCCTGAACTAGAACATCTGCTTTAGGAAAACATCCTATCTAGATTTAACAGTTGTCATTGACGCAGAATCCTCCACAATCCTTGGTATGTTGTTTCAATGGTTAATTACTCATACTGTTAAAAATGTGTATCATTAGCAGTCTGAATTTTTCTAGCTTCCAAAATCCTACCATTGGATCTTTATTCCTTTATCTTCCCAACAAAACAGTCCATTATCAAGTTTTTATTCCCTGTGTAGGTACTTTTAGACTGTGATCAAGTCTCCATTTAACCTTCTCTTTGTTTGCTCCTGGAATCTGTCACTGTATAGCATATTTTCCAATCCTTTAATCATTTTTGTGGCTCTTCTCTGAACCTTCCTTTGGCCTTTTATCTTTATGGTCACTTTTGTGTGGCATGGTGCATAGCCAGAAATATTGATTAAAAAGGCAATGTGGAGCACTGGGATTTAAATTTAATTTAATAAAAAGTTGCTTTAAATAAAGCATGCCTACACCATTGCCCCCTGCCGCAGTGGGTTCTTGGTGCCAGAGAGGGCCCTTGAGCCCACTGGTAATAAAGTGTAAGTTAGAGCAGCCATTATGGATCAAGCCCCCAGTCAGCCCATGTATCACAGACTTTAAGATCAGAAGGGACCATTATGATCATCTAGTCTGCACAATGCAGGCCACAGAATCTCACCCACACACTCCTGTAACAAACCCCTAACCTATGTCTGAGTTATTGAAGTCCTCAAATCATGGTTTAAAGACCTCAAGGTGCAGAGAATCCTCCAGCAAGTGACCCATGCCCCAAGCTGCAGAGGAAGACGAAAAACCTCTAGGGCCTCTGCCAATCTGCCCTGGAGGAAAATTCCTTCCTAACCCCAAATATGGTGACCAGTTAAACCCTAAGCATGTGGGCAAGACTCACCAGCCAGCACCCAGGAAAGAATTCTCTGTAGTAACTCAGATCCCCCCCATCTAACTTCCCATCACAGACCATTGGGCATATTTACCTGCTAATAATCAAAGATCACTTAACTGTCAAAATGAGGCTATCCCATCCCCTCCATAAACTTATCAAGCTTAGTCTTGAAGCCAGATATGTCTTTTGCCCCCACTACTCCCCTTGGAAGGCTGTTCCAGAACGTCACTCCTCTAACGGTTAGAAACCTTTGTCTAATTTCAAGATCGACAGAGCTCAAAGATGAATTAAAGCCACCTTGCCCCACCATCACTCCCCAGTCTTACACGGAACATAGGCTGGCCACACTAGAGAACCTGGGCCTTCATTATCTGCAGCTGACAACTATGGAGAAGAAAATGAGCTAATTTTCCTTTAAAATTGGGCATTAGTGTTTTGATGTCTTATAAAGAAATGACAACTGATCTTTTTATTTCAAAGCCACTATCCAAAAGGAACTATCTTTAAATTTTCATAGTTGCCACCTATGCAGCAATATTTAAATTGACATGGAAAAGTTGGTTCTACATTCATGCTACCAAAAAAAAAAAAGGACGCCATGAAAGGGAAACAGTTTCAGTGTGTGGAAACTGTAACTCTGTAGGTGGTATTAAGGAAGCATTTCCTTCTCATAACCAAAAGCCACTTTAGTTCCAAACCATATCAAATAGGAGATTAAATTAGTGCAATCTTCCCATAGTACATTTTTAAACAGCCAGGTCTACAGCAGCCTATCAAGTGACATACTCTGAGAGCCATAAAAACTAGACATGCTGCTTTGATTTAGAAAAATCATATGGGATCTTTTTCAACTTTACTTGGCAACTCTTCCTGATTAGCGGAACTAGTTTGCCTCAGTTCTGGGCAAAAGGCAACACAGCGCCCTGATTAAACACCTTGGGAAATAATTGATACATCTGTTATATTTCGGTTTCCTTTAGCTTACTTCCAGCCTAAAAACAAATATCAGAAGGAATACACAAAGCCAATTTCAGCATTTATTCTCTGTCAGCTACTATTATTTCAGCAGAAGCTTTGGTTAAAGACAACATTGTCTAGACAAAAAGAGAGCAGTTTTTCTTTTCTTTAAACAAAAATAAACTCTCCAGTCTAAAAAGCACTAAAAGGTCCAAATGAAACTAACAAAATCCACAAAAGTCAGAGATAAGGATGACAGAATGTGGCTGACTATACTTAATTCATGCTGTTGATGAGTGCTTGTGTATGTTAGTAGACTAACAGCCTTAGATTTGGATTTCCTGGAATTTGTAGGTTCAAGACAGTCTCCTGTTTTGCTCTTAATTTCCTAGATTTCTTTTACATTTATTACCTTTGCCATCCTGAACCCTTAAGAAGTTGTATTATTGGGTAAAAAAAATGTTATGGCTAGTGAGAAATAATTCAGATATAATCAACTGCAGTAACAAGATTTTGCTGCAGTGCTTCTAAAGTCTTTGGACTCTAATTTGTACAATAACTCCTATAAACTTAATGTGAATGTCTTCAATTAATATTTTCTGCACTGTATATACAATTCTACAGAAAGGACATAATTCTCTATTAAGTTCTATAGGATGGCTCAAAACACCTATAAAAAGGTCTAATTTTTTATTAAATTCTATGGAATTTTCCTCTCACACATCTACCATTGGACACACGGGAAAGAGGAGAAATATGACTTTATAATAGTATAGATAAGGTGGCTATACTTTCAAAATAAAGAAACAGAACCCATATAACAATACAAAATATTCATTCAAGAGACAAAAGTCCCTTCTGAAAACAAACAGCAACAATTGCTCAATTTGTGCTGATGTTACTACCACCAGCGTCTATCTCAACAGTAACATGTGCTTCCTTCTGCATGGCTTGTTTTTCATCTAGTGCTAACTTCACTCAAGTCTCCTCCACACACACAAACTCCTAAGTTGAGTGGGGTGGTACTTTTAACTTCAGCTGGCAAATATCTGGGGGTATTAGTTATTGCTTGAGTTAGTGTTAATATAATCATTCTGTGGCACTTGAAGGTAATATTGAAGTGTAACCACTCTCACTTGAGAAGAGTTAATTTGGGTAGAGATATCCCTACTCTGTCTTCACTGCAGAGTTAATGTGGGCTCTGACTTAGGTATTACTCCTATACTCCCTCCCATCCACATACAAACCCTCTTACCCAAGTTTAGTGGTATTTTGAACCTGAGCTAGCTGACTCAGCTTGGGGTATAGGCTGGACCTCAGGTACCCCTTTCACTTGAGCTGATCACCTACCCACAGTGAGGATGCAGGCTAAATCACTTGATTGCTCATAGTCCTCCATAATCCTGCCATACGCCCAGAAGAACAAACAAGTTTTTCCATAATTCACTGAAAAAGAATCATAGAGTAGCTCAACTTTCTGAAGCACAACCATGGAATATATCCCCAGAGGGCCTTAGCAACACACTCAGGTGAGTGCAGCACCAATGAGGACACAGTAACCCAGGTATGGCTTTGCAAGGCGGTTGTTTATACCCAGGGACTGATTACCTGACTTAGCTCTGCAGGGAAGGCACCAAGATAGCTCTATGAAGAGCTCTCAAGTGCTCCACATTCCAGATCTGTTCTTTAAACCATTACACATGGGTTAGAAAAACTCTGCATTTAGGCACCAAAATACCTTTAAAAATCTGGCCGTTAGTCTATGTCTGCCTGTTTCTCATTCGTAAAATGGAGATAATAGCACTTCTCTGCCTCACAGGATTTCTGTGAGGGTTAAGTGCATTGAAGATTGCAAGGCTCCTTATATCAATGGAGGCCAAGCAAGTACTTTAGATAGATAGCTTGCTCTGATTTTTCAATTTTGAGGGAACAGCTCTAAGGGCAAGTTATGCCCTGAGCTGTGCATCACAGCTCCCATGGCCTTCAGTGGAGAAGTTGAAGACTTTAACAAGTAAAAAAGGGACATACTCTACAATTCTGAGTGAAGAAATCTGAAACAATAATAAAAAGCAGCTCTTAACAAAATAATGGCCCTTCTCTGTTATTACTGGACTCTTTCTCTCAGACTAAAATTATCCAAAATACTGTTTTGCTCTAGCTCCAGGATTTAGGTATTTCCTTGAACTCTCCAATGGAATTTAAATAATTTATAATTAAGTCTGTTAGAAGTTTTGCCTCAGGACAGGCTAAGTTCTTCAGGGTTTGGCCCATTATTTCACTGTTTTTATTTCAATTTCTTGAGGGTTCATTGCTCAAATGCATGCTTGGTTTCATATGATAAGAGCACAAAAAGGAATAACTTTAGTGTTTTATTAGATTATCTGTTTTACTGTTTTTAATACTTACAATGTCTAGTTCACTACAAAATATTATTGCAATTTTAGCTCTTTAGTGCCCAGTCACTGGCTTCAGAAAAAGACTTGGGCCTAGCTCAGTGGTGGGCAGCCTGCGGGCTGCACGCAGCCCATCATGGTAATCCACTAGCGGGCCACGGGACAGTGTTTACATTGACCGTCCACAGACATGGCCGCCTGCAGCTCCCAGTGGCCACAGTTTGTCATTCCCGGCAGATGGGAGCTGCGAGAAGTGGCAGCCAGCATGTCCCTGCAGCCCGCACCACTTCCTGCAGCTCCCATTGGCCAGGAATGGCGAACTACGACCACTGGGAGCTGCGAGTGGCCGTGCCTCTGGACAGTCAATCTAAACACTATCTTGCAGCCCACCAGCTGATTACCCTGATGAGCTGTGTGTGGGTCACAGGTTTCCCACCACTGGCCTAGCTCTTCAAAGCTAGTTAGTCACCTAACTCCCATACCTTTGAGGATCTGGGCCTTAGGTCCTGATTTTCAGAGGGTCTGAACACCTGCTGCAGCCATTTATTTCAGATGGAGTTGTGGGTCCTCAGTTATCAGTAAAGGCCTTGTATCTTTGACCCACAGAAACATCTCCTGCTCAGTAGCTGCCTCTGTCCTCGCCTCTGCATTGGGAGGCAGTAACTGTGGACCTAGCATAGTCAATACATCACCTGTCATGCTCCCCTGTTTGGCTCTTTGGACCTCTTCCAAAGCCTACTGAAGTTGTGGGAGTTTCCATTTACTTCACTGGACTTTGAAAGAGGCTCTGAAGATAGAATCCACAGTGCTGCTTAGACACCTAAATGTGGCTTTAAGTGCTTAAGGCTCCCATTGTGATTCACAAAATTCCCACTGAACCCTGTAGGCACCTAAATTCCCTCAGTGCCTGAGTTTTTCAAAATAAAAATTCCCTAGGTACCTAGGTTTTTTGCCTCTGGGCAGACGTATTGCTGCTTCACTCTAGGTGTCTGAATGCCTATCTCCTGCCTAAGCCCCAGAGTGATTCACAAACTAGAGAAGATAGGTGTTTGGCTGCCTAACTTGCCCAAGGAGCCTGATCTGTTAGGTGCTATATGAGCACATCTATTGGATTGGGCCCCATTCAAAAGCTGGCTAGAGGAGATGGTGGTGCCCACCTTATAATTTTTAACTCAGTGGTTAGAGCACTCACCTGGGGGGTGGGAAACCTACGTTCAATAGAAGAGATTGGGGGCATCCTACATCAGAATATCCTGTAGCTCAGTGGCTAGAGCACTATTTTGAGAGAATAGTGACCCCACTTCTCATTCTTTTTTCCCCATCTGCTGGGGCAAGGAATTGAACCTGGGTCTCCAGCCTCCTAGGTGAGTGCTCAAACCACTGGGCTAAAAGTTACAAAGCTATGGCTGCTCCTGCCATTTTGTGTGTAATGAAGCAGACACCTAACTCGTTCCCATAAGAAACTACATAGGCCCCTTCCAGGGCCGGCGCTTCCATTTAGGCGGCCTAGGCAATCGCCTAGGGCGCCAGGATTATTGGTGGGCGGCATTTTGCCGGGGGGAGCGGCAGGCGGCTCTGGTGGAGCTGCCGCAGTCGTGCCTGTGGACAGTTGGCTGCTTGCGCGGCTCCGGTGGACTGCCCACAGGCATGACTGCGGCAGCTCCACCAGAGCCACGGGAGCAGCCGACCATCCGCAGGCATGACTGCAGCAGCTCCACCGGAGCCGTGGGACCAGCGCGCGGGGCAGCAAAATTGCTGTGCGCCTAGGGCGCTAAAACCTCTAGCGCCGGTTCTGGCCCCTACACCAGGAGAGGAGTTCCTGTTTGTGGAGTGCTAGCAGAGCTAGTCACCTCCCTGCATCCTAGACTCAGGTACCTACATCTGGACCTTAGCACATTGGTGTCTCTCATTGGCTAACTTAGGCAGCCCTCCTTGCTTGACATGCTGGCTTTTGTGAAGCACATTCCTATGATTTTTTCCCCACTAGGTGGTTAGTTAGGTGCCATGGAGCTCTGTGTTGGAATACCTAAGTCTCTGTGTGGATTCCACCCTTCATGCCTGCCCTGCAGCAGTTATTAAGAAGTCAGCTGTTTCCTAGTGGGGATGTAATCAGTGCTGAGTGTTCCTTTCTGATTTTGGAATTTGTCTTCATAGCTGAATTTGTCTTTATTGTATATTTTCCTTGGATGATTTTGAATGTCATAGGGACATTTGGAAGAAATGCAAACAAAAGTTTTGCATGTTTTCATTTCAGTGTATTAAATGTCTCGTCTTGCTTTTCTTTTCTTCTTTCCCTTCTCACCCAACCACTTTCTCTGCAACTTATCTCATGCTGTTTTTAAAAAGAATTTTTCATATTTCTTTTCCTTTCCTTTCAAAATATGCTATCTTCCTGCTGCCCTAGGATTGTATTATGTTGGGCTGAGTTGCCCACTTTTGAAGGCAATGTTTTTGATGTCAGTCTCCTGTCAACTCTGTTCCTCAGAGATCTGATCCTAGTTCACCACTTCTTCTTGAACTTGATGCACCTTTTCTGGAAGATTCTTCCCTTCTATTACTTCAGCTTCTTCATCCTTTGCTCAAGGGAGGAGTGAATGTCCATTCTGCCATAAGCTGCTTTGTCCCACGATCTCCAGCTGACCCTCTTTGCATTGTTATCTCTAGGAAGCTCTTTTGCAGGTATCATCAGGCCTCACCAAGCTGAAGATCACCATGCTGGTGCTCCAGTGTTTATCTTACTAGGATGAGGCTTAATTAGGATCTTCCTGTTCTAAGCAGGACTACTTTTCACAGTGGCCTATAGTTTCCAAATTCTTTGCATGACAAGCTACAGTGGTGTCCACTACTCCAATCTAGCGTATCCTTGTTTTACTTTTCTTTCCTTGTCTTTGCTTATCTTGACAGTCAGGCAAAGAATTCCTATGTCTACCTGGAACAAGAGGCCCTAATGGAGTCTATTTTTTTCCTCTCATTATTAAAGTAGTAATTATCCTAAAAGGCATTTCCTATTCTCACCTATTTTCCTCACTAGGCTTGCACAATGTCTTGTGTGACAAAACATCCTCTCCCATTTGTCCTGCTACTGAAGTTTCTGTTTCTCTCTTCAAGCTCTGTCAGAAAGGTTTTCCAGCAGCAGGACCTTGCCAAAATTCTTTTTCACATATTCATCTTTTCTGCAGACTCCTCCCTTGCATCATAGTCTGCAATGTTAAATGTATTGGTTTAAGTAATACTATGCGAACAGGAGCTGCCATGATATTTCCTTTCCTAATAGCTTTCAACTATACTGAGACCAAAGCATAAATGAAATATTTTCCAATGCCATGTCATTCTAAAGGAGAGTTTCTAATTGTGGATTGCTCCAGATTTAGAGCCCTGAGCTAGGACTTGGACAGGTGGGAAGTCAGGAGGACAACTCACCCGAAGTAGGATAAGCCTGAGGTAGGGGCTACGAGGAGTAGGGAGAGCCCTAGGGGAAGCTGCCAGAGTCCCTGGCAGGGGGAAAACCTGCTAGATAAGAAGCAAGAGAGAAGAATTCTGAAAGACTTGGTGAGGCCCTTAAGAAAGAGCTTCAGTAGAGCCCAAAAGGGGTGGAAGAATTGTTATTTGGATGTTTAGCTTTGGACTTAGACCTCTGGCCAAGACATTTGCAGTTCAGCCCCCTTCCAGAGGTTAAAAAAGTCCTCTAAGTTACAGTACCCAAAGGAAAAGCTGGTGCAGTGCAGAGGAAGCAGCCAGAGAGGTATTAGAGATGCTAATCTGTGTAATACTGACTCCTGATGCAAGAAGGTACTACAACTGTGAGCAGAAATGGTTATAGTGCCTAAATATAGATATAGGCATCTGAACTTAGGAACATGGTTTTAAAAAAATCTTGATCAATAAACCTAAAACATCTGACCTTTAAAATGGATTTTTTACACATAAAAATGTCATACAGAATTTAAAGAGATTGTCTTTGGTCCTTCCGAGGCTACAAGAATGGTTTTTTTGGTCCCGTTTCAATGATCTGGATCTCCTGTTTCTAAAGTTACAAGACAGTGGACCTTAAGCTTGTCACTGGTGCAAAAATGATACCCATCATAGGCATCTGGACAATGTTTTCTTCCTTCCCCCAAATATGAAATTTCCCTCCAAAATATTGCATTTTTGGCAGGCTGGGATTTTTTTTAAAAAAAACAGTGGTGGTTTGAAACTGCTCAGAGGTTTGGAATGTTAGTAGTTCCAGGGGAAATGGATTTCTTTCCAGAAAGA
The DNA here is from genome assembly GCF_003597395.2 of Chelonoidis abingdonii. Taxonomy (NCBI): domain Eukaryota; kingdom Metazoa; phylum Chordata; order Testudines; family Testudinidae; genus Chelonoidis; species Chelonoidis abingdonii. The sequence continues at coordinate 93,647,217 of NC_133772.1, forward strand.
GAATGAAGTGGTCAAAGCCATATAAATATAGTACATTACATGGCTTTGCAATTCACCACATGCATAACACTACCATTACCACACATGTGGATGTGTGCAAGGATACATAGATGTGTTATGGAATTTAAAAGCGTGTACATTGTCATAGCTAGCAGCTATGTGATAGTGTCGTATTGTGACTATCCATGTGTCTAGAAAGCCATCAACAAACTTTCTGGCTAACAGAAAATGTTAATTGTCAGTAAACTTTATTTGTTGAATGCTTTTTCTTGCCCATGATGAAATGTTGTGGTTTCTGAAATGAGCAATAAATAAGATGACTATAGTGTTTAACATTGTGCAGTCTAGTGTGCAGAGTCCTTGACAGGGCTTCAGTGAATATTATTGGGAATACATTAGTTCCATAAGCCTAAATATGGAAATAGCTACAATAATACTTAGCACAAACAGATTGTGAAAGCAAAATCCAACCAAAGTAACATCAGGTCAGCCCTGGACCTACGTCATCCTATTTGTTTTTCACTTACAAATCTAAGTTGATGGCCAACAGGTTGAGAAAAATTCCTGCACTTCCAAATAAGGAGAATATAGGAAAGGGGGATTATATGGCTAGTTTGCTGTCTGTTAACACATTCAGTTGGCTCAGAGGTACTTGTCTCAAAAGATTTTAGAGACCACATTCTGCATAACGAAAAATTTCTTGTGCTTGAGAAGCTCTTTGCTGCATCAGAGATGTGAAGAATATTTATTGGAGGCAGCTGAAATCAAGTGAAACTCAGTTGCCTTCAGGTTTTATTACAAACTCAAAGCTTCTCTCGGGTTTGCTGAAAGTTTTGGGAAAACTTAAGACCCCTTGCCATGAATGAGGGCCATCTTATGATTTTACATTGGAATAGTATTAAAACTTGCAAAAAACCCCTCAAAACAAATGCAGTTTTGCCTGATTTACATCTTGGATTTGGAATTCATGGGAAGCCTGGGCTCAACATGATATGCAGCAGGTGTAATGCTACAGGGAGGGGAATGAAAAGAATGTTTCTCCTGGAAAACAAAAATGCTGTTTCACACAATTCTGTGCAATAGCTGACATCCACCAAACTTGAGTGAAGGGTGAAGTGCTGTGGAGCAGAGTATTGGGGTCCAAATCCTCCCATGTGTCAGGACATCTTATCTTTGCACTGGTAGAGCTATTTTAAAACACATTTAGCTGGCCACGGGAGAGTCATCCCACGCTGAAAGATCCTCAGGTTACACAAAGCTGCCATAGACACTATGCCAACCCTTTCTCTGGAGTTGGTATTGAGACCATAGAGGAAGGGGGCATAGCTGTGCACCAGCAATCCCACTCTGCCATAAAATCCCTTTGGGACTAGGGTTGGGCACTTTAAGCCACCTTTGCAGTCCTCCTCTATGAAGCTATACTGCCTATCCCTGTTGCCGCTGCAGATCTAGCCCATGAAAGCAGATGTGCTACCCACCCAGATTTTTTTTCTCATGGCTCACCCTGATATTTGTGTTACTTCTGGATATTGTCACTGATGCCTGCCATTCAAAGTGATTGATCAAACTAACAGACCACCTTAGTAACAGAAGAAATGCCACCAAATAGACAGGCTGCTGGGCTGAATAAAATCAGATTTGATTCCACATGGATCCTAACAGAAGAGAGTGGGTCTAATGCTTCAGCTTCCTGATCTTATATTTTTATAGGCATTTTTCTTTAATTTGTGATAGTGTGTGGATCCAGGCTGATATCTAATTTTGGGAGGGGCTTTGGAATCCAAATGAAGATCAGGATCAAAGCTCCATAGTTTGCACTATGAAATCAAAACTGTGTGTACAAAGAACTCAGGACTCTGAGCCGTTCAAAATCTACATCCATATTTGCTTTAGCTGAGTGAAATTCTGATTTGTGGTCTTTTAAATAAATATGCTGACTGACCCATTCTATTGTTTGATACTGAATACTGTGCTCAGATAATGGTAAGTGAAGAGAGAGAATAGTTGCTGGAGCTAAACTTCTTCTGTAGATTGTAATTTTCCACCCCATGCCCCTCATTTCTCTTTGTTGGGCACTTCTGAAAAAATTGGGAAAAAATACCCACCAAATGCTCATCTCCTTGAAGACATATATACAAATCGGTTTGTAGAAGAAGACAGCTGAAAGGTGTTCAGTTACATCGTCACAGATAAGTGGACCAGTGCTCAAGCCATCAATTGTATCTGTCACTATATTACTTATCTTATATCCTAACTCCTATGCACTGACACCTGAATTTCATAACAGATGTCTTCAGAAATATAGTGGAATTGTGTAGATGAAACCAATTGTCAGACAGATAAACTCATAAAGATTCCAAGTCCATCTGCAATAATTGTGGCATATAGGGTCTAAAAAGTATTGGAACATCCATAAAGCAGAGTGAGGAGTTATGCAGAGGGATGGTAAATGTTTTTGACTACTACATTTTATTAATGCTGCTATTTTACTATTCAGATCTGAAGGACAGTTTAGAACGAGAGGGTTTTCCTTCCATGCAATTCTCAAAATCTCAGCATGGGGGAGATTGGGAGAATAACTGAGTTCAGAGAGAAATTATTGTAGAATCTATCATCTAAGGGTTTGTCCAGGTTTGAAACTGGATTGATTTGACATGCATTATTTAACATAAAATATGCAAGCTGCACTAGTAGTGTGCATGTGGTATGGCTGTGCCGTTTCAATTTGCATCACTTTGTGCAAATAGTGTTGGCTTGCTGGATACTGAGAATGGGGTCTCTAGGACCACTGTAATAAAAATCATAGTAAGGAATCTACTCACTGCATTAAAAGTATAGCAATGAAACGAAAGTGCGCTCTTCAGAGTGGTTGACCACTAATTAGTATGAGCTTTAAGAGCAAAGGACAAGCATACATGTCTTGCTACAGGAGGATATTGAATTGTCATAAAGGTGTCAAGAAGAGGTCAAGGAGCTGAAGAAGAATATATTCTTCAGATGGGAGGCAGGAGAAATGCCAGGATGTTTTTCGTGTGACAATCCATCTATCAGTAAATATTGGAAGTCAAAAGGTCCTTCACATATAGTACTAAGTATCAAGACTTTCCATCACATTTTATGAAAATTCTATAAGTAGAAATGACACTGGTTCTAATAAAATAGCAAGCATTTGGCGTTTGATTACATAGATACTGCATGTTGACAACAAAGGATAAAGAGCTGTACAATAGCCTTGTGCATGAAAAAGCATAAACAGAAATGTATGCTAAAATATGTTGCAGGCTATCAGGTTTGATAGCATGCAACAGAATTCTCTAAGTGGAAAACATAATGCAACAGGTGTAGACTAAAATAACAATGGAAGTACCAACAATACTGAACAAACTCATCCTCTAAGACTAAGCTCTATAACCCTTGCATAAATTCTGTAAACCCCAGAAAAACTGATAGCTGTGTGCCAGATTAACAATACTAGACACAATGTGAACCATCCATTACTCTCCTGGCAGAAGTCTGCATTACCAATGTATTCTTATGTGTACTTTATTGGCTACTGATTTGCTGGATGTAATCCAGGTGGCAACCACAAGTAGAAATCTTAAATGTTTTTTTCATCAAAACATTTTTACAAAATGTGGCTTTTTGACAAAAATGTTAATGGTTTCCAGAAACATTTCAGACTGGTTGAAAATTTGCAGTTTTAAATGAAAATCCAATTTTTTTTTAATAAAAAATGATGTTTAACCCCCCAGTGTTACTTTTCAGTTTTTAATTTAAAAAATGAAATTATTTTCCCCCCCAAAATTCATGAAAGACTTGATCTCTTTTGACCAGCTCTAATTATATGTCTCCTATCTTTCACCCTCCTGCATCACCTTCTTTTTTGGCTTAATTTATGGAGCCAGGACTGGTCCAGTGACAGAGTAGATGAGGTTTGGCCAATCTTCACCATTTTTTTTGCTATAATCTCTCAAATTCACATAACATCTGCTGGTTTTGAGGAAGATTATACAGATTAAAAGATTTGTCAGCTGATGATTACTAGTCACTACTGATGCAGTCTAAAGATGAGCAAATGATTTAGAAGTGAAAGGGTCAGTATCACATTATTAAAACCATCAGCATCTTATGTCTCAAAGTACGTTCTTGTGTTTAGTTTTAGGGAATGTGAGACATAGTCACACTCAAAGCTGAGAAAATGAAATTCAAGTAAAATACATAATCTTTTTTTTATCCCATGCCATTCATGGTTGTGTAAAATTACTTGGTTTTATTGCATACTGTACCTTTCTTTAAGAAGTTGCTCTAGTTTTGAGATGTTGTGTAAATGATCTATCAACATGTGATGAGACAATTGCTAAGGTTTCCATACTCTTGGATGAATAAACAGACCCTTCTGGAAGCCATAACTCCACTTAAAAGAAAGAAATGGCATTTTCTTCCTGGTTGCACAATTATATAAATAAACTTTTGATATATAGCCTATTCGGAATAATACCCTAATTGCTTGACATTCCTTTGACTAGAAGTTCTCCACAATTGCACGTTTATACTTATCGATGACTGCAGTGGGGTGGACTGGCCCCCTACGGACCTGGAGTGGGAGGAACCCCTCACTGAGCCCTGGTGGGAAGAGCCAGGTTGTGCTCACCCCTCTCACCAGAGTCAGTGGGTGGGACAGGAAGTATAAAAGACAGGTCTGAAAGCTCAGTTGGGCTGCAGCTGCTGGAAGAGCCAGATGCCTCGTGCTTGCTCCCAAGCTGGGAGACTGCTGCCAGCCCTTGTGGGCTGAGGACTGGCCAGAGCTGGGGCGACTCAAGGCCCCTGCACACCAAGCGCGTGCTTGGGGCGGCAAGTCGCGGGGGGCACCCTGCCGGCACCGTGAGGGCGGCAGGCAGGCTGCCTCTGGCAGCTTGCCTGTGGAGGGTCCTCTGGTTCCATGGCTTCGGAGGACCTCCTGCAGGTGGCTGCTGAAGCTGAGGGACCAGCAGACCCTCCACAGGCAAAGCGCCTGTGGCAGCCTGCCTGCTGTGCTTGGGGCAGCAAAATCCCTGGAGCCGCCCCTGGCCAGAGCCACATGTTGACTTGACCGCAGAGGAGCTGCCAGCACTACCACAGGCCTTCTACCTGGACGATGTGGACAACCCTCTACAAGACCAGGTACACCCCGAGGAGGAGGTAGGAAGTGACCCAGTGGTAGCCGACCCTAGTCTGGCTGCAGCACTGCCTGGGCATAGGTCAGCATGTTGCAGTCAGGATCCCCGCTGACCCAGGGGCAAATCCTACAGCCACTGTTAGGCTGAATAGAGGGGAATAATCACTTCTCCCAATCTGCTTCTACTTTTTTAGCTGGCAATGCCAGGTATTTACATGCCAGATATGCTAAACATTTGTTTGCCCTTTTGTGCTTCGGCCACCATTCCAGAGGACATGCTTCCATCCAAAAATTAAATTTGTGACTGAACTCCTTGGGGGAGAATTGTATGTCTCCTTCTCTGTTTTACCCACATTCTGCCATATATTTCATGTTATAGCAGTCTGGGATGATGACCCAGCACATGTGGTTCGTTTTAAGAACATTTTCACTGCAGATTTGACAAAACACAAAGAAGGTACCAATGTGAGATTTCTAAAGATAGCTACAGCACTTGACCCAACATTTAAGAATCTCAAGTTCCTTCCAAAATCTGATCAGGACAGGGTAGGGAGCATGCTTTCAGAAGTCGTAAAAGAGCAACACTCCAATGCAGAAACTACTAAACCCAAATGACCAAAAAAGAAAATCAACCTTCTGCTGGTGGCATCTGACTCGGATAATGAAAATGAACATGCATCTGTCCACACTGCTTTGGACTGTTATCGAGTAGAACCCATCATCAGCATGGACATGTCCTCTAGAATGGTGGTTGAAGCGTGAAGGGACATATGAATCTTTAGCAAATCTGGAACGTAAATATCTTGTGACACCGGCTATAACAGTGCCATGCAAACACCTGTTCTCCCTTTCAGGTGACATTGTAAACAAGAAGCAGGCAGCATTATCTCCTGCAAATGTAAATAAAACTTGTTTGTCTGAGCGATTGGCTGAACAAGGAGGAGGACTTGCAGGCTCTAAAAGTGTTACAATACATTGTTTTATTTTTGAATGCAGTTTATTTTGTACATAATTCTACATTTGTAAGTTCAACTTTCATGATAAAGAGATTGCACTACAGTCTTATTTGGTGAATTGCACTATACTATTTCTTTTGTTTTTTACAGTGCAAATATTTGTAATAAAAAATAAATATAAAGTGAGCACTATACACTTTGTATTTTGTGTTGTAATTGAAATCAATATATTTGAAAATGTAGAAAACATCCAAAAATATTTAAATAAATGGTATTCTATTATTTAACAGTCCAATTAATCGCATGATTAATCACGATTAATCTTTTTGACAGCCCTAATTTCCAGAAGTGCCTATTTTGCTTTCCCTGTGCTATTAATAATTTTTTATGTCTATACAGAGGAAGTGAATATAGTAAATGACGTAGTCCCAATCTCTTCAGTCTTTTCTCCTATGGAAGGAAGGAGTTTAAAGTGAACTCAACCTCCCTATCTGATTGCACAGGGAAGGGCAATGGGAGTGGTTGCCTGGAAGGTGGAATGCAGAGAATGCCCCTGGGAGGGTCGGACTCTACTCCCAACATCAAAGTATGACGTGTTCTGATTCAGCTAAAAAATTTTCAATTGCTCTATTGGATCATATGTACTTTGTCATTGGATGATACCTACTTCCTTCTGAAATACACCTCTACCCTGATATAATGTGACCCGATATAACACGAATTTGGATATAATGTGGTAAAGCAGTGCTCTGGAGGGAGGTAGGGACTGCGTGCTCTGGCGGATCAAAGCAAGTTCAATATAACGCAGTTTCACATATAACACGGTAAGATTTTTTGGCTCCCGAGGACAGTGTTATATTGAGGTAGAGGTGTATTTAAATTTCAGGAAGCTGCAGATAACTGCCCCAATTAATCCTGTGTAAGTGTAATACTTTTAAAATTTGACTATCTGGGATAAAGAAATGCCTTGAGAAATATTCCAATGAGATTTACACGTTTTTATGTAGCCTGAGCAAATTCTGCTTTATTTGATGACTCATCTTGCTGTCTCGCTGGACAGAGGAGAAAATAACCTAGGGGGAGAGGGTAATTAATTATTTTTTACAATGTAGCTATATACTGTGAATGATTTGTCTAGGATTAGAGCTGTGTCCTGCTGTATATCACTCACCAGCCACTAACTCCCTGACTTAATAATACTTCTCATAGCTCAGAAACCTCTGAAATCAAACCACTGCTCTGAGTTCAGCAGAGGTGTTAAAAATCAAATAATGTTGGGGCAAGAGGCTAGCTCACTTTCTAAAGATGGTCTCTTGACATGTCAGGATTCAGGTACCTTCTTGAAAAGCTTGTGCAGCCATTGCTTGTGCTGCTCCTGTTCTGGGAAGAGGATTCATAGGCTACGTCCACACTAGAGCATAATTTCGAATTAGCTAAAACCGGTTTTATTAAACAGATATTAAAACGTTGATTGTGCGCGTCCACACTAGGCACATTAATTCGACGGTGTGCATCCATGGTCCGATGCTAGTGTCGATTTCTGGAGCGGTGCACTGTGGGTAGCTATTCTGAAGCTATCCCATAGTTCCCTGTCTCCCCCGCCCCTTGGAATTCCGGGTTGAGAGCCCAGTGCCTGATGGGGCAAAAATCATTGTCGCTGGTGGTTCTGGGTGCAGCCTCACCCCTCCCTTTGTGAAAGCAGCAGACAACCATTTCGCGCCTTTTTCCCTGGGTGAACTTAGCAAATGCCTTAGAACTGCAAGCATGGACCCTGCTGAGATCACTTATGCAATTGTGGACGTTGTAAACACCTCGCGCATTCTCGTGCTGTCTATGGTGAACCATGAACTGCAAAGGCAGGCGAGGAGGAGGCAGCTACGGCAGCGCGGCGACGAGAGCGATGAGGACATGTACACTGAATTCTCCCTAACCGCGGGCCCCTGCATTTTGGAGCTACTCCTGGTAATGGGGCAGCTTCTACCCATTGAACGCCGATTTTGGGC